>NW_028258333.1:39847030-40157737 GCF_053883595.1 Heterocephalus glaber
GTAATTCATATGTGTCTAGGAAAATGTCCATTGCTTCTGTGTTGTCCATCTTATTGGCATATAGGTTCTTGAAGTAGGTGTTGATGATGCTCTGGAGTTCTGCTGGGTCCACTGTAATTTCATCATTTTCATTCCTAATTGCATGGATTTGGGTCTTTTCTTTCCTTTTTCTGATAAGGTTGGGTAAGGGTTTGCCAATTTTGTTTATTCTTTCAAAGAACCAACTCTTGGCTTCATTGATTTTTTGTATCATTCTCTTAGTCTCCATTACCTTGATTTCTGATCTGATATTTATAATTTCCTCCCTTGTATGAGCTCTGGAGTTGTCCTGTTCTTCTTTTTCTAAAAGCTTGAGGTTTAGCATCAAGTTGTTTAATTGGGCTTTCTCTGTTTTCCTAATATGAGTATTCACTGCTATGAATTTCCCTCGTAAGATAGCTTTCTTTGTGTCCCATAGATTCCGATATGTTGTATTGTCATTGTCATTTAATTGAAAGAACTGCCTGATTTCTTCTTTAATTTCCTCTGTGACCCATTGGTTATTCAGAAGTTTGTTGTTCAATTTCCATGTATTTTTGAAATTTTTGCAGTTTCTTTTGCCATTGATCTCCAATTTCATTGCACTCTGGTCTGATAATATACAAGGGATAACTTCATTTCCTTTGCACTTACCTAAATATTTTCTATGAGCAAGTATGTGATCTATTTTGGAGAATGACCCACGTGCAGCTGAAAAGAATGTGTATTCTGATTTTGTAGGGTGGAACACTCTGTAAACTTTGGTTACGTTCATTTAAAACAGCAAAGTTTTTTGTTTTTGTTTTTGTTTTTTTTGGTACTAGTGATCAAACTCAGGACCTTGTGCTTGCGAGGCAGGAGTCGGAACCACTGAGCTAAATCCCCGGCCCCAAACAGCACAGTTTTAATTGAGGCTTCCCATAGGAAGGATTTCCATTGTTTTGGTCAGGAGGGTACCCTGTAACATGCTCAGGATGAATTCTGAATTTCCCACTTCCTTGTTACTGAGCTTCTCTATTTCTTTAGTTTCCTCCTCTCTAAGTCTTTTATATACCATCTGGAGTTGCAAGGATCTCAATATAATGCTTGGCTAGGAGCAACAATGATTGGTCACATTTACCAGGTGTTTGTTATGCATAAGTCATTGTTCTAAACATTTTGCATATGTTTACTTTTTTCCTAGCAATCCTGTAAGTAGGTTGAAGAACCAAGAGATGGAAGAATTTTTTTAAAATAACATGGTCTACAGATTCAATGCACTCCCGA
Source organism: Heterocephalus glaber (assembly GCF_053883595.1). Classification (NCBI taxonomy): domain Eukaryota; kingdom Metazoa; phylum Chordata; class Mammalia; order Rodentia; family Bathyergidae; genus Heterocephalus; species Heterocephalus glaber. The sequence continues at coordinate 39,848,315 of NW_028258333.1, forward strand.
CTGAAATCCCAACAGTATATTTCACAGAGCTAGACTAAACAATACAAAAATTCATTTGGAACCAGAAGAGACCTAGAATACCAAAAACAATTCTAGACAACAGAAACATGGCAGGGGGTATCACAAACCCCAACTTGAAACTATACTACAAAGCCACTGTGATAAAAACAGCATGGTACTGGCAAAGAAACAGATCTGAGGATCAGTGGAATAGACTAGAAGATGCAGAAACAACTCCAAACATACTCAGCTACCTCATCTTTGGCAAAGGAGCCAACCATCCTCACTGGAGGAAAGATAGCCTCTTCAATAAATGGTGTTGGAAAAACTGGATTTCAACTTGCCATAGATTAAAACTAGACCCCTATTTTTCACCATGCACTAAACTAAAATTGAAATAGATTAAAGATCTAAATATTAAAACAGAAACACTAAACTGTCTGGAAGATAAGTTAGGTAGAACTCTTGAAGACACTGGCATAGGAAAAAAACTTTATGAACAAATTCTCAGTAGTATGGGAACTAGCACAAAGAATCAACAACTGGGATCTCATCTTATTAAAAAGCTTCTGCACCACAAGAGAAACAACCAACAGAGCTGAGAGACAACCTACAATGTGAGAAAAAATTTTACCAGCTGTTCCTCAGACAAAGGTCTACTATCTAGAATATATGAAAAACTCAAAAAAATCAGACCTAATTCAAAAATGGGCATCTGAAATGAACAGACACTTTTCAGACAAAGAAGTAAAAGCAGCAAATAAACGTATGAAAAAATGTTCAACATCACTGGTCATTGGAGAGATGCAAATGAAAACAACACTGAGATTCCACCTCACCCCTGTAAGAATGGCTGCTATCAAGAAATCAACCAATGACAAATGCTGGCAGGGTTGTTGGGAGAAAGGAACTCTTCTTCATTGTTTGGTGGGAGTGTAGACTGGTGCAACCACTTTGGAAATCAATATGAAGATACTTCAAACAACTAGGATTGGAAGTCCCATTTGACCCAGCTATCCCTCTGCTGGGTATTTTCCCAAAAGAATTAAAGGAATCATGCCACAGTGATTTATGCTCACCCATCTTTATAGCGGCACAGTTTGTAATAGCTAAAACTTAGAAGCAGCCCAATTCCCCATCAACTGGAGACTGGATAAAGAAGATGTGTGTGTGTGTGGTTTTTTTTTTTTTTTATTAAATAGAGTACTACTCAGCCATAAATAACGAGAAACTAGAGACATTTATAGCTAAGTGGATGCACATTGAGGCCATACTCTTAAGTGAAATAAACAGGACACACGTGTAAATACTGAATAGTTTCTCAGGCGTGAAAAACTAAAAGTGTAAATAAGGATCAAAATGTATAATTGATATTGTGAAATAAGAAGAAAAGGGGCAAAGGGGAAGGGGAAGTGGGAGGGGCAGGGGAAAGAAAGAAGGGAATGGAAAAATACAAGAAAAGAAAAAAAATGGAAACAAAGTCTTTGTAAATAGGGAAGGGTGGAGGGGGTGGAGGGAGGGCAGGGGAATGGGGAAAAAATAAGAACCAAGGTACATCATGTAAAGGTACAAGATCCCAATGATGAATGTGACTGTACGGTATACCTAAAATGTACCAATAAAGTTACTGGGAAAAAAATAAAATAAAACAAAATGACACGGCAAATAGTTGAGGGAGTTGGGGTTCACAAAAGCTCTTAGCTACTACTGTATGCTATAAGAAGGAATAACATAAGAAAGAGCAAAAGAAGTCACCTTGCCATGTGAAATATATTGTAAGGCAGTAACTTGAAAACAATTTCCATTACTACCAAAGTTGATATGAATGACAAAATGGAAAATCCACAATTGTATACAATGATATGTTAGTATTATATAATAATTTAACAGTTAATAAAGCAAGTTCCTTAAAACAGTTGGAAAGGCTTGCATTGATCAGATCATATGTATATTCTTTATAGTAATAATTTAAAGATGAAGAGCAAATAAAATAAACATATAAATGTTTCATATATTCAGTGAGTTATTTATTTAGATTCATCTCATTCTGTGAAATTATACTATAGGAATTAATTTTTTTTCAAAATAAGTTGTGACCTACATGCTCTAGGGTAAGGAGGCTGATTTAATTTACCAAGGAGATGAAATTACCAAGCCTGAAATTTAAAATGTTCAGTATTCAGGGAAATATATCAATTTGCTAGGTCTGCCTTAACAAAGTACCATGACCTAAGTGGTAAACAAAGAAATTTATTTTCTCAATGATATGAAAAGCAGCAGTTCAAACTTAAGATATCATTAGGGTTGGTACTTCTGAGGGCTGTAAGCAATAGATCTCTTCCACATCTTTTTCCTTGACTTGATGATGGCCATCATCTGTCTCTTTGCATTGTTATCTCTCTCTCTCTCTCTCTCTCTCTCTCTCTCTCTCTCTCTCTCTCTGTATCTCTGTGTTCAGATTTCCCCATTTTATGAGAATACCACTCATATTGGATTAAGCCAATCTGTATAACTTTATTTGATTTGATTACCTCTGCAAACACCTCATCTCCAAATAAAGTTACATTATGAAGTACTGAGGGTTAGGATTCCAACATTATCTCTGTATTAAAGGAGACACAATACAACCAATAATACTTAATGTTTGCTAATAAACCAAAGCATCAAAAATCCTTTCAAAAACTTAATATTGGCCTCCTTCCTGTTTTCTAATTCAAGTTACTGTCAATTGATTATGTAGGGTCCATTTTTTTTGTTATTAGTTAAGGTACATTTAAATCCTGAGGCCAAAATTCTTCTAGGAGATACTTTGCATGGAAACAAAATGAGCTTTTAAATGAAAGCTAATGCCCTCAGTAAACCTACACCACCTGGTTCTGTTCTCTCTTCACTTCATTCCCCTCTCCCTCTTGCCCACTAAGTTTTGCCTCCCTGTTCACCTTTTAGCTCCTTGAATGTTTCAGATACTTTCTGTCCTTTTGGTGCTCACACACTCTACTTTCTTCTTGAAATTAAGCTACTATCCATTCAGTATCTTCCCATTCAATGATGCTGGAATTGCCCCCAGCTACTTTGTTCTTTAGATGGTGAGCCCCATTTCTCCTTTCCATCTTCCAGGACTGCACTTAAATGGCACCTCCTACAAAAAGAAATTCTTATTAACCTCTCTGAGTTAGTCCCTCCTTAGTTGGTCCTTGTCTAAGGTTCCTATTTTCTCTTTTTTGCACTTGCCACCGAATCAAATTTTCCCATAAGGTCAAAATTTTATGGAATCATTGAATTTGATTCAGTTCTCATCCAACTGTTTGTGACCAAAATTGTGGAAAGAATCAAGTTCATGAACCAAGGCACCACTGTGTCTGTCCCATGAATACCAAGACTTTTATTTGTACAGCACTGTATATTAAAACCTAGTTACCACAGCTGACACATAGTAGCAGCTCAATATTTGTCAAAGGAGTAATTATCATAGGTTACTTACCATCATTTAACCTAGGCACAATATAAACAGGTTGGTGGATGATTTTTACATATTTTATAAAGAAAAACACTTATAAGTAGCTGATTTTACCTCACATTTACAATGTAGGTTTCTAATAACTTCAGGTCCCACTTTTATTCACACATGCAGTTCTTAACCTTCATTCTGATACCCGACCAATTTTATTCCTCAGTGGCATATGGAACATTTGTTGAGATTGCTGATTGGATGTTAAGCATTTGCCAAGAAGAATAGATAGAAGTCATGTACAGATGTGGAAGAGATGGCTCCTTTTGGCAGGGCCTGGATCAAATCTAAGGTATAAGTGACATCAGAAAGCTCTTTTCTCATCTATCTCTAATAGGATCCATTAGAAGCACAAAGGGAGGCTCAAATTTATTCAGGATTTCATTCATGCCCTCTCTACCCACTACTTTCAGTCTTTCTCCTCTCTTCTGAAAAGTATTGTCTATAAGGGATGTCTAACCTTAGCTTCCCTGTTCTGTGCTAGGCCATTGGGCAGTAATGACTGCTCATATCAGTGTACTTCTCTACAAGTTGCAGAGGGTTTTATGGCATTTCTTGACCAAGTGGATATTCACTTTCCATCTATTTGTCAACAAATATAGGCCTTCTGAGTTATCAATGAAAGACATTTCAAGGATTTTGTGCATTTGAGGGTCTTGGCTGAATGTTCTCATTTGCCATGGTAAAGTAAGGCAATAATCATATATTCCAATAAAATACGTTCTTATATTGGGGAAAAATAGACAGTTTTAGTAAGTGATAAAATTATTTCTGTTGCAGACATAATGATGACTCCAGATCAAGGAGTTGACTATGGTTAGGATTGATATATTAGTCTAGTATATCAGAAACACACCATTATGCAATAGTATACAAATAAAATTCCCTCCATGTTCCTAATTTTTGCCAGTGACTTTCCTTATTTGTTTGTTCTTCTATGAGAATATACAATATTACAATTAATATGGCGAAGGTTATCTGGAAAAATCAACTTTAGCTTCTCTGTTTCAGTTTAAACAAAGTGAAATTAGAGAGTTCATAAGCACAAGCAACACAACTTGCAGCTTACAGGATATTACATCTAGCATTAAGACATAGATACTTGCCTAAGACAAACATGAAAAGTACGTGAAGTTTGAACATAAGACTCAAGTCTGTAAATAAACTATTTATTCACTTTGCGTTTCTTTGGGTTTTCTCTCAGGTTTCAAAGGTTCTTTCCCTTCAAGCTAAAACTCAAGCCCTGTACAATTCTATGAACATCCATTGTTTTAATTTCTGTGTATCTATAGCTCAGTCAGCTCTTAGCCATGCCAACCTCCCTTGATATTTTTCTTTATGTATTAATTTCTTTGTTGCCAAATTAAATTATGAATCTCTAGAGGGCATGGCAACACATTCTTACCTTTGTTCCCTCACATATCTTCACACAGGTATTTTGATCCTATCTGATGGACTAATCCTAAAGTTATAGAAGAGATAATTTATTCATCAAGATTTGCTTTCTCTTCTTTTTGAACATACAACTGTACTGTAATTCCCAGCTTCCTCAGTAGGAAAATGAAGTTCAGTGACTGTGCCACTGCCCAGTTTCCTCCCATGAAGCCTCTTATGTCTCTTGTCCCATGCTTCTTTCCCCTACATCTGGTACAAATGAGTTTTTCAGGATTGACAAAGCTATAGAACAGAAGGAGGTCAGGGCCTGAAACTACTCTGCTGAGAAAGCTGCCCACAGACCAGGAAAATCTTCCTTGAACTATTACAAAAGCATAAAATACCCACTGATTATGTTTGTGCCATCACATACCTGAGAGTCTGTTCATTCTGGCCACTCACAGTAATTCTGGTGCTTCTAGTAATTCTAGTGGAAAGAGCTTAAATTGAGCTTATACTTGGATCTACCGCAATAATTGTATGATTTATGACAAGGTGCTTAATTTCTCCAATCCTCAATTTTTCATCTGTAAAAATGTAGATAATTATAGAAACTACTTCAATCAGTTTCTTGTGAGAATTGAGTGTTTGCAATCACTTAGAAACTGTCTGATATTTAATAGCTACTCAGTGAAAAAATTCAGTATCACTCATGTGCATGCTTAGAATTAATTCTTGAAAAACAGAAGCTGTATAAAATTAGTTTAGAAAAATAGCACCCAAATAATTTCTTTTTCTTTCCTAACTTTAACAATTGTAGTAGAAATTCCTTGAAAATGAGAACTATGCTTACGGATGAGATGATTGTGTTGATGAAGTGCGACAAATTAAACAAAGACTAAACAAGAATATTTTAAAACATTCTTGGAAATTTTAAAACTTCATTCCTGGCTTGGAGTTGAAATTTTAGTTTAGAATTTGTGAGGACTTCACACTAGGCCAGATGCTTGTCTAAACAGAAAATTAGAAGTAGATAATTTCGCTCTTATTTAAGTCATAGTTACCATACTTTTGAGTGTTAGAGAGTTAGCCTGATTTTTATTGGGTATTCATAATTAAATATTTGCCTAATTATTAGTTATAAGTATTGCAAACCTGAGAGAAACTTATATTTGCCTGACTTGTTCAGTCAGATTTAGATAAAGCAAAGTTGTCTACTGTTAGGTCCCCATGATCATAAGAGTTGATAACATACAGAAAGCTCTCAGGTACCATGCAATAAGCAAACTTGAACAAGGTACAATTTAATTGGGCACATATTTGAAGACCCAGTAAGTATTGCCATCTGATTTTATCCAATTTTATGTTTCCCGAATTAGAATATTTACTCCTGTTTTAGTTAACATTCTATCTTCACGTTCAAAGTTTGAACATGTACTTTATTATCATTTCCTATTCATGATAGAAAATGAAAATGAAAATCTATTCATTTTATTTTCAAGAGAGTTGACTTTTTAAAATAAAGAACAAGAAGGCCAAGGGATATAGCTCAGTGGCACCACACCTGCCTGGCAAGCACAAGATCCTTGAGTTAGATCCCTGGTACTGCAAATAAATAAATTAATTAATTAATTAATTAAAGACCAAGAGAGAAGAAGTCTTCAGAAATCTAAAATGAAGCATTGTTACAAGTAAAATTAAAAGTGATCTGGAGTAACGCCATCCTCTGTTGCAATTTGCTACCAAGAAGGCCACATGGATTTAACATTATCTAATTTTATATAAGAAAAGCAATGTAACAAAGATTTTTAAGAGTAATTTTCAAAGTCTATCCCCATATATGTAAACCACATAAACATTTTAAAAGATTTTAAAGATTTTTTAAATCAAATGTACACAGATGTTTAGTGAATTACTGCTTGTAAATGCAAAAACAAACAAATCACAACAAAAGTAAATACCCAATTATTCTCAGAAGGAAAATAAAAGGGGAAATTATACAAACACCTATGCACTCAGATACCTACACACATAGTGGGACAATACTCAGCTACTGAAAAGAATGCGATGAACCTATATTTGATTACTTGGAGTACTATCAAAGATTCTGTAAACTGTTAACTTTTTAAAAAGTTGCAGAGCTTCATGTATAGTATAACCCAAAATTTGTAAAAACAAACAAAACAAAATAAACTCCCAAAATGTGTGAATATATATTAAAAAAAAAATTGGGGGGGAAAGAAACACAAAACACCTCATGTTGGTTACTCAGGGACACGAATAACCAGGGATTGCAAGTGGAGCTTGTTCACATTTTTGCTTCTTTCTGCAGTGTTTGACAAGTACAACAGGAAGGAATTACAACTGAAATTTTAAACAATCTGTAAGTTTTTTAAAAAATCTTTAAATAAGTAAGGCATTCTTGAAATGTAGCAGGACGAGAATTAACCATAGAAATGGATATTTTTATATTTCCTAGGATTCCATAAAGCTTCAGTACTAGAATTCGTGTCTCACTTCCTGGTATCTACAGATGCTCATGTAACTGCTATTCTATCAGAAAAAAAGCACTTTTCAAAACATTCGTGGAAGCAAAAGATTCATTACTTTCAATTAGATACAGAATTTATTGCAATTTGAATATAAAAATAGTTTAAAACAAGTTTATTATAAATAAAAGAGAATAAGTATTTTCATTACTACTAATACAAAAGGTATTCTATGTTCTATTAATTGGATAGAAAGAAGAAAAGAAAAAGGGAAGGATAGAAGGGAGCACTAGAGAATGATTAATTAGGGTAGTTTGACAGCCATTTCTACTGCTCAGAATTGTGGGAGGTGTTCAGAAATTAGGGTCAGAGTAGACAAGGAGTAGATGCAGTGGCAATAGCCTAAAATCTCAAAGCATCTATACTATGTAGAATGAAGAGGGAGGAAGTGAGACTAAAATGGGTTTGAGGTCTTGCTTATTCCCTCCTTCCCCTGTCAGAGCATGATGAATTTAATTGAGCTCTAGAATTGCAGTGGCCCTGCAATTGGGTTGGTCCTACTCCCACCTCCATTACAGATGTGGCCACAGCCCTAGGGGCACTGTGCATGTGCAAGAAGTACACTGTCAGCTGGAATGGAAAATTACAACCGCCCATATAAGATCCCAGGCACCCTGCGAGTTCATGGAATGACTATGGATTCCTCACTAATGACTTTTATCTCCTCATTGCTCCAAATGTATGAGCAGCTACCAGTTGGAACTGGGTGCACACAATAGACACCCTCTCAGGACTGAGGGGAGGAATAGAACATAAACTGGGTTAAAAAATAAAAAGTTTAAAGTGTGCCAAAAATGGAGAGACCTGGAGCAATGTCAGTTATGAATCACAAAGAGAGGGGACAGTTGTCATGACTATTTATAGTCTAAGGAACAGACTATAGGACAGAGTGTCAAATATGAATGATTTAAATTTGAAGAATGGTCTTAAGGAAGTTAGATATTTCAGAAAGAAACCAATATGATTAAAGAAATCACAAGATTGTTACATTTTAATCTGTTTGAAAGGGAAGCACATTTTAAGAGCATGCCAGGGTAAAGACTCTTAGTTCAAATATAAGAGATCAAGAATTTGCACTAACTTTTATATCTTGATAAAAGAGAAAGGGCTAGTAAAGCTAAAGAAAATGAGGGTTTGTGGGGCGAACAGGCTGGCAAGGAACCATGCCCTATGGGAATTTTAGATTTCCTCTCCAAAAGTCATCTCTTTGTAGACCAAGGGCCAAATACAACCTTTTGTTTTCTAACAATGCTCTATTCTAGAATAAAGTTCTTCTGAGGAGAAGCCTGCCTCTTGGCTAGGCCTGATTGGACTCTAAGTGAGCTCAAAAAAGTCTTCTTCCCTTGAGCCACACACAGTGAGAATCAGGCCCATCAACTTTCTGCTTCTTGACAGCAGAGACAGAACCAGGACACCAGAGGCCAGCTATGTACCAACCATGATTTGCAGAAAGACTGAATTCCAGCTGAGCTACGACAAGTCTCTGTGACCCCATCCTCTTCCCCTCTTCTGCAAACGGCAAGCAGGAAAGAACACCATTTTGACTCGCCCATCTGTTTCATTCTCCCCAAGCCATTATCACATATTCCTCTTTGCCTGTCCCCTTAAGATTTCTGGTTTTTATTACTTATTCTTACATGCAATATAATAAAATTGTTTAATTTGTCTATCTAGGAACCAATGCAGGTAGAGGGCCAATAAAACTGATGATATAAAAACAATTACCATATTGTTCTATGTTAATTAACATTCTATTTCCAAATCCAAATGGATGTACAATAAATATTCATTCAGGCCTATTCTGAAGCAAGAGGATAGGTGGGCAAACCAATACAAAGCAGAATGCAAGACAGAAGTGTAAGTACAACTCTCACGTGTCTGTCTCTATAAGCATTCTCCCCTCCATTCTTCTCCCATCATTTCCCACCTAAAGTTCTTGTTAATTTTTCTGATTTTGAAATGCTTTTGAACTGACATCCTTGTTTGCACCAAATAGGTAGGCAAAGAAACTTGAAGGCTTACTTTAAAATATTAAATAACCAATGTGAAAATATTTTTTAAAAAGCTAAAAATGTTTAAAGCAAAGGTTATTAGTAGTTTTAGCACAATTAGAAGAACTCAGAAAGCTCATTTGATTACTGCCCTCTGCAAATATAATTGACACTCCAGAAGATCTCATATCTAGTTACGTCAGATCTCAAGTGAAGTCTTAGTTTCCTAGTTTTCAAGCCAATGGTCTTTCTAGTTAGTTGGGTAGTATTAGGAAAAGTTATTGAACTGCAAGCCTCAGTTTCCTGAATTGTGAAATGACCATGATAATAATATTTAACTCACATGCCTGCTGTGAAGAGTAAATTAATGTATTTCGAGTGCAGAGAATAATTACTGACACAGGTAAGTACTCTGAAAATATTAACTATAACTTTGCTTTTCCATCATTTACTCCTTTAAAAAGCCTTCAAATTTAATATTTTTGAGTGATTAAATATTGAAAATACAAAGTTAGGTAGTAGTAAATCTTGGATGGAAATCAGAAATTTTTTTCTTGTTTCTTTTCTTTCCTTATTCCCTCAAATAAATTTGGATACTGTCATTCCTTCTCACCCCACATCATTTCTTAGGTGATCAATAAAGTTTGCAATGATGTAGATAAAATACATGGAAAATGGAATACATTTCTATCTTTTGTCCCGGATTGGCCAACAAGTCCAGGATGTGACATTTATTCCCATCATAGTTATTATGACAAAAAGATCAAGAAAATTTGAGCTTAAAAATTGAATTGGAGAAGAATACATGCTCATTACTTATGCATTACTTCAAATGCCACCTTTTCAAGAGGTCTTGTCTAATCCTACCCAGCAGAATGAATGTTTCCAATATAATTTTGTTTATCTTCACTTTGGGGACTAAGCATACCAATCTCATACAGTGGACTGTAAACTCCTGGAAAGCAGGATATGTGTCTTATTCATCTATGTATCTAGAATCTATAAAATCTCACAGCAATTAAAGATACTCATAAGTATTTGCTGAATAAAATTGAGCAAGCTGACTTAGAAATAAAAATATATGCTTCTTTCAAAATAGTATTATTTTTAATCTTGTATCATGGATTCAAAATTGCTAAATCCATAATGACCATGTAAAAATGTTATTATTTTTATTTTATATGTACAAAAAATTGAATCTCAGAACTTTTAAGCCCCTTACCCAAATAATGAAACAGAATGTAAATTCTAGCTGCTACTGCCCATTGGTAAGGGAAAAATAAGAATTTAACCATCATCATCTTATGATTTAATCCCATAAAAACCTTTCTAAAACAGATTTTGATTTCAAAAATGCATTCTGTTTTGTATAGTCATTTTATAATACCTTAATCAACAGTCACAAGATTGCTAGTAACATCCCTCATGGGGCAGTACTGAAAACTCTACCATATAGTTGGAAAAATTTATGTAGTCAGACATGATTCTGTGGACTCGTCTGCTTTGTTTGGTTGCAGTCTATGACCTGCTGCTTCTCCTCTTATGATACACTCATGTAGGCTATCACAACAGTGCCCGTACCGGCAGAACTTGTCTGCATATGCTCATGGGATTGGCTTCCAAATACTTCTTCTCAGGACTAAAAGATGAGCCAACTCTTTTCCAACTGAAAACTCAACCAGTCCTGCACTGTGATGCATAGATGTGAGACAAGTCTGTTTCATTCCACTGTGACCTTTCAAAGCTATAATTTGGAGAAGCACACTGATTCTATTAGTATGCTCCTTCTCTTGCTTTTTTCAATCATATTGTTTTGCTTGTAATTCTATTTTTATCTCAGCCATGTTGTAAGCTCTCTTTAACTATCCTTTGCAAAGTTTCTACAATACATGACTTATTTAACTTTTTCATACCGGGAAGAATAAATAGTGCCCATATTACTGATGAGTGTGGTGGGAGCTAGTAAAGATAGCAAATAAATTAATCACATACTAATAAATAAATCAAAATAAAACAAAAATGCAATAAGTCTTTTTAAAATCATTTAGTCTCCTAATTCAGTGTTACCAACTACCACTATGATTTTCCCTTTTTTCTGAGTGCCATGGTTACCCCTGGAAAAACAAAAGAATGTTGAGAAATGTTGAAAGATTCAAAGAAGTCTTTTTAAACAAATAAAGCCTAAGGCATTTCCTATTTTCAGTTGAGAATCAGTGTGAAATTTAGATAATCATGCCAAAAGAGTAATGGAAACCACCCAGCGAGGAATGTAAGATGACAGCCATTGAAAGCAACAGAGGAATTGTAAGGCAATCAGTATAAAACCCAGCAAACACCCCTTCAAACCAAAGGCAACAGAAGGCCTGGCCGTGGTGTACAGTTATTACCACTTGCAGCAGAAAAGTGGCTCCCCTGCCAGTCCCAGTCTTCTTTCTCAGTGGCCTTGTTCAGTTCTATTTCCCTGAAGAGACATTTCTTCACAGAACTCCTGTCACATGCCATGAGCTTTCCTACTTAAGGGGCTGGGCATATTGATTTGCAGCACAGTTATGTTGCTGTTGAGTGATTACCAGCAACTACTAAATGCTGCCCTATAGATTATCCTTTCGAATCCCAGGGAAATAATGGCTTAATGCTGAAAAAAAACTTTCAAGGAAATAGCATCAAGATATTTGCTCTTTTTTATCTTCCTGTTCTTATATACATATATTAGCTCTAGGTTAAATATAAGGAAAGGAAAAAAGTAAGAAAAGAAGGAAACAGAAAATATATAAACAGAAGACCCTAAACTACAAAAGCACTATCATTCAGTGGCAGCAAGAGGGCAATGCTCTCTGCTGATGAAACACACCTGGCCTTGGTCATTCTTCATCTGTCATAAATCTTTAAATACAAGCTAAAAAGCTCTTTCTTCAATATTCTAGAGACGTAATTATCAAAATTTATCAAACTCTGAAAGTTTTAAAACTGTGAAGGACAGTGGGCAGGTCCAAAGGAAGCAAAGTTAGGTATGAGACTGGAATTTTCATTTTCTTACCAGTTTCTAACAAACTGATCATTCCACAAGTGAGGTTATGCTCATTTGTAAAACCAGAAGTGGAGAAAGCATTCTACAGGTGTGGAGAGGCAATACAAGTTATTGGAGCATAAACAAGAATCATCTAAAAAGTATGTTGAACGCAGTGCACATCAAGACAATAAAATACAGCCCTGGTGAGTCCTCTGAAAATGTTTTGGTTGTTTTTCCAACTGTAAGAACATTTAAGGTCTAAAATTCAGAAAAGGTAATAAACTACATTGCTTCTACCTTGGATTCATGTATGCACACTGTTAAGAATTCACACAATTCTCAGAGATCTAAGATTTGATTGGAACACCTTTATGGCCTTCTTTCAACTGGATCTTAAACCTCCTCCACCCTTCCAAGAATATTGCAGTCCTTGTGGAGGCTGTGTTTGCACTGTCTTCTTCGTCTTTCCCTGTAAGCCCTATCCTCCCTTTAAGTCTAGTCCATCTGCAACTAATGAATAAATCGGTCTTATTTATTCATTTGATTTTTGTACTAAACTTTTATTTTCACTTTTAGATACAAAGATACTATTGCAACCACTTTAATTCTTTCTAAAGAAGTCCACTCCTCAACTCCATATGTACCCCAAAACACAGGGTCAAATGACACACACTTATGTGAATGGGAATATGAAGAACAGGAAGTGCTATTAATGCCCCATACCAGCATATGTACACACACATACACACACACACATACACACACACACACACACACACACACACACACACACACCACCCAATGTCTGAAACAGCATACTGTCTCAAGAATGACTTTTCCTGAGATGAAGTAGGGTATTAGCAAGGGGACACCTTTTTATTCCAAGTTTATCCTCAAATTCCAGGGTGAAGTTGTCACAGGATTGCTTAAAGAGATCATTGATTTTTATATAGCTGACCACTTTTTTTGGGTAGCATTGAGTTGATGGGTATTAAAGCATCCAGGTAATACTTGGTGAACATCACAAAGAACCAAGAATTCTATACAGGTACTGGCTCTGTTTCATGAGACTCATTAAATATAGAAATGAGTGTGTGAAGGGTTACCCCCTTTGTCCTCACTATCCCTGAGCTGTCCTGCCCAGCAGGTGACACCTCCTACTCAATTACAAACAAAGAGCTTATAATAGTTCTCCAGTAGCAACTCTGTTGTCATAATCACCAAGAGATGACTGGATCCAAGCATCCCAAATGCCATTCTAAGTTTGTAAACCACACAGGTATACACCAGGTGAGGGTGATCCTGAGGAACTCAGCACACAGGCTCTGCAAACAGGGAGGAAACTCCAAAAGATTGATTGTCTAAACTGAAGATGCCTTAAGAGTGATGAGAGCCATGTTGATGTAATAAGTCTGGAGAGGGAGCTGGTGATAATCCTGAGCAGATCTATCTATCTCTTGATTAATCAGATTGCAAGGCCCAGTCATATCTTTCATAATATCCCTGAATGCACGTATCCTTACTCTTTGCATTTCATAGGCTGTTCATTGTTGGTTATTAACACAGTTTTAAAACTGACTTGGCTTCCTTGTACAGTTAGATACTATGAATCTTTTTCATGGCCATGCTTTTGAAAACTAAATATGTTCAACTACTTGAAATTATTCTGACCTCTATAAAGAAGGATGAAAACAGCTATAAAGTAGAGCTGAAAAGTTGTCTTGTTACCTTATTTACTTTATTTCCGTGAAAATTCTTGTCATTTGACCATTTCATAGGCTTTAACTCTCTATGCAAAATTAACCAGCCAAGTACATTACTACATTTTCTCCACTTAAGGGCATATTTTGTCAATATTATAATATTTTAAATCAAATATTCATTACAAAATTAAATGAAAAGCACCATGCCACGAAGAGAGAGACTTCAAGGAAGAGGAGGGACATAAGAAGCACCACTCTCTCCCAGAGCCCACTCATGGCATGAGAATGACAGTCGAACCTGCAGAAGCATGGTGACTACTGGGGACCCCAGAGGCCTCTGTGGAGAAATGCACCAATGGAACAGAGCAGTGGACACAGTCAAGTTAAATTAAGCTTTGTAGAAACCACCTGAACATATGCAGATTTATCTCTATGCATTGTCACCTCTACTGCAATATTTGTAAATGTATTCCATCTGTGGTTGAATTTTAATCAAAATTGTGATTCACTAATTGTCATTTAAAATACCTTAAAAATGAGTGTGATACCCCTGAGAAATGAGAGGTTACTAGATGCAAAGCGTTGCTATCTGCCAGGCAGTATGAAAACAGGAGATGAAAATCACCAAGCACTCGAAATAGAACACAACCTTCCAAAGCTTGGCAAGGTTAATATGACACATTCAAACACTGGTGAGGAGTATTAACAGGGGATTTGTCAATGCCAGCAGCTCCTGCCTGCAGTTAATTAGAGAGAATCTGTTTCATTTCCTGAATTATGTATCAATTAAACAACACCAAACAGACAATGCCATGTTTAGCAGCATAAGAAAAGTAAGTGAAAATAGGTGCAACGTCAAGGGTGTGTACTTAAGTTCTAATAGTACTAATATCCAGAATATGATCACAAGTTATGATAAGTGTAAAATTTGAAAACTATTTTTAAACTGAAGCTCTGTTTTAAAAGTCTCACGAAAAGGAATACGAGAGTGGAAGGGAAGTGCCCTCATAATACTGTGCTAGATGATGGTAGAGAAAAATGACAAGATTATAAATCCCACTTGTAGTTTGGCATCCAAGATCAGTTGACGATTTGTTCTTTAGGGCATAAATGAAAACAAATTTCCTCTGCTCTATGTTTCATCTTTGTACACTCATCTTAGTTGAGGTAACTGAATGTAAATGCTACTAAGGGTCTTTATACTTTTCTGACATTCCTATGGCTTGATATGTAAACAGAGCAGAAGAAAATAAGGCATCATTTTTTATAATCTCTTTTAAATTTTTTAAAATTTATATTTATTAGTACATATTTGCAGTGTATAATGCTTACATTCCTTGTGCGGAAGTGGAGTTAGTACATCTACATGACGCATATTAGTTCCTTTCTTCATCCCTTTTCCCTCCCTTCTCCCCACTCCCTTCTTCTCTTGATCCCCTTATCATTTGAGAAAGGCCTATCTCCCTACCTTATATTATCTTTTATTTTGCACTTTGTTTACATTTTGGGTTTCTCATATAAGAGAAAACATGTAATATTTAAGCTTACATGTCTTATTTATTTCACTTACTATTATGGTCTTAAGGTACATCCATTTTCATACAAATGACTCAAGTTTATCTTTCTTTATGGCAGAGTAATATTCTATTGTGTATAAATATCACATTTTCTTTATCCATTCATCTGCTGAAGGACATATAGGCTGCTTCCAAAATTTAGCTATTGTGAATTGTTCTGTTATAAACGTGGATATGCCTGTGTCACTGTATGAGCCATCTTACATGGTCCATTCCTTTGTGGTTTTAACTTTCCTTGACCAAGAAACTAGAATAATTCATAGGCATAGACTTCAGACTTCATAGACTTTTTAATTTATGCCTTTTATGGAGAGACTGCAATTCTCTGCCACACCTCTCATTTATATTGCTTGTCTGAATTACTGCTAGTGTCCTCCAATTCATTTGTTAATGCGTAGGATGACCTGCAGTTTCAATTTGTATGCAAAAGACCCAGTGTGCATGCAAGTGTCTCTTTCACATTAGCAGTTTTTCAAACAAAAGCTTCCCCTATTGTATAATAAATTATATGTTCATTCTATTTATGTACAATATGCTAAGCAAACTAAAAAGCTAATAAACAATATCAAGCAAATATGTATCAATTCATTAAAATACCTTAATCAATTGCTGAGAGAGAAAAATCTTATATGCAGATCTTTTACATCAAGATTGCTTTCAAAGAAGAAAAATATAAAACACTTTACTATTTCTAAAACTTGATCAAACTTTTGATGATGGAATTCATGCTTAGTTGAATGTAATAATAGAATTCAATTTGGCACATGAGGTAGATTACCATGAATCATTATTCAGATACTTTTTGTCACAGGATACAGCGTTCTCCTGTAAGGTAAGTGGCAGATCAAGGACATGCAGCCAGCCAGAATCCTAAAGGTGTTGCTATCCAGACTCAGTCACACCTTCAGATGATACATGCATTGCTGGAAAAAAGGAGCAACAGAGTCACATCTGTCCTATTACTGCCTAAAAAACATCAATGCCAAACCCAAATACTTCTAACAGGTGTTTCTAGAAAAGAGGATATGCTTTCTTCTATTTGGAAATATTAAAACAAAATACTCCCTCACGGCAACATCAGCAAGGTATCATGTTGTACAAAAAAAATCATTTCTAAACAGAAACTAAAACAAAGAGTACAAGCAGAATACAGAAAAACTTGTCAGGTTACCCTATAGGAAAGGGAAAAGAGATCAAAGTCCTCACATCATTGCCAGAATTTCATGTATCTCTGTGCTATTATCCCTGCATTGAGAAATCATACCTCAATATAAAATTAAATTTGGAGACTACACTAAATTCTGTCTTTCATCACTGAGGCACTTCCACTTGTATGCATTTGCTATTATCTATTTTATGGAACTTTATTAAAATATTAATATTTTATTGGGTGGGTGGTTATTTATTTTTGATTTTGTTTTTAGGGCTTTTTCTTTCACCATTTATCCCATCACCATTTAGTGGTGGTGAACCTGTGGGAAGGGTCTTATTTGTTTTTCTTTTAAGACAAACAATGTTAATGTATGAGGCTTTTGGTTTTTTTCTAAACTAAAAGCTTAGTATTAGGGTTTAACTGCAGTTTTGGCACTTTGCAATAAATAAGTAGGTTTGAGGTTGCAGTTTGTGCACTTGTCCCTAAAAGGTTCACCGTTACTGATCTAGAATAATTAGAATTCAAAAACTGTATATGCTACTGCACATTTTAGTCTTGGTGATTTTATTTAAGTGAGTAGCTGGTGATTGAAGAAGACAAATTTGTCCACTGCCTCCTTTTCTTCCGAATAGAGCCCGCTACTCCCTCCCCGCTACTTACACCCGCTTCTTTAGTCTCAGTGCTTAATCCTTTGGGTTGACATGTACTCCTTGCCAGATCAGGACATAGTCTGTATAAGCAGAACTGATAACAAGTGGAAAGGATAAAGAGGGGCAATTCTACCTTAACACGCTGCAGAATCTTGGCCTCTCCCTCCCCACCCAGTCCCAGATATCCCCACCCTCCACATCCACCCCAGCTTGGCATCTGTAATGTCTGTGTGATTTTCCACTTCCTGAGTGACTGATGCAGACCTCTTAGTATCTCCCAATGCCCTCATAGACTGAAGGGGTTGAGGAATCGAATCCAGGAAGGGGCAATTGAAAAAGACTTCCTCTTCTCCTCTGCACTGAGAAGTCATTTAATAGAAAAAATAAGTGAATATAATAAGATGCTCTGAAGGAACTTTTATAAATTCAGAATTCGAGCTAGCAAGGTGTCTGTAAACATTCCAATCTCTACTTTCATTCTCAAAAAAGCATGCAAGATGGCAAGGCCTGCATAGTACCTTAAGAAGTTTTCAATTTGAGATGCACTATCTCTCATAAATTTTCTACACGGTAAGTTTTCTTGCTGCTGAGCATCTGATTTACGATGCATAATTTCGATAATACAATCATTTCTATCTAAATCTAGGATTAAAAAAAGAAAGTAGTTTCATAGTTTCAGAATAGATTTAGAACTACCAGAGGCAGAACATTACTTCCTCCTGTCTTTCTTGTACAATGGCTCAAGTCCATGCTGAGTATGTTCCTGTGACAAATGAAAAACTAAGATGTGTGAGCTATGGCTACATGGTAAATAGGTTTTACCCTATATTTCTACTAAATACAAGAACTAAGTCTATTTTCAAAAAGAAATTAAATAAGGCCAGAGAACTACAATGGCAAAAGAATTCCTCCTCTGGGGGTAATTATTCCATATATATCACATTCCTTTTCTAAAGAATAGTAGAAGATATTAGGAATGTTTCCTAAAGAATATATGAGAAACTGAAAATGGAAATAAGGACCAAAATGTATAATAGATACTAGAAAATGAGAAGAAAAGGTTCAAATGAGAAGAGAAACAAGGGAGTGGGGAGGGAGGAAGGAAAGAAGGGACAAGAAAAAAGAGAGAATAGAAGAAAAAAGTGGAAATAAAGCTTTTGTAAATAAGGAGGGAGAGTGGGGTTGAAGGGACGGGGGAATGGGAAAAAAAGAAGAAGCAAGATATATCATGTACAGGTGCAAATTACCTACGATGAATGTTATCGTTATGTATAACTAAAATGTACAAAAAAATATTTTGCAAATATATATATGCTTTAAAAACTATATTCTTTTAACTATAGGTCTCCAAAATATGGGCTTTGATCTAAAGGCATAGTGCCTATTCCAAATCCTTAGAAAATCCAGATCCTATCCAAATAGAACTGCACAAATTATAGACATGCTCTTTGTGGAACCAAATGTCTTCCTCCTTGGAAAAAAATATTGGCTGCAGTAATCAAATCATGGTTAGATATACAATATTACATCTTCACTTGAAAAATACTGTGTTAGAATCTTTCTTTTCTTTTATTTTTTTTATTAAATTCTATTATTGATACATTGTAGGTATATAACACAAATACATTTCTCATTGGGAATTGTACCTTTACATAATGCATCTTGGTTCTTACTTTTTCCCCATTCCTAGCCCTCCCTTCCTGCCCTTCGCCCTTCTCTATTTACAAAGACTTTATTTCCATTTTTTTCATTTCTCATCATTTTTCCTTTCCCTTCTTTCCTTTCCCCTGCCCCTCCCACTACACCTACACCTTTGGACCTTTTCTTCCTATTTTAGATTTTCGATTATTCATTCTAATCATTGGTACATTTTAGGTGTACAATATAATGACATTCATCATTGGAAAATTGAACCTTTACATAATCTCTCTTGGTTCTTATTTTTCATCCTTGCCCAGCCCTCCCTTCAACCCCTCCATTCTTCCCTATTTACAAAGATTTTGTTCCTATTTTTCCATTTTCTCATATTAAACCCATTCCCTTCTATCCTTTCCCCTAGCCCTCCCACTTCCTTCCCCTTTGCCACTTTTCTTCCTATTTCACATTACCTATTATACATTTAGTTCTTATTTACACTTTCAGTTTCTCACACCAGAGAAACTATTCAGTATTTACACATGTGTGTCCTATTTATTTCACTTAAGAGTATTGCCTCAATGTGCATCCACTTAGCTATAAATGTCTCTAATTTCTCATTTTTTATGGCTGAGTAGTACTCCATTTCATTTAAAAACCACATTTTCTTTATCCAGTCTCCAGCTGACGGG
Source organism: Heterocephalus glaber (assembly GCF_053883595.1). Lineage (NCBI taxonomy): Eukaryota > Metazoa > Chordata > Mammalia > Rodentia > Bathyergidae > Heterocephalus > Heterocephalus glaber. The sequence continues at coordinate 39,868,157 of NW_028258333.1, forward strand.
CATTTGGGCTGATTCCAAGTTTTAGCTATTACAAACTGTGCTGCTATGAACATGGGCACACATATATCACTGTGAAATGATTCTTTAATTCTTTGGGGAAGATCCCCAGCAGTGGAATAGCAGAGTCAAATGGGACTTCCAGTCCTAGTTCTTTGAGATATCTCCATACTGATTTCCACAGTGCTTGCATCAGTCTACACTCCCACCAGCAGTGGAGCAGGGTTCCTCTTTCCCCACAGCCCCGCCAGCATTTGTTATTGGTTGATTTCATGATAGCAGCCATTCTTTCTGGAGTGAAGTGGAATCTCAGTGTTGTTTTCATTTGCATCTCTCCAATGACCAGTGATGTTGAACATTTTTTCATGTATTTATTTGCTATTTCTACTTCTTTGTCTGAGAAATGTCTGTTCATTTCAGATGCCCATTTTTGGATTGGGTCTTTAAATTTGGGAGGTCTGATCTTTTTAAGTTCTTTATACATTCGAGATAGTAGACCTTTGTCTGAGGAAGAGCAAGTGAAGATTTTTTCCCACATTGTAGGTTGTCTCTTCACACTGCTGGTGGTTTCTCTTGCTGTGCAGAAGCCTTTTAATAAGAGGAGATCCCACTTGTTGACTGTTTGTGCTAGTTCACGGGCAATTGAGGTTTTGTTCATAAAATCTTTTCCTGCACTGATGTCTTCAAGGGTTCTACCTAACCTCTGTTCCAACTGGTTCAGAGTTTCTATTTTAATATTTAGATCTTTAATCCATTTTGATTTTAGTTTAGTGCATTGTGAGAGATACAGGTCTAGTTTGAATCTTTGGCAAGTTGAAGCCCAATTTTTCCAGCACCATCTATTAAAAAGGCTATCTTTCCTCCAGTGAGGGTGTTTGGCTCCTTTATCAAAGATGAGATGGCTGAGTGTGTCTGGCATTGTTTCTGCATCTTCTAATCTGTTCCACTGGTCCTCAAATCTGTTTCTTTGCCAGTACCATGCTGTTTTTATCACAGTAGGTTTGTAGTAGAGTTTCCGGTTGGGGATTGTGATACCCCCTGCCATGCCTCTCTTACCTAGAATTGCTTTTGCTATTCTGGGTCTCTTCTAGTTCCAAATGAATTTTTGGATTGTTTTCTCAAGGTCTATGAAGTATGCTGATGGGATTTCAACTGGAATTGCACTAAATCCATATAGCAGTTTTGGAAGTATGTCCATTTTCACTATATTAATCCTTCCTACTCAGGAGCAGGGGATGTCTGTCCATTTTCTGATATCATCTTCAATCTCCATTTTCAGAGTGCCATAGTTTTCAGAGAAGAGGTCTTTGATTTCTTTCATTAGGTTGATTCCTAGGTATTTCAGTTTTTTGGATGCTATTGTAAAAGGAATTATTTGCCCTATTTCTCTCTCAGTGAGTCTGTCATTGGTGTAGAGGAAAGCTATTGATTTTTGTGTGTTGATCTTGTAACCAGCTACTTTACTGAATTTGGTTATTAAGTCTAGAAGACTTTTGGTGGAGTTCTTAGGGTTTTCTACATAGAGTATCATGTCATCTGCAAATAATGACAATTTCACTTCTTCATTTCCTATCTTTATTCCTTTTATTTCTTTCTCTTATCTAATTGCTGTGGCTAATGTTTCCAGAACTATATTGAACAAGAGTGGTGATAGTGGACATCCTTGTATTGTTCCTGATTTGACTGTGAAGGATATCAGGTTTTGACCATTGAGTATGACATTGGCTGTTGGTTTTTCATAGATGACTTTTATCAGTTTGAGGTAGAGATCATCTATTCCAATTTTTTTATGGGGTTTTATCACAAATGCATGTTGGATTTTGTCAAAAACTTTTTCTGCATCTATGGAGATAATCATATGGTTTTTATCATTGGCTCTATTGATATAGTGTATTACATTGATTGGTTTGCATATATTGAACCATCCCTGCATCCCTGGGATGAATCCCACTTGATCAGGGTGTATGATCTTTTTGATGATCTTCTGCATTCGGTTTGGCATTACCTTACTAAGGATTTTTGCATCTTCGTTCATTAGTGAGATTGGCCTATAGTTCTCTTTTTCGATTGGGTCTTTCTCTGCTTTGGGAATCAAGGTGATGCTTGCTTCCAGGAATGAATTTGGGAGTATTGCTTCTCTTTCAATTTCCTTGAAGGGTTTAAACAGTAGTGGCAGCAGTTCCTCTCTAAATGTCTTGTAGAATTCAGCAGTGAAGCCATCAGGGCCTGGGCTTTTCTTAGTTGATAAGTTTTTATTACATTTTCAATTTCATTGGTTGATATTGGGTTGTTCAGAATTTTTAGGTCTTCTTCATTCAACTTTGGTAATTCATATGTATCTAGGAATCTGTCCATTTCCTCTGTGTTGTCCATCTTATTGGCGTATAGGTTCTGGAAGCAGGTATTGATGATCCTCTGGATTTCTGCTGGGTCTGTTGTAATTTCACCCTTTTCATTCCTAATTGCATGGATTTGGGCCTTTTCTTTCCTTTTTCTGACAAGGTTGGCTAAAGGTTTGTCAATTTTGTTGATTCTTTCAAAGAACCAATTCTAGGCTTCATTGATTTTTTGTATCATTCTCTCAGTCTCCATTGCATTGATTTCTCCTCTGATCTTTATAGATTTCTCCTCTGATCTTTATAATTTCCTCCCTTGTATGATCTTTGGGGCTGTCCTGCTCTTCTTTTTCTAGAAGCTTGAGGTACAGCATTAGGTTGTTTAATTGGGCTCGTTCTGTTTTCCTAACATGTGTATTCACTGCTATGAATTTCCCTCATAAGACTGCTTTCATTGTGTCCCATAGATTCCAATATGTTGTATTGTCATTGTCATTTAATTGAAGGAACTGTCTGATTTCTTCTTTAATTTCCTCTGTGACCCATTTGTTATTCAGAAGTGTATTGTTCAATTTCCATGTGTTTATGAAATTTTTGGAGTTTCTTTTGCTATGGATCTCCAATTTCATTGCACTATGGTCTGATAATATACAGGGGATAACTTGAATTCCTTTGCACTTACTTAAACATGTTCTATGTGTGAGTATGTGGTCTATTTTGGAGAATGACCCATGTGCAGCTGAGAAGAATGTGTATTCTGGTTTTGTGGGGTGGAAGACTCTGTAAACATCTGTTAAGTTCATTTGTTCAAGAGTTCGATTGAGTTCTAGTATTTCATTACTTATTTTTAGTCTAGTTGATCTATCTATTTGTGACAGTGGGGTGTTGAGGTCTCCCACTACAATTGTATTAGTGCATATATGACTTTTCATGTCCATTAGTATTTGTTTTATATAGTTGGGTACACTAGTGTTTGGTGCATAGATATTTATGATTGTCATCTCTTCCTCTTGGATTGTTCCGTTTTCAAGGATGTAGTGTCCTTATTCATCTCTCTTAATCAGTGTTGGTTTGAAATCTACTTGATCTGCAAAGAGGATAACTACTCCTGCTTTTTTGGGGGTTCCTGTCATATGCAGTGTTGTTCTTCACCCTTTAACTTTCAGCCTATGAGTTTCCTTTTGAATTAAGTGTGTTTCTTGTAGGCAGCATATTGTTGGATTTTGCTTCTTGACCCATTCTGCCAGTCTATTTCTTTTGATTGGTGAATTGAGACCATTAACATTGATGGTTATAGTTGAAACGTATTGACTTGTCATTGCCATGACTTTTTCTTTTTGTTGGGTTCTCCCCTTTTCCATTTAATTTCTTGTCATGCCAGATGGGTTCATTCTGCTTTGCTTCCTGGGGTTGTGATCCTCAACGTCTGTTCTTAGGATATTGTGTAAAATTCTTTGGAGTGCTGGTTTGGTATTCACAAAGTTCCTAAGGTGCTCTTTGTCATGAAAGTATCTTATTTCTCCATCCATTTTGAAAGATAGTTTTGCAGGGTTCATCAATCTGGGTTGGAGGCTGTTTTCTTTTAGGGCTTGGTATATGTCACTCCAAGCTCTTCATGCCTTGATGGTTTGTGTTGAGAAGTCTGCTGTGATTCTGATGGGCTTTCCTTTGTATGTGATTTGTTTCTTTTCTCTAACTGCTTGTAGAACTTTGTTCTTCTGTTGTGTTTCTGGAATCTTAACAATTCTATGCCTATGTGTAGATCTTTTTTGATCAAGGCTATTTGGAGTCCTATATGCCTCACTTATCTGTATGTCAAGCTCTTTTCTCCTGCTTGGGAAGTTTTCTGCCATTATTTCTGTGAAGAGATTTTTTATGTCATCTGCACTCTCTCCTGTTTCTTCATTGAGCCCAATCAGTCTTATGTTATTCTTCTTTGCATCACCTAGCAGCTGCTGGATTGATTTCTCATGTTCCCTTATAATTTTGAAGTAATTTTTCTTTTCCTGGTCATTAATTGCAGTCTTATCCTCTATATCTGAAATTCTGTCCTCACACTGGCTCATTCTGCTGTGTAGACTTTCAATGGAGTTTTGCATATCCTGGAAATCTATTTCCATCTGTTTTATGGATTCCATTTGTTTCTTATGTTGGGATTCCATCATGTTCCTGAGCTCCTCTTTAGATTTATTCGTCATGTCTTGCACTAGGGGTACAATTTCTCCTGTTACCTGAGAAATTATTTCTGATTTCATTTTTTCCAGATCCCCTTTTGTTGCCAGTTCAGTGGTTCCAGGTGGTTGAGTATCAGAGTGTTCCATCTCATTTCCCTTTGGGGTTGCTGTAAGTGATCTGGAAGTCTGGTTTTGAGACTTATTTACATGTTTTTTCATTTCGACTGGGAGGGCAGGGGGCTGTTGGTGCCTCCAGGGATTATCTCCCCTGAGCTGGGAGAGGTGGGAGAGGGCTGCGAGTAGTGGTAGGAATGGTGATTCAAAAGCCCTTTATTGTGGGCTGGGAGCAGCGGGAGGGATGGTGGCCAGGAAGCCCCTTCCTCTGGACCAGGAGCAGTGGGCTGGTGCCTCAGAAGCCCCTACCTTTGGGCCGGGAGCGGTGGGAGTGATGGTGGCCCAGAAGCCCCTTCTTCTGGCCCAGGAACAGCAGGACAGAAAGTGGCCCAAAAGCCCTTTCCTCTGGGCTGGGAGCAGCAGGAGGGATGGTGACCGGGAAGCCCCTCCTCTGGACCAGGAGCAATGGGACAGCAGCTCAGAAGCCCCTACCCCTGGGCCGGGAGCAGTGGGACTCAGTACCTTTGTCTGGTGGTCTGGTGTCCTCTGTGTCTTTGTAGTGTGGAACCAGGTGGCTGCCTGTCTGCAGCGGTGTGATTCGGCATCTTCCGCGCATCTCGGGACCTCGGTAGGGCTTGCACAGACCTGCCTGTCTGCAGCAGGCTGATTCTGTGCCTAGAATCTTTCTAAAATACTTCTTTGCAAACTTAGGTTCATTGATTGCATTCTATGTTTAAAGGTTCATTCTAAACAAAGCTGACCTTATACTTAAGAATCATTCTTAAACTGGTTATCATTGTCATTAGCATTATAAAACTGTTAAAAACATACTTTTTTTTTTTTGGTACCGGGGATAGAACTCGGGACTTTATGCCTGTGAGGCAGGTGGCAGAACCACTGAGCTAAATCCCCAGCCACAAAAACATACTTTTTAAGAAAATAGGCATTCTTTCCTCAAACATTTGAAATAGATTCATCTTCTTTGTTGTTACAGACATGTGAAATTAGAAATTTTAAGCATCTGTTTTACTGATATTTGGGGTTGAATAAACTTTTATACTGGACCTGCACACAATAATATTTGGTGCCATCCCTCACCTCCACCTTTGAGGTGCCAAGTTACACAACCTCTTCTCCCCATCCAGCTGTGACTATAAAAAGTGTCTGAAGACATGAACATGAGAGGTATGGTGATAGCAGGAGGCATGAACACAGAGAATGGAGGAAGACAGACAAAAACTGGAGGAAATGTGATTACCTATAGCACTGAGGCAATAAACTGTGTGATATGAATAAGAGTGCTCAGTGTAGCTGCCATCTAAAGGTCACAGTCTTAGAGATAAAGAATAAGACTGAAAGACATGAGGAGAAAAAAAAAATCACAAAAAACCAACTAGTATTTGTGCCTTGAAAACTGAGTCTGTCTCAAACCCACACCTTAGCTATGCGGTTTTAAAAGCATTACATAAAGATATTTTAAATATTGACAAGATATCAGGAGCATCTTTGTAAAAGATGGATTGTAATATTTGTAGATCAAGTATATTCCTTTGCCCAAATTCTTGTAGTTAAATGATTTTTACTTAGTACTGATAATGTATTATTTCCTTTGAAAACTACTTGGAATAAGCCCATAGCTTCATTTCATTATAATTATATAAATTCCTGCCCCAAATATTTTTTCAACATGTGTTTTAGCATTCTGTTGATTTCTGACTATGCTTGGTATCACATCAAAATGCTAGTTTTGTCTGAGCAGTGCTTGAGAGAAGTGACTTATCTGTCTGCCTTCTATTTCAAGTAGAGCCGCTCAATCAGGGAATGAGACACTTGACCTACTTGTGGCTCACTTAGTTCCAGCAGGGAATCTGTAGGAGTTGGGCCCTCTCTGTGTTAATAGCATTGACATGGATATTTCCTGGTAACAGTAGATTTAAATTTTTAAAAAAATGGTGCTCCAACACCATCATCATGTCATCTTCTCTTGGCCAAGCTGGTCTCGTGGCAGTATTGATAAAGTATGTCAAGTTTTAAAATGCACACTAAGAAACAAAGTATATGAGATGCTGCCTGAAACAAACCTTCCTTTTGTCAAATCTCGGTCTCATTTACTGAAAGATATGGGAAAACTTCAGTTCAATGCAACAAATATTTATAATCTACTCTGAGATAAGTGCTTGAATATGAATACAACCTGTAGTGGATGGAAAGTTGAATATGATCTGTTATAGTGGAAGATATATGTAAAGATCATTTCGAGTCATTAAGTAAATGCATAGTTGGGGGGAAACATGAAAGAACTAGCCAGGCCAGTGGAGGTGATTTGCAGTGGAGAATCTGTAGGAAAGAGAAGTGAGATGTCCTAGAAAATATACTCTGTGAATTACTCTGCAAATATGACAGGAAGTTAAGCAGGTGATGAAGAAGGAGAAGGTTGATATGATGAAAAGAAAGTAAAGACAAAGGGGCAGCACTGGGAAACTTCAGGGAATGCGCTGAGGATGTGATTTAAAGCAGGGAAGGTAAGATGGGGCAAGAACAATGCTGGAGGAACCTAAGACGAAATGGTGCTTTGTCACCTAGGCCAGGGAAGTACTGGAGAATTTAAGCAAGAATATGATAAGGACTGATTGGTGTTTTTGAGAAATAACCACATAGCTGGACAGTAAAGTTATTTTAAAGTGATATAACTAGAAATAAAGAGCCTAGTTGGTTGTACTGTTAGGTAAGTGATGATACAAGTCTATACTGACAATGTGGCATGGGAACAGAGAGCAGCTTTGGGAAATGTATGTGATGTAGCCAGGCTTGGGGACTTAGTGAACTTTAAGATGGTAGAGGTTGTTATTATAGGAAAAGCTGGAAAACAGACTTCTAATTGAAATTGTTATAATTTTTCTACCTGAAAAATATCACTCCATGTAGTTAAGTAAACACTAAGTCAAATCGTCAAGAGTTAAAGTAACTCAGGAACAAAGAATAAAGGAAAATTTCGTGAGAAAAGGAGAAGAAATTAAAAATTAGGTATTAAAAAAGAAGGAATAAAAAATGTACTAGAAGTAAATTCATACCAGTGATACAAATATTGTTTTTACTAGAATTACCAAGTAAATAAATGCGGAATATGTGTGCAAAGATTGCTCCTGGCTTATATAAAATAGTCTTGTGCCCATTAAAAAACTTTACACAGGGTAGTGCTCCATATATTCTTATTGATAAAAAGCTCAACTGGAAAGTACAAAAGCAGAAAGCAAAAAGAAAAGTAAGGAGATGAAAATACATTCACAAGAAAACTAAATAGAAATCAGGCTTACATACCTTAAAGGAACATTTCTCAGTGAGGATTATCAGACCTGAAAAAATGGTAGTAACTTTAGGAAGTGTTCAAAAGCGGGAACACTGAAGCCCTTCTGCCTAGATTGGAATCCTGATTCTATAAATTAACAGAGATGAATTGGAGCAACTTCCTTAACTATTCTGTACCTCAGAGTAAAAGGTAAAATGGAGGGATTATTATTATGATGATGATAATACTTATATTATTGGGCTTTTTGAGAATTAAATGAGTTCATACATATGCAATACTTACAACAATAGCTGGTACAAAGTAAGTTTTATTTTATATAGACTATTACTAATATTATTAGACCAAAATTTATTGATGATGATAGTAGGGGGGTTTTATTCTTTAATGAGGGAACATATTCTAGTGCTTAGTGACCAGGACAATGGTTTTGAAGGGTTAACATTCTAAGGAATTGATTTTTAAGCAAAGTCACCTGACTATCTTGCCAATTAGCTCCAGTCACAATGTGCAGATATTTTGGAGCGACAGGCAACACACTCACTAGGAATGTGGTTTGATCACAGCAGTGTTAATTATGCAAGAGAGGCTACCTGTTCTTCCATAGGAAACCTACTTCCTTCAGTCATTTTGCAACTGCAGCAATGGGGCAGGGAGTTAGGAGTCTTTGTAGCTGCCTTGTTTTTCTGAAAAGACAATGTGGTATTCCTCCAAACAACCAATTAAAATGCAATCACCATATTTTGTTGAATTGGATTCACCCCTATTTAGCTCAGTGTCAAGAAAAGATTATTCTGGCAGTTACAAACAGAATATGAAATATTAAGACATACAAGACCAATTTGATCCCATTGCATGTGCTGTGGACATTATCATTTGCTTTTGAAATGAGGCCGGGAAATGCCCTCCAGATTTATGCAAACAACCTAGTTTCATAGGATTATTTCTGCACTAAAGGATCCACAACATAACTGTTTGCATAAGAGAATGTAATTGTATTAAATAAAGCAAAACTCAGGATAAAAACAACCTTTCTGCAGCATTTACAGTCCATAATATCAGGAAAATTATGCTTTCTATCTAATGGCTCCTTTAAACAGGAAAAACAGAACATACAATTCTCCATAACAATTTGCCTTAGCCAGTGTACATTTCAAATAATGCAATGAGAGGAACACCTTTAAATAATGACATTTTTAACAACTGATTTCTTTGACATCACATATAATAAAAAATGCTGGCTGAAGGTCCCATTTTTATACACTGCACTCCATTCCTCCATGTAGATACCAACTGCAGTGCTTTATGTTGTTTCAAACCAGGTTCCCATACTTTACCATAAGTTGTGATATTCTTCTAGACCCCACTAAGTCTTTAGGGTATACATATATGTGTGTTTTGATTTGCATTTTGTTTAAAGGAGCATCGTGTAGAATACCTCTGTTTAATATGACCATTTTCTTTTAGATAGGGAGTCTATTACAGAGCAGAAAAAAGTTACGCTTGGATGTGGCTATGCGTATGTGTATTTGCGTGTGTGCACACCCATGCTCAAATGGATTGTTTGTTTTTAATGATATGTTAGGCACTCCCACAGACTATCACAACAAAAGCATTTTCTACAGTTAAAATATCTCCTAGAACTTATATGAGAATACTATCGTTATCTGTAACTAAACCCTTATCCTAAGGGAAAGAACCATAAATTTCCCCTCAAATGGGGTTCACCTCTATCTTTCAACTGCCTGTCCCTTTCTCCTCCACTGCCACTCCTAACAACTTTACTCTTCACTTTTTCAATGCTTTTTAAAGAGATATAGTTTTAAAAGTCTCTTCTTCTAATATTCTAGTGCATTCCAAAGTTCCAACCATCAAAAGTAGTTACTGAGATCCCACTTACATGCAATACTTCTCAGTATTTTAAAGACTAATCCTGGTGCTCAAGGTGCTTGCAAACTGGGTAGAAAATTGCAAAATATGTTGAATGCTCCTGTATTTCACTCACTGTTGCTGACAGATCTAGTCATTCCATATTTATCCCCCAAAACAGGGACTATTTCTTCCAAATCCATAGATTTCCTCGGGTGATCAATTTATCTTGTGATCATACAGCTCTCAGTAACATTACTCCCAAATGTTTCTCTCTAGCTCAGATCTCTCTTGATTACCAGATGTGAGTTCCTATTTTTTTGCTGTCTCAGTGACTCAGAGGTCTGTCCATCTCATCTGCCTTCCTCATCTCCCTCTGCTCCCACACCAGCCTTTCTTCTTGGTCCCCTGTCTTGATGACACCTTTGCTCACCTAAATTACTCATATTTAGTCTGACTTCAGTGATAGAGACAGAAAGCCATTAAGGATTTCTAATCATTGAATGACATACCAAATAAATTGCTTAAGTAAAAATGCTATGTAATAATACATCAAATATATCAAAGATTGATGTGAAGTAGAGCAGAGAGGAGGGAGTTTTTATATGTAGTAATAAGGGTAAATACATGAGTGTTTGGAAAACAATTTTGGCAATAAAAAAGAGAAGGGACAGATAAAAGACATTATAAAGAAAAAGGTAATAGAAAATTCAAACTTGGGTATGATATAAAAATGATAAAAAACACATCTTACTGACAAAAATAGAAGGGAGAATCTAGTTTTTGTAATTTTATCATTAATAATTTTAACAACCTTTCTCCCTCTTAGAAACTTATATTTACAATGAGTAATTTTAAAATTTCCTCTCCACACACTGTACTTTATTTTTCTGAGAACAGGAAAAATAAAAACTAGGAACAATATTTTTGTTCCTATTTTCTGAGATCTACATTAGGCTATTTTCTGCAGTGAGTGACTAGAAATAGACCAAAGATATATTTGTTTCATTTAGTTTATGATATATGAGCTTCAATGATATTAATTTTTCATTTGAAGATAATTTCATGTGAAAATAATTCTCATGAGTAGAAAATTCTACCATATATTTACACTGCACCTTTCATGAGAACTAAATAATTTGTTATGAACAAACAGCATGGCTTAACTTAAGGTGGAGTAATAATTATTCCTAGAAGATTTGCTATTTTTAGCTAAAGGAGTTCTCAAAGAACTGCAGAAGAAGACTTAGAGCTGGAAACATTTTGCAAGCTTTAAACAACAGAGAGCAGTATGGTTTTGAACTGAAGTTTTGACAACACAGGTACTAAATGAATATTTCTATTGTTGGTTGAGGCCTACTTGAGAAATAGGATTAATTGTCAAGAAACTGAGACAGACAAAAGACAAAATGGCAGACATTTCCTACCTCTTGGAATTTGGGTTATTCTAAATTTACTATTATTATCTGTATGTCAGACTCTGAAATTTGAAAGTTTATGGTAAAATAAAAAGATAGTAACAACAGAGAAACTATAGGAGTCAGCCCTATTGGGTATTCCAGGATAACGCATCTTTATACTGTCAATACTGTATAAATTAAAATAAGTTATTTGAACAACTATTCTAACACAAAAACAAGAACACAGAATTCAATAACTTAATCGATATGTTTTTACTGACACTATCTTACAATCAATCCATCATGGAGCTAAATGCTCTGTTAAATGTCACATTTGTATAGCACTACAAAATCTTTTGTGTGAGTTATTTGATCTGATCTTAATAAAATCCCTTTGCAGTAGTTAAAGCAAACATAATTAGAAAGTCCCAATCACAAGTTAATACATTAGATTTCAGAGAGCCTTTTATCTTACCCATGACTGAGAGTCAGTAAGCATAAGTACAAGGACTTCAAACTAGTTATATTGTGCTTTTCCCTACAGATCACACTATGTCCCAAATATGCTTAAGATTAACCCTTAAGAACAGAAGTTCATATGTGAGTTTAGTATTCAAGATTGAGACACGGGAAACAAAAGAATAGGAAAAGTCAAGGCAAAATATTGTTGACAATGGCATAATTTTAATGTAATTGTTTGGCTTCAGAGCCTACCTTAATTACCACACATTATGCTGATCAAATGGAGAGTCATAATCTCACCTTCTAGTTCACCTTATTCACATCACTCATCATGTTCATCCATCTGATATTCTTTCCTGCCAAACCCTGAGAGCATGAAGGAAGGGGTAGCTAAGGAATTTGGACAAGGCCACATGGCTTATGTGTAAGAGTACAGGGAACTGATGCTAAACTGACAGGGTATACAACCCATACTCTTTTTTTTTTTTTTTTTTTTGGTACTGGGGATCGAACTTGAGTCCTTGCGCTTGCGAGGCAGGCGGTGGAACCACTGAGCTAAATCCCCAGCCCACAACTCATACTCTTAACCAGTAGGCAAATCATTGATTTTTCTTACTGATTCTTCTTTAATAATAATAGATCCCTGCTGGCTTCTTTAATAAAGGTTAAACAGATATATTCAACCATCTTAAATTACCAATCTATAAATCTTATGTCTTACACAGACACATGAAACGCTGTCTGCTTTTAGCCTTTACCTCATTGTAAAGATTATGCCTACTGTTTGCTTTTAAAAAATGACAGAATCATTACTTTAAAACATGCTATTCCTCCCTGACAGTAAAAATAATCGAGACCCAGTCCGTACAGAAAGAGAAAAACAAGCTAATTAAAACAAAAGGCAAACATCAGAACAAAATAAAATAATCTGACAAATTAAAATGCATCTGTTCAACTACATGTTTTAAGGCTCATGTAGAGACTTAACCAAATGTGAGTTTATTTTTCCTCACAAAAAAGTGATCCATAAGTATATATGGTAGTTCTGAGATTTACAGGTGAGTGGAATGTAATGAGCTGTCTACTATCTTCCCATTCTATCACCCTCACATGTGTTCCCATTCTAAACAATGGCTGCTGCCTTCCTAGGTATCACATACACACTTCAGGCAGGAAGAAAGGGGAGGGACAAAAAACAAAAGGAGAAAGAAAAACCAAACGAAACCTCTTCTTTCGAAACACTTAATGACACCTAGAAGAGTTCTGTTGACAAAAAACTTGTCACAGATACGTAAACTTAACACCTCACTTAAAAAGAAATTTAGGAAATTTAGTTAGATATGAACATAATTAGGAGCTACCATAAGAACAGTGAGAATGAATACAGAGCATGTAAACCTCATTATCCACAATGGAAAGATATTATTCACAGAAAATAGGTGTTGCGAATAAAAATCCAAAAGACACGATAGAGAAACTACTTGAACTAAAAATGTTAGATGTAGATACAATGACATAGTTATACCCACAATTGAATTCCCATATACCAGTGACAACTTGCAAATATAAAGGATATCGACCATATCAACAAAATACGTTTTGTACTTAAAAATAAACCTAATAAGTAATGTAAAAACTTATGGATAATTATGTAAAGCTTTATATAAAAACATAAACAAATACATATATAATAGAGACATAAGTCATGTTCATAAATATACAGTCAAAAATATTGATGTAGTAAATCCAAGTTAATTTATAGATTCCATTGACACCAGATATTTTTGTACAGCTGTATTTTATTTCCTACCAAAGCTGATCATAAAACTGAATTTTATGATGACTTTATTTTGCAAAGGTTACTAATTATAATCTAATTGAATCTATTATTTTGTTCATCTACTGTTATGACATCTAACCAAAGTGACACTTTGGTTGTCAAATGGCTCCAAGCTCTAATTTTTCACTACTTGAGCAGCAAAGTTTGGAGAAAATCTGCTCAGTGTTCATAACTTTGCTGGATAGTCGAACCATATGGTTGGAGAGTGAGTCACACCTTGCATCTCATCACGAACATGAAGGGTGACGCTTCATCTAAGCGTCTGTCTTGCCCAGGCAAAATATAGTGCTTGTGTCAGTGCCTTAAAACATTCGTCATTGTGCTTTTTTTTGCACTTTATTTGGGTATGTCAAAACCATGACTCCAAGGAAAGTTAGTGACAACAGCAGTAAAGCTAAGAGGAAAACTGTAAGAACCATGATATAGTTAAAGAAAGAAATCATTGTGAACTTTGTTAAAGCCCTGGAAAAATGAATTTATTTATAAGTGTAAATTTGGGGGCACAGAATCAATTATTTGGTCTTCCATTATTTCTTAGGGGAAAAATATGTCCAGTTCTCAAACTTTTCTATGTTTGAACACAAATTTGGAATGAATTGACTTCAACAACCAAGGTATATCCTTTTCCATACTGTAGTCACAGCAACCACATCTATATCCTTTTCAGAAGGACTCTCCCTCTTCCCTTTCCATGTAAATTGTGGCCTCATGGAACTTTGTGAAGTTTCAGTTTACGAGATACAATTCTACAGAGCACATTGATGGAACGTGTCTGCTAAATCCTCTATGACCTTGTGAAAATAAAACACAAGCTGTGTATACCTAGATTCTCTTGTGGGGCATTTGCTTAGTTCAGTCAGATAGCAGCAGCCTGTGTTAAGACAAGAGAACATTCTGGTATACTCATGGATAGGAAGTGTGGGCTCACAGAGATGCACATTTGCAGCTTTTCCACACCCCAGTGACTCTCCTCTGGACCTCTATCTTTGCAGTAGAGTCCTCTTGAATTAGAACTATGCTAGGTTAGCTCCCATTTTTATTTTTAACATATATTTTCCTTTTACTTTGTCTCCACAGAGTGCTTTTCCCCTTTAATCTCATAATATTTTTCTCTGCCTCAAGTTTACACACTCTTGACCATTCTTTCCCTGAAATACATACATATATTATATATATTATACATTATACATATAATACACATGGACTTTTTAAAAAAATTTGATTCCTTTACTTTCCATATTGACTTCTAATGACAACTGTAGAAATAACAATCGCTGAGGCCGCTACCTAAACTACAGGGACTTTCAAGCTACCCTTCTGGACACAGTAGACAGCAGAACTGGCTCTCAGCTCCATTTCTGAGAAAGGGATTTGATCTTTCCCTTGTCACCTTTCACAGTGTGTGTGTACTCTTTCTGTTTCCTCCTCCTCCCCAGACCTCCCAACGCACAAGTCTCAGCCTCCACCTCTCTTCTGCTCAACGTATACCTGTCCTTTCCTTGCTCCTTCAGTTTCAATCACTTGATTAAACTAATCTGATCAACCAGTCTGCACTGCTAGAATTGCTGGGTAGATATGGGCTGCTGCTTTGCTCCTTCTTAATATGTTTGCTTTTTTTTTTTGTA
Source organism: Heterocephalus glaber (assembly GCF_053883595.1). NCBI lineage: Eukaryota > Metazoa > Chordata > Mammalia > Rodentia > Bathyergidae > Heterocephalus > Heterocephalus glaber. The sequence goes on from NW_028258333.1 coordinate 39,883,278, forward strand.
CCGGGGATCGAACTCGGGTCCTTGCTCTTGTGAGGCAGGCGCCGGAACCACTGAGGTAAATCCCCTATATGTTTGCATTTAAAGATGAATTTTAGGGCCTGGGATTTAGCTCAGTGGTTTTGCCTCCTGCTGTGCAAGCGCAAGGACCCAAGTTCAACCCCCAGTACCAAAAAAAAAGGATGAATTTTAATCAGTCCTAATAGAAATAAATACTAGAGACTCCTGAAACATTACTGGAAACCTCTGCAGCAAGCTCCAGTCTCCTGCCCAGTGTGTGATACAGGCCTGAGGAAAACAAACTAAAAGAACTAAGAGAGACAGCAGGGCGCCAGGATGACCTATGCCAGTAGAACCAACAAAGGCATTGGCCAGTGCAAGCCACTGATTTTTATTGGTAATCAATTGGGGTAAAGGCAAGCTACATGCAAGGGCAGTACGGCGGGTGAGACTATACAGTTCTGCAGTTTCTATGGGAATTAATGTAAATAAGGCTCATAAAAGGCAAGGCAAACATTCTCGAATTAGGAACAGAATAGACAAAATACATGATTGTAATTAGAACATTGGCCTTCTACAGGGTTTTAATTGTGGGAACAGAATTTGGGTGCGAGTTATTCTGACCTCAGCATGTAGGCCTCAGCCAGACTCACTTCTATAAACAAGCCAATTGTGAGATTAACTCTTCACAGCCTGCACTGCTTATAGCCTGCTTTGAGCATAATCAATATTGTAGTCCCCTGCAAGTAACTAACTTTAATGAATACTGTGGGAATAAAAATCCTTCAGAACAGTTGAAGGGGTTTAATGTGAGATCCTCCATGTGAAAAGTTTGTAAAAAATAATAAAGCACCAAGTGGACCTAATCAGTGGCAAGGAGATCAGGGAACTATTTGTTCAGACTTCAGTGTCCATAAGACACATTAATAAAGTACTGCTACTAAATTCAGGGAGCTGAGAACACAGGTGGCAATCTAATTCCAGAAAAATCATGATGACAGGAAAATTAAAACCAGGAGCAAAAACAGAAGACAAGATACATGCTCCGAGGCTTTGTATATAAGTCTAGTAAAGTGATTTGAGACAATCAGCATGGTTTTTACATACTGTAATTACTATGGATATAAAAGTGATCACCTAGGCAGTATGTGCAGAATAAGAAAAGAAGGAGCCACAGGATAAAATCCTAGGATCAAGCCATGAAAATGTAACCTGTGAAGGACACATTCAGAGGGAAGAGGAGCACCAGGAAATAAGGCCACTACCACCATCACCTATCATTGACTGGCAGTTGCTAAGTGCCATAGCATGTGCTAATCTTTCAGAATTATTTTGTCATCTACAAAATAAAAACAAAATTTAGAAAAATAAGGTAATTTGCCTAATCTGCAAAACTAAGAGCAGTCCTATTGGGATTCTCTGGCAAATTAAACTACCTGCCCCACTTCTCTCCCAGTGTGCACATCCACTGTCATGTTACTTTACAGCCTCTCTGACTTGCAGTAGAAATAACAATATCTCTGCTCTAAACTAAAAAGCACTCCATGTTTTTATTTGCTTTCTTGTGTTTCTGGCATCACTCTCAGCCTACTGCCTCATCACCCTGGTTCTCAGAATGATTATCACATAGCTTGCCTGAGTTTTAGCTTCAGTTTGTTAGACTGCAGCTTGAGATGCACTCACCTAGTAAACCTAGGCTAGATCAGCAGATCCTGTGTCAATCCATATACACATAACTAAATCCATCTAAGAACAGAGCCATTCCAGCTGATGTCCTGACATAATGAGAAAAAAAAATCCTTCTTGTTCTACTCCATCAGCAGTGTATAGTTGTTACATAGCATTGCTGAAGGAACAGCTAATGGCTACATAGATAAATGCAAGCAATATGATTCCAAAATCCTATGTTCTCAGGTGTAAAAGATACCAGAGATACCAGAAGAGTGGAGATTTAAGAGAGACATTGTACCTATGATAGCCAAAGGCTGCAAAATTAAATAAGATAATTATAAAATGAATTATTTCAGAGCATGTTCTCTGTAAATGGGTTTAAATTACAGTGTGATGCCTCAGCCAACCCACACATGAGCAGCAGACACAGAAGTTTCACACAAGAACACTCAGTGTGGCAGACAAGCAGATGTCTCCAGAAAGAAAGCTCCACTTAGACACCTGGCAGATGGGATGCTCTGGAGACACGTTCAGTAGCATGCCTTCAGCATGGCCATAGGTTCCAGCTCTAACACTGGAACACATGCCAGGAAGCTCAAGGGAGAGACAACAACATGGAAAAAAAGTATGAGTGAATTTATTGGGCATTAATCCTGATACCTAGAAAAATCCACATGTGGTAATGTGTAGTCCACATCTAATCACTTTGGAGAGTAAGGAATAAATATAATCAGGCCATATAGTTCTTAAGGCATACATATAATCAGGGCATTTAATTCTTAATTTTTATTAGACCATCAAATGAGTAGACATAGCAATATAATAATAGTTTTTAATTTACTATATTGGCTATTTAATCCTTTAATATAACCTTCAATAATATAAGCTATTACCAAAACAGATAATTTCCAATTTTAACCACAGGGAATATGCATATATTTTATCTTAGCCAAAGGCTATGAAGCAAGATTATATGTATTACAAGAATAGCCAGGGAAAGCATCAAGTTGCCAGAGTTTAAATACTGGCCTGGCCACTAATGAGCAATATAAATTGACCTTATTCTCTAGATTGCTGATTTCTCACATATAAAAGAACAGAACAAGTTAATCATAGTAGTTACTTACAATTTGGGTTAGTTATATAACAATCTTTCCACTGTAAAATTAAAGTCCTTAACTACAACATGAAATATTTTGGATTAACTGAACTTCTTAGGATGTTTTACTGGAAGAATATACAAATTCTTTCAAAATTATAATGTCTGAAATCTTACAACTCCTAACAAGATTGTAATATGAAAAACTGTATAACTAAAATCCCCAAACAACAATAACAATGAAGATGATGAAGGAAAATGCTTAAAATGTAAAAATTTATTATATTTGGGAGTAAAGAACTATGAAGACACCTTGCTTCAAAATTTGAGGAATTTTATATTGATATAGTCAATACAGGACAATATCAAAGACTAGAGCACAAATATTCTTCCAAAGAGAATAAAGCAACATTACAGGAAATAAGTAAAAGCAGCTGTGAGAATGGAAACACAGAATGGAAATATACAGAACATTCCAGAAATCTTTACTAGAGTACTTAAACTCACCACCATGGATCTGGAGCAGCCTGGGTCTCAGGGGCAGACATTCCAAAAAAAGTGAAAGCCATGCCCAACAGGCAATTTGGGAATGGCATGTTTTTTTATGAACCAACTGCTAAGTAGAGCCAAGAGGTGACAGTAATGTGAAAAACTACTTTGGGGAATGTAGAAGAATTCATCAGTCTAAAGAGGGGAAACCCGAAAATGACACTGGACTATGGAGAGACGGAGACAATTTTCCTCAGAGCATAAGTGGAGGGCGTTCAGATATAACTGTGCTGGAGGGAGAGTGAGCCTAGTGCTTGCTTCCCTCAGGCAGGATTTCTCTTGTGTGACCAGATCACTCTGACCCAGTATGACCAGTTCACTCTGACCTAGAAGGAGCAATTAAGGAATAGAGGCATCCCTGATATGAGACAGAATGTTTCTCCTCAACCAGAAATCTGCAGCTACATGAAAAAAATCCAGAAGGGCATAGCCACACTTTGCATCTGTAGTACAGACTAGGACAAATTGAAAGCTAAAAGTGCAAACTTGGTTCCTTGTACAGTAATTTCAACGAAGCGGAGAAAAATCATGCAGAGAAATTTTGCCCTCCTGAGACTAAACCCAATCTCCATTCCCATCTTCTCTCCAAATGTAAGCAGCCAAGTTCTACATTGATATTACACATTTTCTCTAATTTTACTCAAAATTCCAAATTGATTTCTTAAAGGAAATCTGGATGGAGGCCATGAAAACAGTGAAGAAACTAAGAACATTCACCATGGACTATTTTGAGGCATGGAATAGGTCCTGATAAACTTGTCCTCATTTAGAATACACTAGAAATTAAACAAGTGGAGCAGAGATGTTGAGTATGTTAATTTCATCATCATGCTTAGTTTAATATATATATTTTATTCTTGGCATATTTTTGTACCGGTATTTGCTTTCTTTGTTAAAGATAATGAAGTAATTTCTGAATTTGCCTTACGGAATATAGCTTTTTGCCAGACCAAGAATAAATTTCAGCCATGAATCTTAAAATCAGGTTTTTGAGAAACATGATGAAGTATATATAATAAAGCATAACATATTATTACTGTAAAAAATGGAGATTTTTGTTAACTTTTCCATTAATTTGTGAGACATGAAAAATTCAGATATTTTGAAAGTTTCTTCATTATTCTTCATATAAGTTGCTGAAAATAAATTAATTATAATTTAACCATTTAGGAGATAGGATATAAAGAAAGGAAAGCAAAAGTGCTGAAGATAGACATTATGTATTCCTGTAACAGAAAATTCTCTTCAATCCTGTTCATATTGTTTTACAGAATATCAGAATAAAACTTTGTCTCCCATCCAAGTACTAACCAGGCCCGACCCTGCTTAGCTTCCAAGATCAGACAAGATCAGGTGTGTTACCTAAAATGCACCAATGATTAGAATGAATAATTGACAGTGCAAAATAGGAAGAAAAGGTCTAAAGGGGTAGGAGAAGTGGGAGGGGCAGGGGAAAGGAAAGAAGGGAAAGGAAAAATGATGAGAAATGGAAAAAATGGAAACAAAGTCTTTGTAAATAGGGAAGGGTGGAGGGGGTTAAGGGAGGGCTAGGAATGGGGAAAAATAACCAAGATGTATCATGTAAAGGTACAAGTTCCCATTGAGAAATGTAAATGTATTGTATACCTAAAATGTACCAATAAAATGTACCAATGAATAAAAAATATCTTTGTCTCATGAAAGAAAATGAAATCAGAGAAGTTATCTTGTCTGCAATGACACAGTAAGTGATAACACCAGGATTCAAATCCAAGTCTGATTCCAAAGTGTGGCACTAAGCCCTCTACTTTACTACCTTTTGAATTAGGTAATATTAGAATTAAAATTTTAAAACGAGTCCAAAACAGACAAATAACATGCCTATTCTGCTCATAATAATTGATGGGTTAGGAGAAATCCTCAAAAATGTGGAAATTGGGGAAGGAAGGAAGGGAAAAGGAAAAAAAAGAATAGAAGCAAAAAAATGGAAACAAAGTTTGTGTAAATGGGAGGGGAAGGATTGAAAGGAGAATGGGAAAAAAAGAATTGAGATGTGTTATGTACAGGTACAAATTCTCTATGATGAATGTGATTAATATGTAGGACAAATATGCACTAATAAAAAGAATAAAGTTAAAAAAATCCAAGTCTAATAAAAAAATGTGGAAATAGGATTTAAATTATACTGAAGTCTTCAAAACAGAAATCATTTATTTGGTTTGGATCTACTTTGAGATTTTAGGACTTTTTGAACTGTCTAGTGTTTAACTTTACCCACATATTGAAACTGTGCACATTAAGTCCAGAATCATCACTTACTTAATTATGTCAAGCTGACAAACAACTCAGGTAATTCATGTCCCAAATTGAAAGGTGATTTTTGCTGAACTTTATTTTAAGCAACATTCTTGTCTACATTATCCATATCAACAATCAACCATAATCATTCTGTGACCTATATACTGCTGGATATAATCACTGATTTTCCTCATAGCACCCTACATGGCATCATCAATTTCTTACAGTGAGTTACTCACTAAGTTGTACTCATTTTATTTCTATATGTATTCCATGTATATTTGCATTTTTATACCCATAATTCTCTCTCTTGGGTTATAGTAAATCTTCCTAACTAATGAGTGTTACTGTGGTTACTGTTGTATTGCATCTAATTCACTTACAATGTGATAGAAATGTAATAGTTTTATAAAGGAAAAGCTGAATGTGATCTTCATCTCACAGCATATTAAAACCTTTAAGGAAAAAATCCATTTACTAGGCCCTCCTCACTTCAGATCTTGGATTTCCTCTAGAAAGCCATTCACACACTCTGATAGTTAAATCCCTACCACACATTCTCAAAGCAGACTGCCTTCTCCACTGACAATGGCTTTTATTACACTGACAATTACTTATTCAATAATTTTTCTTCCAGATTCAACTGTAAGCTCCAAGAAGGCAGGTGTCTCTTTGGTTTTGTTTACTACTCTGTTTCAGTCATCAACACCATGCTTGTTGTTCAATAAATATTAATTTGACTGCTTCAATAATAGGAATACTTGCAGTTTATACAAATCTGATAAGATGTCTCTTATCTGATATTTTCATTGAAACATCACATGGGTCTTTTAGCTCTGTATTTCACAAATAGTAGTGAACATTTATTGCTGGCTAAAGAGGGAGGTAGTGTTATAAAACTCAAGTCTATAAATAAATCCCTGCTGAAGAGTGTTGAAATCTCAAGTAATATGCAGTTTTCATTCAATTGACCAACATACTTTTAGAAATCTCAAGAAAAATCAACTTGTGCCAACAATTAGATTAAAATGAGCTATTTCCAGAGTATTAAGACTCTGCATGCTCCAACTTCTGCCAGAAATTGATTATTCCAACAGAACTATTTGTTCTGAAGAGAAGCATGAATTCTCTGATACGTACTTAGACCTGATTGTGGAAAAAACAAATAAGCATCCAGGCCATAACCTCTATTTTTTCCATTCATTTTGTTTATGTGCCAGTTTTCAACTAGAAGCTTTGTGAATTTGCAAGTGTGCTTGGCTAATGTCACATCACAGTTTTCTTAGAAGACGTACTACTATGCTGTGAATGAGAAATACATGTAAGAATACTCAAATTTTCCTTGATGAGAAATATAAACTAAGAAGTATAAAATAAAATTAACTGTATCCTATCTAATTATTCAAGATTAGTAAAAAGAAAGTATTATTCAGAAAATTAAAACAGAAGAATTCTCCCATCTGTTGTGATGTAACCTCCTACTATCCTATCCCTTCAGTATGTAACCTTAGTCCTTGCTTGGAAGCCAGTCCATGTGTTGAAATGATGAGGATCATTTGGTCTTACAGCAAAGTCCAGAGGTAGTTTCCTTTCTCCATCTTCATGTTGGGTTTAGATTCAGGCCAGTGTCACTTATATCTCAGAAACAACCCCACGTGAAAGGTCCCAGAACAAGGAGTTACGTATAGAGCAACTCAGTGTTGACACTACAGACTTTAGACCCCGCTTAACCATAACTACCCTGGTTTTGACCTCTTTATTTATCTCTCATACTTCCTTGGAAAAAATAGCATTCTCCAATCCTGGGGGCTGAGCAGGATTTTTCACAGAGGTGGTGATTAGGGATGAACAGTAAGTGAGGACCCTCTGCAAGCGGTAGCGCTACTATATATCCCTCTCCAAGGACAGGAAAGGATCCCCTCCTCTGGTCATGATTCTGGAGCTTCCGAGGGCCTCTTTTACTTATCTAGCTTTTATTTATTTATTTATTTATTTATTTATTTATTTATTTTTATTTTTTGGTACCAGGGATCGAACTCAGGACCTTGTGCTTGTGAGGCAGGCGGCATCACCACTGAGCTAAATCCTCAGCCTTACCTAGCTTTTAAGGACCAGAAACTAGCTTCTTTCACTGGCTCTCTTGAAAGGGCCCTTCGTCTACATGTTCCTCCTCAAGCACAGCATAACACACCCCTTTCTTGTCACTGGAAGCAACACAAAGGGAACAGGTGGGCATTTCTCCAATACACCTGGATCCCAGTGCTCTAGGCAAAATAGAAGGCAAAACTTTTCTCCATATCTAAGATCCCTCCCCTCCAACTGTGCTTCTCTAAAATTCTTAGAGTTGAGGATGTAGATTTCAAGAATGCAGATAGAGAGGCTCAATTATCAAATGTTCTATGAATATCCTAGCAGGCAAAATGCCTTGATAATCTTTGTGATTCCATGTGTCCTGCAACATGATAGCTATTGAAAAGTTATTAGTTGCACCTATAAATAAAACTTGAATGTCAGCATGCACAAGTTTTTAGAATTTTATGACAAATTAGTTGTTTGAGCAGATCTATGAGAACACAGAAAAATAGATTATGATTTGGTTTTGCTCCATTTCTCCTTTTTCCCTATCATTATTTTCTTACATCATTATGATATGATGTATAACACATGAGTTGCAATAGCCCCTAAAACAGTCCTTGGAAAGTATTCTTATAGACTCTCTTTGCACACTTTCAAAGGTCCCTGAAACCATGTCCTTATGTGTTTGAAAGAGAAGAAGCCCCCAGAACTGCATGGCTAACTGAGGAGTAGTCATTGTTAGGAATTCAGGGTAAAGGGTAAAGAGGTAAAAGAGAAGACTGGTACAGTTATAAATTGCAGAGAAAAGGAGAAAAAATTGTAGAAAGGAAAAGAAAATTCTTATCTATTGTGAATTACATGTTATGAAATTCATTTAACTAAATCTATTTTATGAAGCTGTTTTATTTTATATGTACACAGTTGCCATAGAAAATAAACTACTTATATGTGGTGAGTAATTAAAAGTGCTTCTTTGTAGAAGTGACCCAGTGTTTCCTTGAATGAAAAGTGAGGAATAAAAAGTTGCAAATAAACATTTCAAGTTTTATGAGATGATAGAAAAAACAATTTTAATTTCTCTGTTATTTTGCTTCTCCCTATACTCAAGTCTTAGAGTCAAACTTATGAAATAAAATAATTTTATGTTTCCGTTCCTGTCTCATTACATGATCATTGAAATTCATGCAAACCTTAAAATATCCACCTACTAGAAATTCTTATCAATATTAAACTTTCTTTGCATACAGATTAATATACCTTGTTTATAAAGGCTCCTTTTGGTGTCCTAAAAGCCTGACTCCTGTAATGATTATTGGCTATCAATAATGGCAAAAATATATTTCACAAGATCTAAAGAAATATTCTACTATTCTTGAAATAATTCCCATGGGGAAATCTTTGACAAGTTGTCTCCAAATCTGGTTTGATTCTGTTATGTTTTTTCACTTTGCTACCCTGGCAGGAACAGTGTGGATGAGTTTACCTCTCCCATTCAGCTAGAAAGGACAGCTGCTTGGTCAATGACCCAAGCAGACATCTGGGTCTTTGAGGGCTGGTTGAAAGACTATTCTCATAAATCTTTTACATTCAAAGAGGAAGTACATCTCAATGTAATTTTTATGACTCCAAACAGTGAAGAGAATACAGTCTACATTTGCCTGTCTAAATGAAATTTAGACATTTAAAAAGTATAAACCTTGGTGAATAGTGAGTAGATTTATGCAGTAAAACTACCTGCATAATGAGACATACCAGGCCATGAAGCATTGTGGAATGATTCAAATATTTTAGTAGTCAACTCTCCAGTGGAAAGGACATGTGTGACATGGACATAACATAAATATATGGGTATAAAATTTTTAAAACATGTTTTGCAAAAAAAATTACTGTACTATACTGCAACCTTATGAATATTTCTCATCCTCTATCCCTTTAACCCCCATACTCTCAAAAACAAGCCTGTATGGATTTGTGCTGTTACTTCCATCAAACATTTTTTATTTTTTATTTTTTTTGCACTTTATAAAATTATTTTATTGGTACATTGTAGGTATACAACACAATTACATTTCTCATTGGGAATTGTACCTTTACATAATGCATCTTGGTTCTTATTTTTTCCCCACTCCTAGCCCCCTCTTCACCACCTCCACCCTTCCCTATTTACAAAGACTTTACTTCCATTTTTTCCATTTCTCACCATTTTTCCTTTCCCATCTTTCCTTTCCCCTGCCCCTCCCAATACCCCTGACCCTTTGGACCTTTTCTTCCTCTTTTACATTATCGATTATTCATGCTAATCATTGATACATTTTAGGTATACAATATAATGACATTCATCATTGGAAATTTGCACCTTTACATAATCTCTCTTGGTTCTTATTTTTCACCATTGCCCAGCCCTCCCTTCAAACCCTTCATTCCTATTTACAAAGATTTTGTTCCTATTTTTCCATTTGCTCATTTTAATCCCATTCCCCTCTATCCTTTCCCCTAGCCCTCCCACTTCCTTCCCCTTTGCCACTTTTCTTCCTATTTCACATTACATATTGTACATTTTAGCCCTTATTTACACTTTCAGTTTCTCACACCAGAGAAACTATTCGGTATTTACATATCTGTGTCCTATTTATTTCACTTAAGAGTATTGCCTCAATGTGCATCCACTTAGCTATAAACATCTCTAATTTCTCATTTTTTATGGCTGAGTAGTACTCCATTTTATAAAAATACCACAGTTTCTTTATCCAGTCTCCAGTTGATGGGCATTTCAGTTGTTTCCAAGTTTTAGCTATCACAAACTGTGCTGCTATGAACATGGGCACACATATAACACTGTGGTATGATTCTTTTAATTCTTTGGGGAAGATCCCAGCAGTGGAATAGCGGAGTCAAATGGGACTTCCAGTCCTAGTTCTTTGAGGTATCTCCATACTGATTTCCACAGGACTTGCACCAGTCTACACTCCCACCAGCAGTGGAGCAGGGTTCCTCTTTCCCCACAGCCCCACCAGCATTTGTTATTGGTTGATTTCATGATAGCAGCCGTTCTTTCTGGAGTGAAGTGGAATCTCAGTGTTGTTTTCATTTGCATCTCTTGAAGGACCAGTGATGTTGAACATTTTTTCATGTACTTCTTAGCTATTTCTACTTCTTTGTGTGAGAAATGTCTGTTCATTTCAGATGCCCATTTTTGGATTGGGTCTTTAAATTTGGGAGGTCTGATCTTTTTAAGTTCTTTATACATTCAAGATAATAGACCTTCGTCTGAGGAAGAGCAGGTGAAGATTTTTTCCCACATTGTGGGTTGTCTCTTCACAATGCTGGTGGTTTCTCTTGCTGTGCAGAAGCCTTTTAATAAGAGGAGATCCCACTTGTTGATTGTTTATGCTAGTCTATGGGCAACTGAGGTTTTGTTCATAAAATCTTTTCCTACACCGATGTCTTCAAGGGTTCTACCTAACCTCTGTTCCAACTGGTTCAGAGTTTCTATTTTAATATTTAGATCTTTAATCCATTTTGATTTTAGTTTAGTGCATGGTGAGAGATATAGGTCTAGTTTGAATCTTTGGCAAGTTGAAGCCCAATTTTCCCAGCACCACCTATTAAAGAGACTATCTTTCCTCCAGTGAGGGTGTTTGGCCCCTTTGTCGAAGATGAGATGGCTGAGTGTGTCTGGCATTGTTTTTGCATCTTCTAATCTGTTCCACTGATCCTCAGGTCTGTTTCTTTGCCAGTACCATGCTGTTTTTATCACAGTAGCTTTGTAGTAGAGTTTCAGGTTGGGGATTCTGATACCCCCTGCCATGTCTCTGTTACCTAGAATTGCTTTTGCTATTCTGGGTCTCCTCTTGTTCCAAATGAATTTTTAAATTGTTTTCTCAAGGTCTATGAAGTATGCCACTGGGATCTCAATTGGGATTCCATTAAATCTATATACCAGTTTTGGAAGTATGGCCATTTTCACTATATTAATCCTTCCTACTCAGGAGCAGGGGATGTCTGTCCATTTTCTGATATCATCTTCAATCTCCATTTTCAGAGTGCCATAGTTTTCAGAGAAGAGGTCTTTGATTTCTTTCCTTAGTTTGATTCCTAGGTATTTCAGTTTTTTGGATGCTATTGTGAACGGAATTATTTGCTCTATTTCTCTCTCAGTGAGTCTGTCACTGGTGTAGAGGAAAGCAATTGATTTTTGTGTGTTGACCTTGTAACCAGCTACTTGACTGAATTTGGTTATTAAGTCTAGAAGACTTTTGTGGAGTTCTTGAGGTCTTCTATATATAGTATCATGTCATCTGCAAATAATGACAGTTTGACTTCTTCATTTCCTATCTTTATTCCTTTTATTTCTTTCTCTTGTCTGATTGCCATGGCTAATGTTTACAAAACTATATTGAACAAGAGTGGTGATAGTGGACATCCTTGTCTTGTTCCTGCTTTTAGTGTGAAAGATTTCAGTTTGTGACCATTTAGTATGATATTGGCTGTTGGTTTTTCATAGATGGCTTTTATCAGTTTGAGGTAGAGATCATCTATTCCAATTTTTGTAGGGTTTTTATCATAAATGCGTGTTGGATTTTGTCAAATGCTTTTTCTGCTTCTATGGAGATAGTCATATAGTTTTTTTCCCTGGCTCTATTGATATAGTGTATTACATTGATTGATTTGCGTATATTGAACCAACCCTGCTTCCCTGGGATTGATCAGGGTGTATGATCTTCTTGATGATCTTCTGCATTCTGTTTGCCAGTATCTTATTAAGGATTTTTGCATCTATGTTCATTAGTGAGATTGGCCTATAGTTCTCCTTTTCAGTTGGGTCTTTCTCTGATTTGGGGATCAAGGTGATGCTTGCTTCCAGGAATGAATTGGGGAGTATTGCTTCACTTTCAATTTCATTGAAGAGTGTAAACAGTAGTGGCAGCAGTTCCTCTCTAAATGTCTTGTAGAATTCAGCAATGAAGCCATCAGGGCCCGGGCTTTTCTTAGTTGATAAGTTTTTTATTACATTTTCAATTTCATTGGTTGATATTGGGTTGTTCAGAATTTTTAGGTCTTCTTCGTTCAACTTTTGTAATTCATATGTATCTAGGAATCTGTCCATTTCTTCTGTGGTGTCCATCCTATAGGTTCTGGAAGCAGGTATTGATGATCCTCTGGATTTCTGCTGAGTCTGTTGTAATTTCACTGTTTCCATTCCTAATTGCATGGATTTGGGCCTTTTCTTTCCTTTTTCTGGTAAGGTTGGCTAAGGGTTTGTCAATTTTGTTGATTCTTTCAAAGAACCAACTCTTGGCTTCATTGATTTTTTGTATCATTCTCTTAGTCTCCATTGCATTGATTTTTCTCTGATCTTCATAATTTCCTCCCTTGCATGAGCTATGGGGTTGTCCTGCTCTTCTTTTTCTAGAAGCTTGAGGTTCAGCATCAGGTTGTTTAATTGTGCTCATTCTGTTTTCCTAATATGCGTATTCACTGCTATGAATTTCCCTCGTAAGACTGCTTTCATTGTGTCCCATAGATCCCAATATGTTGTATTGCCATAGGCATTTAACTGCAGGAACTGTCTGATTTCTTCTTTAATTTCCTCTGTGACCCATTTGTTATTCAGAAGTGTATTGTTCAATTTCCACATGTTTATGAAATTTTTTGAGTTTCTTTTGCTATGGATCTCCAATTTCATCCCACTATGATCTGATAATATACAGGGGATAACTTGAATTCCTTTGCACTTACTTAAACATGTTCCATGTGTGAGTATGTGGTCTATTTTGGAGAATGACCCATGTGCAGTGGAGAAGAATGTGTATTCTGATTTTGTGGAATGGAAGACTCTGTAGACATCTGTTAAGTTCATTTGTTCAAGAGTTCGATTGAGTTCTAGCATTTCATTATTTATTTTTTGTGTAGTTGATGTATCTATTTGTGACAGTGGGGTGTTGAGGTCCCCCACTACAATTGTATTAGTGCATATATGACTTTTCATGTCCATTAGTATTTGTTTTATATAGTTGGGTGCACTAGTGTTTGGTGCATAGATATTTATGATTGTCATCTCTTCCTCTTGGATTCTTCCCTTTACCAGGATGTAGTGTCCTTCTTCGTCTCTTTTAATCAGTGTTGGTTTGAAATCTACTTCATCTGCAAAGAGGATAACTACTCCTGCTTTTTATCGGGTTCCTGTCACATGGAGTATTGTTTTCCACCCTTTAACTTTCAATCTGAGTTTCCTTTTGAATTAAGTGTGTTTCCTATATGCAGCATATTGTTGGATTTTGCTTCTTGACCCATTCTGCCAGTCTATTTCTTTTGATTGGTGAATTGAGACCATTAACGTTGATGGTTATAACTGAAACGTATTGACTTGTCATTGCCATGACTCTTTCTTTTTGTTGGATTCTCCCCTTTTCCATTTAATTTCTTGTCATGCCAGATGGGTTCATTCTGCTTTGCTTCCTGGGGTTGTGATCCTCAATATCTGTTCCTAGGATATTGTGTAAAATTCTTTGGAGTGCTGGTTTGGTATTCACAAAGTTCCTAAGGTGCTCTTTGTCATGAAAGTATCTTATTTCTCCATCCATTTTGAAAGATAGTTTTGCAGGGTACATCAATTTGGGTTGGAGGCTGTTTTCTTTTAGGGCTTGGCATATGTCACTCCAAGCTCTTCTTGCCTTGATGGTTTGTGTTGAGAAGTCTGCTGTGATGCTGATGGGCTTTCCTTTGTATGTGATTTGTTTCTTTTCTCTAATTGCTTGTAGAACTTTATTCTTCTGTTGTGTTTCTGGAATCTTAACAATTCTATGCCTATGTGTAGATCGTTTTTGATCAAGGCTATTTGGAGTCCTATATGCCTCACTTATCTGTATGTCAAGCTCTTTTCCCCTGCTTGGGATGTTTTCTGCCATTATTTTTGTGATGAGATTTTTTATGTCATCCGCACTCTCTCCTGTTTCTTCATTGACTCCAATCAGTCTTATGTTATTCTTCTTTGCATCATCTAACAGCTGCTGGATTGATTTCTCATGTTCCCTTATAATTTTGAAGTAATTTTTCTTTTCCTGGTCATTAATTGCAGTCTTATCCTCTATATCTGAAATTCTGTCCTCACATTGGCTCATTCTGCTGGGTAGACATTCAGTGGAGCTTTTCATCTCCTGGAAATCTATCTCCATCTGTTTTATGGATTCCATTTGTTTCCTATGTTGGGATTCCATCATGTTCCTGAGCTCCTCTCTAGATTTATTAATCATGTCTTGCACTAGGGGCACAATTTCTCCTGTTATCTGAGAAATTATTTCTGATTTCATTTTTTTCCAGATCCCCTTTTGTTGCCAGTTCAGTGGTTCCAGATGGTTGAGTATCAGAGTGTTCCATCTCATTTCCCTTTAGGATTGCTGTAGGTGATCTGGAAGTCTGGTTTTGAGGCTTATTTACGTGTTTTTTCATTTCGATTCAGGGGGTAGGGCACTGTTGGTGCCTCCAGGGATTACCTCCTCTGAGCTGGGAGAGGTGGGACAGGGGCCAGGAGCAGGTAGGGATGGTGACCCAAAAGCCCTTTCCTGTGGGCTGGGAGCAGCGGGAGTGATGGTGACCAGGAAGCCCCCTCCTCTGGACCAGGAGCAGTGGGACAGCAGCTCAGAAGCCCCTACCTCTGGGATTTTTGCTGGGGCGCGGGCTGATTCAGCATGTTCCTCATGACTAGCAACCTCCATAGGGCGTGTGCAGACCTGCCTGTCTGCAGCGGGCTGATTCGGCGTGTTCTGTGCGTGACCACCTTTTCCATTTAATACACTCTCATTCTTTAAATCTTTTCATTGGTGTGATATAGTACTCATTTGTATTCATCTGCATTTGATGTTCAACTTCAAAATTTAAGAATGGTAGCATACACCTTTTGTGTGTTCTTCATCTGATGATACTTCCAAGAAAAGCATTATTCCCATGGAAGTGGTTGTAATTATTGCCAGACTACAAACATGTGACTACCTACCTGAGTTTGTCACAAGAAGGTGTAAATTCTGTGCTCTACACATTAGGAAATGACACATTTTCCTCCACTTTTGTTTGGGTTTTAGTTCCTTTGAAAAAGTTTAATTTTGCTGGTGAAAATAAAGCTTAGGTATGATAATTTTGACTGAGAAAATAAGTTATCTGCCAACAAGAAAAATCAGATCCCCACCCAAGGGTAATCATCACCGTGTAGCTTGACAGAGTGTTCTACTGGAATGATAATTATCTCCTTCAGAGAACAGCCTTCTTCACTTGTGAATTCCATCTGGTTTCATGAACAGAAGTCAAATCGTTTCAATAGCACTGAATTTTAACAGAAATAAGGTAAGACTATTAAATCAAGTGCTCTGTTGAATGGAACAGTTAATTTGGCAAATGGAGAGAGAAGGCAAATGGATTTCTAACCTTCAACTGTATTTCTAGAGGGAAACTTATTATCAGTGATGGTGGAAGAAAACACTACAAAACGCAAAATGTTAGAGTGCAGCTTTTCAAAGATGTTGGATATAATGAAGTTTCTGGGGCTGTTTTCTTTAAAGCAAGGAAGGGGAACCCAGTAGTATCCCCATGGATTGACTTTGGCAAGGTTAGAAGCCCTGGCTTGTCAGAGAGCTTCACCTATGCCTGCCTGTGCATGCTGCTACTGACTTCAGTGAGGAAACAGACTGCCTGCAGCAGGGGAAGAACCAGATATTCAGTGTTTCTCTCTTCTTCCTCTATTTCCACTCCCTTCTCCTTTCTCTACTTTCTCTGCTACATGTCATTCGCATGAGGCAACGATAATGTGACTCAATTGGTGAGGTGGGAATGACAGTTGTGGAGTATAGATACATCAGGATAAAAAGTTACGCAACAGTACTGTCTTGGAATCTTGCTATTTCTCCTTCCACTAATAGGAGTGCGAACACAATCTTTTTTACATTCCTAAACAAAGAAGAAATTGCTGCACCATACAAAGTCCCAAACCCACAAGGGGGACCCTGCTGAGTGAGTGGCGAGTAGAGCATATTTGTTGTACCTTGCAGCTGTTGGCCAGTCCTAAGGTTGGCTTAGGTATTTGGAATCTATAACTAAATTTTAGAATGCTGAGTCTTCACTTTTATTCTACCCCTCACACACACTTTGTTATTTTTATTATGATTACTTAAGATTTTCTAAGCATTGACAAAGAACTAAGAACCATGTCGAGCTCCTTCGCCCCACCCTTCCCCCACTGATGTGCGCCACACATCATGAACTTGTTGGATTGGAGGTTTAAATTAGGTTTAAAAACCTGGTTTCTGCTCTCCCATTATCAATGGTGTGATCATAAATACATTCTTTGGCCTTTATGGGATCAGTCACCTATAATGTAAAAGGTTTTAGTCATTAGCCCAACCCTATGAGTTCATGACACTTAATGATATTTAATTCTTCATTTGAAAAGTAAATAATTCCTTCAGCTTCATTTCAAGGAGATCCCACCAGAGGAAAATTTGTGAAGCTAAGAGGATACTTGGACTGTATGAACGCTCCAAAGGCAATAAGTAGTACAGGGAAGTATTGCTGCCAAGTCTGTTTTGTTATTCAGGTCATGCATTTGCGTTTAACAGATATTATTGGAAGAAAATTCCTTAACATCAAAGAAAAGTTTTTACTAGAATGTCAGGTTTGAGAGACAGGTATGACTGGCAGAGGTCTTTCTTGGAATGTCTGAAGGTTGAATTCTGAAAAGCTAATGGCCCACTAAGTCTTGGTGAAAGATCCAGACCCTCTTTGCCTGAGTACTATGGAAATGTAACTTGCAATGAAACCTGAATCATCACAGAAAATATCTTTGTCAACAGAGATCTAAGAATTCACTCTGATGACCAACATCCCCTATTGTCCTGTCAAACTCATCTTAGCCAGAAGGTCAGGGGAAGAGCTATTACTATATTTCCTGTTGTTCTTTTGAGTCAGCAAAAAATCTTGAAACATCAAGTGCAGCTAACTTTCTTAAACACCTTTTTAGGTTATTAATGCAATAACAATGGTTACCTTTCATCACAAGTATTCCCTACAGTTACAATACTGTAAGTACTTAGAACTTTCATACTAATAACATTTATACATTTGAGTCACATTTTAAATGCTTTAAAGAAATACACTATTTAAGAGTGTTTACTGAAAAAACATTTTCTAAGAAGGAAATGGTTCCCTAATTCCCCAATTTTGTCAATTATATTTTTATATTGTGTTCTGTTAAAAGGAATTAGAAATGTTTTGAGAAAGGATCTATGCATACTATAGACCTACTATGACGTCAACTCACATATACACTTTCTAGTGTGAAACTACAAGGAATTTTTCAGTAAATAACTATATGAAAGGTTTTCTTGGTCCTGACTCTCCTTTAAGAAGTGTGGATGGATTAGTAACTACAGACTATAGTGTAACTATAGACACTTATCAAAATCAAGAATGATTACTCAGTATGGTATCCACCACAGGTAAGAGAAACTAGAAACTTCATGTGGGAGTGTGGCTGGAAGGCAGGGGAATATGAATGCTGAAGGATAGGAAGGATTTTCAAGGTAGAGAATTAGGTGAAGAATGTGGGTACATCTGGATCCAGGACACATACAAGGTTAAAATATATGCTTTTCTTTTGATCCCCAAATTAACCACTCCCCTTCCCTTTATTGTACTTCCATCAGTGAAAGGATGTTCATTCTTCTAACTACCAGGGTGACAACCTTTGAGTCATCTTTGAGTCAGAAATGCTTAGCACTTTAGATCTGAACAAAGTCTTAAAGAACACCAAATCCAGTCCCTTTACTTTGCTGACATGGACATGACTTTCAAGAGACCCTGCTTTCTGAAAGTTCAAGGGACAAGTAGCAGAACTGGGCCTAACACTTAGATCCTTAAATTCCCACTTCCCACCAATGTCTGTCTCTTCCTTATTGTTTGTACAAATCCTTCTGATTTATCATAGTGTCTTATTATTAGGGGGAAAAACTGTTCAAACAAGACACATGGGAAAGAATCTAAAGTCTGAATTCCCAAACATGCCTCCCTCTTCTGGCAGGGGCCTGTGCCACCACAGATTCTTGTGGATGGGGCCTTATTACCCGTTGGGTGCTGCTGCTCCCCATACCTGCTGCCTTGCCACAATGGTAGCAGCCTCATCCCAGCCACAATTTCTCAGTGACACTGCATGCTTTCTGTAGTTACCCATCCCCACGGTGGCTCTCTGCGTGTCTTACTTATTCTATTTCTTGCTCACTGTCATATACAGTGACATTAAATAATCCCAGGGAATTTTGGAGTGTGTGTGTGACTTGAGGCTATAACTCCATGCCGCTTAGTTCTTCATCTAACCAATTCCAAACACACCAATTTAACTAAAGGGAATCGCAGCTACAGTGAAACTCTGAGCAACTTAGGAAAGTCTCATCCTCCTTTCTCTGAGGCTTGCAGTGACTGTTGTCACCGCTATTTATCGGGCTTGCTTTTCTAGTTCATCACAAACCCTGCTCCTTCCCTCCCATGCTTGTAAAATCTAGGCCCAAGCCACGATGCTCCTCTCGTGGTTCTACTACATTTCTCATAAAAATACTAAGATTTCTGAACTGATGGAAGCCAATTTTCTTTGACAGCAGGGTAAATTCTCAGCCCAACTGGGGCACTGCCCACGAAACCAAGCCATTTTTCTGCTCTCCCTCAGCATCATCTCTCACTTAAGTGAATTATTTAAGCTCACTAGGCTTCCAGTAATAGTTCTCAAGTTGCAGAGTTCTCATCCCTCCAGCCAAGTGTTGTAATTCACATAAATCCCTTCACACTGTGTGTGGATGTGTTGGCTGCCCTAGGAAGTGGGATGCCTTGCTGAGGGAGCAAACGGGTTAAAATCCAGCCCATGATCTTCCCCAGCCCTGGGCCTGGGGATGGGGCTGAATCTGCCCAGAAAGTGAGAGACATTTTGAAATCTGCACAGAGGTTCACTTGTTTTTCGAGTCCTGCAGCCACCCCAACTGGGGACATATTATAGGTTGCATAAAGTCTTGAGGAAGGCCAATACGTGCCATGCGAGGATATGACTGGAGCCAGATAAACTCTAGTTATTATAACTGTTATTACCAAACCCAAATAGAAACTCCTTTGAAGAGACCATCTCAGAACAAAATATGAACTGTCTAGTGTTAAAAGTATTAAGCTGATGGAAATACCCTGTTGACACCAAAGATTAGTACATAGTAATCTATCCCTCTCTCATCAATCTGATTTTTATTGCCTATAAACTGGGCAGAAATAATTCTTCGATATGGTTGTTTTGATTAAAGAGCTTTTTTTTAAAAAAAAAAAAGGAATCTTCTTTTAAAAGAGAATCTGCCCCTCCCATCTTAATTTTAAAATGTAATATCTCTGCCTCAGTTACCTGTGAGTTCAGAGTCCTGGCTCATATTACTCCTATAGCATTAGTCCTTCAGGTCTTCCAAAGAGTAGCAATCAATAGCAATCAGGCAGAGGACATATTCATTTTAGGAAAGAGTGAGAAATAGTATGCTGTTTCCTACAGAGGGACAAGGATAAAAGCGCTTTCCTTCCCACTGTAAACGCTGCACAATGAAATTCTCAGACACGATATCATCAGTTTCTGGTTTCACAATGAGGAGTCGTAGCCTATAGTGCTGGTCGGTAGAGAATGAGGAGGTGATGCAAATGATATCAGAAAAGGCAACTTCCAGCTTTGGAAGTTTTAAACTCTTGAGAACTGCTACTTTTGTTTTTTAAAAGTATCCATTTGAAATAAATTCTCCAAGAATTCTACAATCTTTTCATGGGAGAAAAGAGGTGATTAAAGTGGAAAAAAAGTTTAAGGAAAGATGTTCAAGAGTTGTCTAATTTGTAATAAGTGATTATAATAGAAATATACAATATATTCTCACACAAGACTTTATTTTAGCATCAAGGAAATTAAATAGTCATTAGATAAATTTAAAGAAATGCCTAATGGCTATTGATTATGAACATTTATAGATAAATTATACCACTTTCAAAGAAGCTAAATAAAAGAAATCCAAATATTTAAGTTTCAAAACATGTTTTAAAACATTTCATTCATATTGGCTTCAGTCAAGAATTTTAAGGGATATCATTAAAGTTAGCTGCAAATAAGGACAGATAAAGAATATCTCAAGAAAGAGGGACCCTGGGTTCAAGTTTACTGCTCACAGTACAAATATGCCTTCAGCAAAAATATGGAGAAAATACACCAACAATTTGTAAATTCATTGAAATATAATGACATATCCCTTTCCCTAATCCTGCAGTGAATTTTTTGGCTTAGTACTTCAACAGTCATTCAACAATTGAGCTGAAAAAATGCAATCCTAAGTCTCAACAGCTTGACTGGATTTTAAGAAACCTCTGTGACCTAATAAACAAATAAGGTGTGGTGGGAACCAAAGTGGAAAATCAAGATCCCAGCCACCACTTAGTGCGTTCTCTGCAGTGGGACACACTCAACTAATCTCAACCTAAAGCCGTAAAAACTCCAGGAGACTCACCCTGACTAAGAAGAACTCTAATGTCTCACCACCGAGTCAGTGAAAATGAGCAGCCCTGTTTCACCTGACCCCGAGGTGGAAAGAAGGCCTACTTCTTTTTGTCTATTTGCATACAAAATTCCTTATATATCTGCCTGAATGCATCCCACTTCAAGCAACAGAAGTCCAAATAAGCAATGGCTTAAGCAGTGTAAGGATTTAATTTCTTCGTACAACAACATGTTCAGAGCAGCCCAGGGGAGGCCCAGTAGTTCCACTTTGTCATTCAGGTACCAAGGCTCCTTCTACTCTTCTGTTCAGTCATTTTAGTGGATGCCTTTTACCCTCTGTTTGTTGCACTGTGGTTGCAAACCCCTGCCACACTCCAAGTGGCTTCCCTGCATATGCCATTGGACAAAATGATGTGACCACCCCTTGCTGCTCAGGAAGTCAGTAATATACTTTATTTTCTTTTAAATTTGAGCATAATACTCTGTTTTGGGAAAAAGTAAGGAAGAAAAAGAGGAATAGCTAATGAACAAGTAGCACTCACTGTCTACCTTAGCCTGGCAGCTCACAGCCAGGCAGTCAGCATCCAAACAGACAGTTCAGTTTTCCTAGGCCAACAGCCACCCTTAAACCTGCCGCATCAAATCCCTGCCAGCTCTCCTGATGCAGTGCTGCAGTCTAATACTGATGCCTTTACAACCTCATTACAAAGTAGGATAAATTCTCCAGCTGTGAACTTGGGAAATAGGACAGGAAAAGAGTAAGAGCACAGAATGTTTACATCCTCGATTGAAGACCCTTCTAGTTTCTACCCAGTGACCTCCTCTTCTTCCCCTTGCTAATGGTTAAATGCAATTGGCTTGGCAGCAACCCACAAAGTTCAAGGTTAGGGGTCAGCAAAATACAGTCACAGACCAAATCTGTACTGCTGCCTGTTTTTGTTTTGTTTTGTTTTGTTTTTAACACAGATAAGCCCCACTCCCTTCCCTGTTATCTGTGGGCTGCTTTTCTACTACAGCAGTGGTGGCGAACCCATTGCATGCATGCCAGAGTGGAGCATGCAGAGCCCTCTCTGTCAGCACACAAGCCAAAAGTATGAGTTGTTTTTTCTAAACTAAAACCTCAGTATTAAAATATATTTTAATTGCAGTGTCGGCACTTTGCAATAAGTAAGTGGGTTTTGGGTTATAGTTTGGTCTTTCGGTCTCTGAAAGGCTTGCCATCAATGATCTACAGTATCATCACTGTTGAGTAGCTGCAAGAGCCCATGTAGATTGCAAGTCCTAAAATATTTACTACGTGGCTCTCTACATAAAAAGTTGGCTGATCCCTGCCCTAAATGGTGGCCCATGATTGCACTGACTCAATTATCACAACACCCTCACTCTCCTTTGTGTCCAGGGGTAGCTGGGAGACAGACCTAAAACTTGATAACTACTGCAATATTTTTGCAGAAATTTTATTTTTTCTCATAAAACCAGTCATAGCGGTTCTCTCTCCTTCCCTTCTTCTTCCTTCTTTGAAAGGCTATATAAAAGCCCGAATTGTAGCAGACAACTTGGGGCCACAGGAAGAACAAAAAATCTCACAAAGACATTTTACCTGTCATCCTTAAGCCACTAAAGCCACGGAGATAACAATCCATCTCTAGGCCTCTTGTTTTGTGAGAAACATAAATCCCCATTTGTGTAATCACTATTTTTGAACTCTCTGTTATTTGCAGCTGGATGCTTTTCTAATTATAGAGCTCAGGCCCAGGAGGTTCTTTCTGATAACTCCCATCTAAGACCTCAGGACAGATTGAAGCTTAGCACATATTACACTGTATCGTTATTTGGAAAGCTGCCTACATTTTCCTTTTTAACCACAAACTTCATAGTATTGTACAGTCAAGTACAATACAATATTTTAAGCACAAAGAACCTTGGATCTTCTTGAGTTGAACACTCTTACTCTAACCCATATTGTTATATAATTTAGAAAAAGATACTTGACTTGTCTAGAAACTGTAAAATGAGAAAACAATATTCTCACCTCACATGGGTTTTATGAGGATTAAGTGAAATTATGACTGCATAGCACTCAGCTGGAATGTTTTACATTATTTCTAATTAATAAATTAATTTTCCTGGGCACGGTGATGTACGCCGGTAATTTCAGCACTCAGGAGGCTGAGGCAGGAAAATCTCTGTGTGTTAGAGGCTAACTTGTGCTACATAGTGAGTTCAAGGCCAGCCTGAAATGTATAGTAAGACTTTGTCTCAAAAAATTAATTATAATTATTTTAGTTATCTCAGTTCTTTGATCCATAAGAAAAACATTGTTTAAAAAATTACATGTGTCATGGAATAATTTTTAAAAAGGATGAAAAAAACTTTTTTTTTTCTAAGAAAGAAATTTTTTAAACACTCTCTTGGGAAACTTCACCACTTAAAATTCTACCTCTTCAAAACCAACTCATCTAGAAAATTAGATGTGCATCCCTCACCATGGAGGGACAGTATGATTTTTCTCCCCACATTTTTATTATTCCTTTATGCTTCCTCTTCTTTTCCTTCAGCTTTATTGCTCTACCATTAATCAACCCAGCTCTATGCATTGAGCATCTATTATGTTAAGCAATTTTAAAAGATGTAGATAGTTAACTTCTCCTGTCAACACAGGTCTGCAACCTGACAGCTTAAAATGTGAGGATCTGGTAATTTAGGAGCCACATATATTTGTAATTTCATGATTTGGAGGGATTTTTCAATGGTAGTACATTGCATATATTATATATCTCATGCTATATATTACATAGTGACCTTTAATAACTCACCAAAGACCTAGACCATCATCTTATAATTACCATGCCAGTGCATTATAATGTATTAACATTTACTCTGAGATGAAAGAATAAATGCTATAAATATACTCATGTTGGGGCTAGGGATTTAGTTCAGTGGTGCCTTCACCTGCCTCACAAGCACAAGGTCCTGAGTTCAATCCCCGGCACCAAAAAAAAAAAAAAAAAAAATATATATATATATATATATATATATATATGCTCATGTCAATTCATGTCAACTTTGCTATTAAATGATTCACTCCCCTCGAGGAATTACAAAAATCTTTTCATTTTTTCAGCTCTTCTGGAACAGCAGAATTGAAGAAAGGAGATTGTAGACTTGTATCAGACATTGCAATAATTATAATGCCACCTGAATAGATGAACAAGCTAAAAGGGATTTTTTTTCTCAATGAACTTTTGATCATATAAATTAAGCCAAATGCAGACATACATTTGTTCAGATCTCTTTTGTTGTAAACTATAAAAAGAAACTTAAACAAGAAGATCTTGAAAGTGCTATTCAATATCCTGCTTCCTAACTAAAAATTTCAACTTTGGAAAGTCCCAATTCCAGCTTGGATAGAAAGCAGGCATTCTACTCAGAGAATAATATATGAACACATGACAAAGACCCTACCCTTACAGTTTGAAAGAAATCTAAGTATCATTTTTCTTTCCTTTTAATCCTCTTGTAATTGTGACTCAAGTGAATAGAATAGACTCCTGTACATTCATTCATCTCTTTCCTCTCTTTTTTGAAAATCAAACAAACACAGGTCCAATTCCCAGGAAATCTATAAAGAATTATTTTCAATCATTCATTCCCTCACAATTACCTCAATTTTAAATTCACCTGGAAATTAGGAAAACTATTCTAAGCTAGGAAGAATATATACCAAGTATAACATCTTTGATGGTCTCTTAAACCAAGACCTGTGGTTAAAAAGCTGGAGAACAAACTGTTCTTGATGGTATCAATTATTATCTGGGTAATCAATTATTAGCAAGGTAAAATAAAGTTTGATAAAGTGTTCCTCCAGGATCAACTGGAATCAAAGTCAAAATAAATAATTTTCTTCTTAGAAAATTTCTAAGTTCACACATTGGGCCCAATCTATATATTTGATAATTTCACTTCTAGTAGAATATTCTACCTAAATATTTCCAAAATTTCTCTCAACTTTGAGTTTGTGCTTCTTTTGAGTCAAAGGCAAATTCACATTTACAATGGTGTTTCTGTGGTACTTTTGTGCAAATCACAAAATGTTGCTAACTCTGAAAGGGCAAATCGGAGCAGAACTGAAGGCAGGCTGTTAGCACTCACTACCCCCCGAGCCCAGAGCCTCTGTATAGACCCCACACTCACCAATCTAGAGGCCCTAATGGAGTTTTTATTGCAGAGAGAAAATTTGTTGAGAGTGACAAATTCACAACTGGATCAATATTTTAAAATCACTACTTAAATTTTTTGTGTTCTCTAAATGTCAGAGCCATCAACCAAAGCCTTTGGTCTCCCTGTTTACATACTGGTGCTACCATCTCCCTAGACTCCAGATCTGCTTCCTATCTACCACCTATCCCTATCCATCATTGAGATTAAGCCTCCTCTGCTGGTCAGATTCCTGGCTTCTCCAAATCCAGTTTCCATCCTTCTCTGCCCCACTTTGGGCTCCAAAGAGCTGATTTTTACTAATTGTGATATAGGTCCATGTGTCCTCTAGTTGGGTTTGACTAGTGGAAGATAAGAAGGCTGGAGGTAAAGGAGAAACAGAAATATTGATTCCCAAACCCAAATCCACACACACCCCCCACACACACACACGGCTTCCCTCTGCTTTGCTGGATTCCAGTCCTCCTCTAGGATTATGCATTTTGAACTCTCAAGTGGCCTTACTTCCATATCTCCAGCTCTCCACAGTTCTTGAGATCCAATAACATTGATCTCTCAGGTTGCCCCAGGTGGTAACGGTGTTTCACTGTTACCATTTCCTAAAAGTTTCACCCTTCATTGCTTTATCCCATAATTCAGCCCATACTTCAGTTGGGAATTACATTTTTCCATTAAACTCTGTGTGCCCCTATGCTTTCCTTCAACTTCTCCCTAACACAGAAAATCTCAAACTGGCCCCATTGCTTGTGTTTCCAGTACCACTTAGGTTTACCCTTCTAAATTTTCCCATGTTATTCTTACTCCTTCAACCCTCTTCACATTGCTTGGAAAATGCTCTAATGATGTCACTGTCCTCAGACCAGAAAGAATCAGTATCAGTCCTGTACATTAATAGCAGTCATCTCTCAGTCTCTGATGGTTATTGTTTCCAGGACTCCCTCAAATACCAAAATTGGAGAATATTCAAGTCCTGTACATAAAATGCTGCATTTGCATATAACCTACACATATCCTCTGATATATTTTAAATCATCTCTAGATTACTTGTAATGCCTAGTACAAAGTAAAAATTATGTGAACAGTTGTTACACTCTATTAGTTAGAAAATAATTAATGATATGGAAAAAGGGCCTGTACTTGTTCAGTACAGATGTGATTTTTAAAAATACTTTCAGCCTATGACTGATTGAATGTGTGGATGCAGAACCTAAGGTACAGACAGCAGCATACCCTTCATTTTGTGTCTACCCCCATTCACCCTTACCTCTCTGAGCAGCACCCATGCTGAGCTACCCCCCACTGGAGCTGCTCAGATTCTGCCTCAGAACCCCTCTACCCCATTGGAACTTATGGCTGAACACCTAATAAATATTTGAGGATGGGCCAGGGATTTAGTTCAGTGGTTCCATTGCCTGCCTCGCAAGCGCAAGGTCCTGAGTTTGATCCCTGGTACCAATATATATATATATATATATATATGCTCTGTTCAATTTTACTGCTCCTGTTCCAGTAGTCTATAAATAATTCTATCAACCACACAAGCACAAGGTCCTGAGTTCAATCCCCAATACCAAATAATAATAATAATAATAATAATAATAATAATTCTATCAAAACATCTGTAAGATTTTATTGTTGCTGTTTGTTCACTTGTCATTTTTCCCTCTATCAGCCCTTTAAATATGAGGGCCCCAAACCACATCATTGTAATAAAAAAAATAGGCATGTTTATATTATTAAGCCTTAGAAGGAAAAGGAAAGAGAGAGAGAGAGAAAGGAAGGACAGAGGGAGGGAGGGAGGGAGGGAGGGAGAGACGGAAGGAAGGAAGGAAGGAAGGAAGGAGACTTTGAGAAAGGAACTGTCTTTTTCATGTTGTAAAGTACAAATATGCTTTTGTGTGAAGCATGAAGACAGTGTAATTTACAAAAAGCATTACTATTTGTTGTCTCAGAGATTTGTGTAAAGATTTTTAAAGTACCATGGCATGAGTGAAAATAGCTTTAATTGTGAAGTTTTTAAAAATAGAAAATTAGGGAGGAAAGTAACAATCTTAAAAGCAACAAATTCAGAAATAAAGAAAGGACTATGCCTCTAACTTGAAAAATTAAATAAATAGAACATAATCTAATTCAGAATTAAGATATCTGAATGTAACTGCCTTTTGGCAGCCAGTTTTCATTTTTGGTGTATCAAAATGGAGTTCAAAATACTCTGTGAGTAGTGGCATTGCTGAGACTATGATAGAGATTTACTCACTTAAAAATTTAAATTTAAATTTTTAAAAACTTGTAGTTAAATACTGAATAGTTTCTCTAATGTGAGAAACTGAAGGTGTAAATAAGGACTAAAAGGTATAATAGATAATGTGAAATAGGAAGAAAAGGAGCAAAGTGGAAGGGGAAGTGGGAGGGCTAGGGGAAAGGAAAGAAGGGAATGGAACTAATATGAGAAAATGAAAAAATGGGAACAAAGTCTTTGTAAATAGGGAGGGATGGAGGGGTTGAAGGGAGGGCAGAGGAATGGGAAAAAATAAGAACCAAGAGAGACTATGTAAAGGTGCAAATTTCCAATGATGAATGTCATTATGTTGTATACCTAAAATGCATCAATAAAATTAATAAAAATAAACTTGTATTTTTAAAAAAGGCTATTGAATCTATAACTCCCTCCTAAGTGTGTTTTCTGAGTGCTAACAGTACAATTGTGAGAACTACTAGACATAGTTCCAGTTCTTTCTGTTACAGAGTTGACAGTCCAGTAGAGAAACAGATTTTAGCCAAATGTGATCTAATATTTGTGTTTGTTACCTAATAAATGTCAGTCACTGTGTCACTGTTTCAGAAGTTTTAGAAAACTTTAGTCCATTTAATCCAGTTATCAAATCTTTGGGGAAATTGCTATTATTGCTCTCAATTTATAGATTAACTGAAGCAGAGAAGTTAAAGTTCCCCCAGATCCTGAGGACAGAATCAGAATTCAAATCCATGCAGTCGGTCCAAGAATTTGAGTTCCTAAATACTCTGCTATGCTACAACATGTGATGAGAAATTATCAGTTACAAAACCACTCTAAAATTTATTTTAGTATTCCTAAGACTCTTGAATCAATGGTATGGGATGAATTTACTCTTTTTTCAGACCTAATGCTAAACTAAAACATACCTCTATCATATTTCTGAATTCATTTATAGCCTCTTGGACCAACATTTAATAATTTCCCACTGTGTACCTGACACTGCCCTAGATGGTGAAGCCACAAGGGAAAGATAGCCTTTGATTTTAGTGTGTGAGTGGAGAAAGGACATAACTATATACAGACGTTGAGTGTTATGTGCCAAGACAGCTCTGCTTTATCTAAGACTCAAACTTTCTTTTTCTCCAAGGCCTAACCTGCCCTTAGCATCTCTATTACAAGCATCAGGGATTGAGGGAGGAGACAATTGCAATAACACATAATTAGTTTTGTGCTAGCGTGTGCACAGCCGTTTAAAGAAGCAGAGAGGAAGGACACTAAGCCAGAGGGTGGATCGGGAGAGCTATGGAGAGCTGAAGATGAAAACAGCTTCACAGAATAGGCAAAATTGCTCAAAAGGAAAGAAAAATTGCTTTTAGGGCCCTTCCAAAGATATCCTGTCTGATCTTTTAACCTTTCTAGTAGCTTTTGATGCTGTAGTAGGTGCAGATACAGCCTCGATTTTCATGGCTCATTTTTGAGACAGTGGAAAAATAAAGTGCTTCTTTAGAGGCATTGTAAATAGTAGTTAAGATGTTCAATTTTAAATTTATATACTCTGAAGTTGAGTCTCACTGTATTATTTTTGGTTGTATAACTGTGTATAAGTTAATTTTCCTGTTTTGAGACTCAATTTTCTATGTGGGTTTTTTGGGGGGTGTTGTTTGTTTGTTTTTGTTTTTACCTCGAGGGTAGAGTTCTACTATTTGTTTTCAAGTTTTATTTTTATTAGTACACGTTTGCTGTATGTAAAGATTACATTCATCATGGGAGTCGGTAGATGTACATAGAACATCTTAATTCTTTTTATGTTCCCTTCCCTTCCTCTTCTTCCACTTCCATCTCTTGGAATCTATCTGTGAAAGCATAATTCTAGCAATTGCATGCACTTTATAAAATTATAAAGATTTTGTGCCCTATCACTAGTAAAATGCTTAGCATATTTCTAAAGTCTTTGAGAACAGGCCCAATTGAATATATCAAAGACCAAACTTTTCAAAGAACTTTAGCTATTAAATGGATCTTTTCTGTTGACAAAAAGAAATTTAGTGCTTTCATATCAATAGCACCTGGGGCCTTTATGTTTAAACTTAGCTTTCTATTCCTTTAGGCTTCTCTATTCCTTTTTTGTGGCAATGCTGAGGTCCTATCTGTCATACAGTAGTTCCCCATATCAGGATGTGCTCTTAGCCAATTTCTGCAAACCAGTAAAGCTCAGTATGTGTTCTTGATGCCTGAGAAACTTTTCCCTCACCAATTGAATTAGCATCCATATAGATAAACATCACTCAGCTCCAGAAAATTTAAATTACATATTAAGGAAAATTCGAAGCATAATAAAAAAATTGAGGCATTTTATTTTTTAAACCATATTGTAATATCCTTATGGGTGTATTGCCTTTATCAGGATCTTTTAATTATTTTATTGCTGTTATTACTATTATTATATTTATCCTGTATATTAGTCAACTTTTCTGTTTTTGACACAAAATACCTAATGTGCACAGCTTGAAGGAGAAAAGGTTTGTTCCAGTTTATGGTCTCAAAAGATTCACTCCATGATGAGCTGGCTCCACAGAAGAAATGGTGTGGCAGAAGGGCATGGCAGAGGAAAGCTATTCAACCCATTGAATCCAGGAAGTAGAGCAAAAAGAGAGTGACAGAGGCAGGAAAAGGCAGGAAACAAGTAAAACCCTTCCAGGTTATGCCTCCGCTGACCTACTTCCTCTAACTATACCCCATTTCCTAACACATTCAGTTATGAACTCATCAATAGCTTAATTCACAGAAGAAGTTGGCATCTCCAAGATCCAGTCACCTTCTAAAATCAGACCTTTGAACATGTGAGCATTTTGGGGACATTTTAGATTAAACAGTATCACCCTACATTTAGCTGTTTTGCAAAGATTTTGTCTTCTTTGGTCAGCATGTTAGAGATGGGAACACAGTACTTTTTAAGATTCAATCTAAATTACCTGTCTGTCTTGCAATCTAATAGACTTTGTCATATAATGGCTTTCAATAACTTGTGTTTTCTGACTTCTCATTTCCATGATCACCTAGATTGCCCCCAATGTACATATGCATGTACACTAAAATAAAATTATTCCTTATCTTATTTTATATTTTTAAAAATTATCCAATCATGCATTGCCTAAAATGATACACTCCGAGAAATGCATCATTGGATGCTTTTGTCACTGTTCAAACATTACTCTATGATATCACTTATAAAAGCAAAGAAAGCTGAGATGTCACTAGATAAGACTCCTGTCCCATATACAGTCTGTCATTCAGCAAGATGGCATTATGTGGCAAATGATAATTTCTTAATTTATAGAACATTACATGATTAAAATAAATACTTTATCACAGTGGTAACGTAGAATTCACTCTCACAGCTATAGCAGCCCTTAAAATTGATACAATACTATTCTCAGCTCAGGAAATATATCACTGAAAAAATCAGTAAAGCCTCCATATTCATGAATCTTAAATACTAATTAGAAGCAACAATGAACTAATTCACTGATAATTTAAACAAAATAATTACAAGCTATAGTGAGAATAACTGATAACTGCATTCAAGTGGATGGGCATGAAGGCACCAGCCATGTAGCACTCACGGAGAAGAGCGTTCTTGACAGAGACAACTTCTGCCAAAGCCCAGAGGGAGTCCAGTATGTCTGGAGTCTCACAAGTCAAAGACAGTTATACATGAGTAGTCAGGCAAAAAACCTTATAAGGCTTTTATAAGTTAAGGTAAGTGTTGTAGAAATTATACATTCACCAAAACCATTTTCATTTCTTCCAAGACACCAAACCAGAGACATTTTCTAGCCTTCTTTGCTGTTGGTTGAGGTTGTGAGGTCCGGACAATAAAATCTGAGCAAAAATAATGTTTGGCATTTACCAAAAATTGAAATTGTGAAGGGGTGTGTGTGTGTGTGTGTGTGTGTGTGTGCATGCGCATGCTTTATCCATGTCTATTTTTCACACTCACCTGATCAGAAGAGGATTTTAAGGACCTACATGAGAGAGAGAAGCAATCGGTCCCAGAATCAATCATCATGTGGAAACCCACTCAGGGATTTATTTCAGAAAAGGCCTGGTCTGATATCAGTAGAATAACCTAGAAAACCTCAACTCTCTTGGGAGAAAGAATTAATGTTATTTGAATGCAGAAAAAGTCTCAAGTGTTTTCAAAAAAGGCAGAAAAAAAGAAAAAGTGAATAAATACATGCAGTGATACAGACATTAATTAGCTTTCTTGGGAGAATCATTCCATAATGTATATGTATATCAAAACATCACTTCATACATCTTGCCTATGTATAATATTTAATTATTAATCATACCTCAATTTTTTTTTATGGTACCGGGGATTGAACTCAGGACCTTGTGCTTGTGAGGCAGGTGTGGTGCCACTGAGCTAAATCCCCAGCCCACCATACCTCAATTTTTTAAAGAATGGTAGAGTTGGGGTGGATTGGCATAGTGGAACTACATCATTGAGAAACAGGATTATGAGTTTTGGGAATGAGAACACATAGATCCAATATAACAGTCACTTGAAAGCATTTGAAGAAAACTCAATCCAAGATAATTAATTCTCTTTATCTGAAGCTTTGGAAATTTTACTGAGATTTCAGTGGTTCTTAGTTCAAAATTCTTTCCTACTAGTTTTTTTCCTTATGGGAACAAAATCCTGTCTCCAAGATGAAGCCAGAGTTAAAAATCAACTCACTCGGCTGGTATTTGTATGGTATACGCAAGATGAAGAGAATTATACCTTGACAAATTTAAAATGTATTTGATAGTTATTCTTTTTAAACACTAATGGTAATTAAACAGATATTTTGTTCTAAAATTGTGACCTCATTTTAAATTTGTTTAGTAAGATATTATTCCAAGCTATCTCCCATCACTTATAGAAAATTTTAAAATTATTTTCCCATAGACAAAAGCTTATTGCTTTGTTTTACACTAGTCTAGACTTACTGTTTCCTAAGATGCAAATACTCATTATTATTATATGCCTCAGAAGAAAGTAACCAGAAACTTCATGGCTGGGTCATGAAAGGTATAACACAGAAAAAAAAATGCATTTTTTGGTAAAGCACTGACTATTCAATATGGTGGGATATGGGAAGGGTTTGAATGATGACAATAAGCTTTCAGACTAATACAATTGGACAGATAGGGAAAAAGGGCTAGTCACTGAAAATAGAATACTAACAGAAGCCTCAGATCATAAATTCAGTTTTAGATATGTTGGATTTAATTGAGGCCTCAAAAGTAACTTCTCAAGTGAGCAATAGAATACATGCATATTAAGCGCAAAAAAAGAGGTCAGAGCTAGAGAAACCTGCTGGGAGTTATCTGCATGCATGTAATAATTGCCACAGGGATGGAGATGAGTGTATCCTGGACTATGCCATCATTTAAAGATGAGCCAGAGAAGTCTTACAGTGAGGATAGAGAAGTGGCCAAAGAGGTAGCTGGAAAAGCAGGACTAAGGGTATGTTTTGCAAGTCAAGGAAAATTAAGATGAACAGCCACTGGTGAGCAAGCACATAAGATTATCACAGAAAGAAGGAACTCTTCTGGGCTAAGTAGACGTTTTAAAGCATTGCTCCAGAGACATTTGGTTCTCCTTTATATATCTTCCCTAAATCTCCTAATTATGGGAAAAACTGAGAAGATACTTAACTTTTTAGGATCATCATCAAGGACCATATGAGATTCAGATTTATCTTCCAATTCAAAAAGATGTAGAGCACTGATTTTTTTTCCACATGTAGAAAATGGTACTTGTTAGTTATGATTTTACCTAATTACTTAAAAATTAGATTTAAGTCATCTCCGTATTTATCATGCTGATTTCATCTTGAACATGAAGAGGAAAATGAGCCTAATATTTCTAAAAGTTCTTTAATAACATTAATTATTTCTGAAACAATTTTAAGAGTTATTTAGAAAAATGAGGGGGCGAGAGAAGGCTGAAGAACAGCAGAAAGTGAATATAATATTTGAAGACTAAATTATCTTTGTCTTTTTCTTTGTTGGGAAGTATGAAGTGACACTGCAATAGCTTAAAATTTTTCTGGTGCTCAATACTTGTAACACAATGCTTTTCACATGGTGAAAAAGAAGATGCAAAGTTGAATCAAAAAAGCTAGAATTTATATTTAAAACAGTAAAAAATATCTACATTTAATCTTCAAATGGAATACTGGTGCTTTGCAAGTAAATGAAAAAATGTTGATGTTTAAGGTCATTTTGATATCTTCCTGATGATATATTAAATTTCCTGGCCCTCTTCCTTTTCACTTATGATACAGAAAAGGGCCAAGACAACCTCTCCTCTGCAGTGAGGGTGAAGAAGGGAAAGGACACCACATTATTTGCAAAGCTGCTCAACACGAGAACAGAGCTACATACTTTATTATAAACAGCTCATTTGGTCCTCACAAATAAATGCATGAGGTTAGTCATATGTTCTCTCATCTTGCAGGCATATAAAGTCTTACAGATTACTAGTGGAATTCTCCTCAACGGTGAGCAAGGAGTTGATGATTTTAAACCTCTGAGCCAAAGTGCTCACCCCTGGTGCACTATCTTTCAGCCCATGCAGAATACAGCCTGGAAGAATGTTCTGTCCCCTCAAACACACCCTTTGCTGGGTCACAGAACTGTGTCTTTACATGGTGTGATTAAAAATACAGTGAATGCAGCTGTCATATGCCATCCAGCAAACTCCTAGATAAGTTGCCTTTGAAAAGAGAGCAAGACAGAATAGTCTAGTACACAATCCATTCATTAACTCAAAAATATTTTGATTTTTCCAAGGTTATGATAAAATAAATAAAAAGTAGTATAAGTTCATAACCAGAGAATGTCACTTCTAGCTAGTGTCTTTTTCACGATTTCTCAGACAAAACTTCTATAACTAGTCACACTCTACCCAGCAGAATTCAATTGGGAAATTAACTGCTGTCTCAGTGAAAGTTTAATCCTCACAGGTTAAATGCAAAATTCTGTTTTCAGAAGTGATTGAAAATTGGACAACTATAGTTCTCAAATGTGTGACTGTTTCTGAACTGCAATACATTGTTCATTCTTTTACGTGGCATCATGTGTTAGTCAGGTTTCTCTGTCTGTCACAAAATAGCTGAGAACAACAACTTCAAGGAGGAAAGGCTTATTTTAACTCATGGTTTCGGCCTAAGGTTAGTTGGCTCCATTACATATAGGCTTGTAGTAAGGTGGACCACCATGGAAGGAGCATGTGGCAGAGGAGGCTGTGCACCTCATAGCAGACACAAAGCGAGGGGGGGGGGGGGGGGCTGGGGACAAGACCTAGTGCCCAAGGGTATATATGCCCCGTGACCTCTTCCCTTCAACCAGATCTCATTTCCTAAGTTTCTATCACCTCACAGTTATGCCATCAAATTATAAATCCATCAAAGGATCCATCTGTTAATGAAGTCAGAGTCCTCATGAACCAGTCACTTTCTGAAAACTCCTCTTCTGCACATTGCTGCACTAGGGACCAAACTTCCACTATAGGAGCCCTCAAGGGACATTCTGGATCTAATCTATAACATGTGGCTACTCCAAACTGGCATGCTGCAACCTCCTTTATGTCTCTGTCTGTCTCTCACTGTATTGGAAATTAAAACCAGGGCTTTTGGACTATATCCCCAGCCTTTATTCCTAGACAGGGTCTTGCTAAGTCACTGTTTCTTGGGCTGGGCTCAAACTTTGGGATCCTTCTGCCTCAGCCTCTTGGAGTGCTGGGATTACAGACATGTATCACCACACCTGGCTTGAAGATCTCATCCTTAAAGTGACTTTAACAGTGTTTTAAAATGCAGTTTCATCTTGTAAGTCTATAAAGCCCAGGGCCAGATATCTGATTCAATTACTTGTCTTCAATGATCTCAGAAAAACAGCCCTACATTTGTTCTTGTAGTTTATCTGAACTTAGCACTGATTTTCCTCCATGCAGTTTTGCTGTACATGGAAGGAGACATGGAGGTCAGGGGTCATGAGTTCTCCTTAAGGCATTACAAGTGCTTGGGGACATGGCTCCTTTTTCTTTACATGGCAGAGTCAATCAGAAGGTCATTACCCCAGTGTTGCTGTCACCCTCTGTGAAGATGTTAACATTTGTTTCCAGTGTTTCAAACATTTCCCATGCTTACTAAAAGTCATTGAATAGATGACTCAAATTTTCTTTATTTGAATGATTCTTTCTATTCCTCTCCTTCTGAGTTTATGTTTTGTAACATTGTAGATCCCTATAAATACCAAAAAATAAATGACTACAAAATGAAAGTAGGATATTTTAATCCACTCATTTATTTAATGAATACATATTAAGAATCTGTTGAAAATAAAATGTACCTAAATTTCTAGAAACTCACCTCCACATTCCCAAATCCACATTCCCAAATGACTACAATAGAAGCCATATATAAGAGGTTCAAAAAAAAGGGGTACAAAGCAAGTGCAACAGAATTTTAGAGAAATGTCTAGCCTGATGACCAGACTACTCAGAAAAAAAGCAAGTATTTCTTGTCCATTGGCAAGTTAGAACACGTTCTGTTCACCTTTGTCATTCCTCTATATCACAGGGCTTGGAAAAGTAGCAGGTTTCTAACTCTGAATCTCTTTATAGCAAGGCTTTATGTTACTCCATCAATATCAATAATAGGCACTTACACGAAATTTGAAGGCAGAAGGGGAACAAATCATTGTTCCTTTAACAGCAGCAAGCCAATTGGGTGAATTACATGTAATATAGTTTGGGGTTTTAGTGACTTTTGACATTTACCTAAAAATTACTTATTTTCATGATGCAGAGAACAGTTCAGTGGTGAACTGTTATTTCCTGTGGTTATTTGAATTTCCTGATTCCATGAATGTTAGTGGCAGACCTTAGAATTAGCAGTACCCTTCCCTGAACTTTACTTCCTCCTTCCCTTTTGACAACCTAAATGGTATATATTTTTTCCTACCTAAAATTACTACATGTGTGGCTCTAGCTGAACCTATAGCAGTAAGGAGGATTTGAGTGTGGGGTGATTAGAAGCAAGGTTGACTAGTGAGTGGCCTGAGCACATGTTTATCATTTTCCCATCTTCACCACCATCATCATCATTGCCAGTGCTTTTTATGCACCAGATCTCCTTTTCAGAACATATTAACTTTAATCTTTAAAATTATTACAGTAGGTTCTTTGATTGTAAAAATGAGAAAACAAGTGCCAAGAAGTTGTACTTTGAAACTGCCAAATCACAGAACTGCTAAGTGGTGAAATCTCTGTTCATCATGTTTGGCTAATGAAAAGTATGCATAAAAATAATGGAAGATATGGCCAGATTACCTGATCCAAAAAATATGATGAGTAGCCTTAAATATTGTAAATGGCTACCTTTGCTAAAAATTACGTATTTAGAAATCTCTGTATACTTGCTGGAAGTATCGCAGAACTACAAGCAAGAAAGGCTTTGTTTGATATAAACTCAGTATGGGTTAATAATATAACATGATCATTGAAAATGATCCTAGGCTGCCTCAGTGGAATTTAATGCCCAGACCCCCAGTGGTAACAGTGGTACTATGGTATATCATGGAGAGT
The DNA here is from genome assembly GCF_053883595.1 of Heterocephalus glaber. Lineage (NCBI taxonomy): Eukaryota > Metazoa > Chordata > Mammalia > Rodentia > Bathyergidae > Heterocephalus > Heterocephalus glaber. The sequence continues at coordinate 39,920,584 of NW_028258333.1, forward strand.
CCAGCTAGGGCTTGTGCTCACTTATACCAAAAGAGACATGCAAACTAGAAAACTTCCAGAGAAAAGTGGCTGGTGATTGAAGGCAATGATCAAGTGTTTGAAATCCCTTTATGCAAAGGAGGGCTGAGAGAGTGCACACATTTATCCCTGAGAAGTGACCTAGGCCCACCCAATTTCAGACCATCTATCTGACACTTTGTGTCACGTTTACACTTGATGCTTAGTTAAGCCAAGGACCCACTAAGACATGAAGATCCACACCTTTCTCAGTTGGAAAACCCTATTTGCAAAAATTCTTTGATGATTCTTATTATCCCCCTGCCTAAACATACACAGCATTTATCAAATGACCCATGTGATTGAGTCTGATGATTTTCAAAGATCTGTAGCTTCAGCAACACCTGGAAATTTGTTGCAGATGTAAATTCTTGGACTCTATCATACTCACTAAATCTAAAACTCTACAAATGGGGCTCAGAAATTGTATTGTAGTAAGCCATCAGGTAGTGGGATGCATGCTAAGATTCCAAATAAGTAATATATTATTTGATATAGTTCTTAACCACCTGGCTTCTTGTTTTGAATATGAATCTTCTCTCTCTCTAGCTACTGTTCTGTGATATCTGTGTAGACGTTATCTGTATACCCCCTTGCCTGAGCAACTGTGATTACACCATGGCTAAGGGCAAGCTAATGTGTCCTTCTCAGCCAACACTTTTGGCTGGCTTCCTTAACAAAGCCTAGGTCAGAGAGCACTGAATTGTGTCTTTGAGACCTCATCTACCCTTCTGCTTCCTAAGAATAGTGGAGCTGAGTATTTCCAGCAGAAGTTTTCTGTTATGCTTCCAGAGAAGTATCACATAATTCAAAAGTATTTATTAAGTAGCTATTTCTAGGTGGAAAGATAAATGGCCTCTGCTCTTTGAGAATTTCTAGGGACACCAGGGGGCACCTATAATTAGTTAAAAAGGAAAACCCTTGTCTCATTTTCCTTTCCCTACTCTGTAAGCCACAGTAGTGAGGCAGGTGCTTAGGAACAGGTGATTCTTTTGCACATGATTCCAGGTTTCCTGAAGGGCTTTCTAACCTTCACTGACTTAAGGAGAGGGAGCAGTGGCTGCTTGTGCATTTGAGGATCAACTGAGAATATGTTAAAAGTATGTGTAGATAGGGCCGGGGATTTAGCTCAGTGGTTCCACCACCTGCCACGCAAGCAGAAGGTCCCGAGTTCGATCCCCAGTGCCCGCCCCCCCCCGCAAAAATGGGTAGATCTTTGTCATGATTTAGCTCTAAAATGTTGGCCAAAAGCTTCTGTGTTCATAGGTGGGGCCTTTTGAAGGTTATTGGAACATGAGGGCTCTAACTTCATCTGTGGATTAAGCCCCCAATTAAATCATTATGTGCTGGCATTACTGGGAGGTGACGGAAACTTATGAGGCAGGGCCTAGTTATAGGGAGCCAGTTATGGCACCGTGACCTCAAAGACTACTTCTGTCCCTGGTTCATCCCTCTCTGGCTCTTTACCTCTTTCTGCTTCTTGACTTCTTGTAAGCAGTTTTGCTCTACCACCCTCTTCTGCTATGATGTCCTGTTCCATCACAGGGCCATGGCAGTAGAGCCCACTGCCCATTAATGTACACCTCAGAAAACATGAACAAGAGTAAACCTTTCCTCATTTAAATTGTGATTTTCTTGGGTATTTGGTCACAGCAACAAAAAGCTGATTAACACAGCCTCCCTATTTAGTAGACCTGGTGTAAAGCTGGGAAATCTAAAATTTTAGTGAATGCCCACAGTGACTCTGACATGGAGGGGGGGGGGGGGTCTCCAAATAACACTTAAATAAAAATACAAGAAGAATGGTGGCATTTAAAGTACTTAGCATGGCCTGATACTCCAGTAAACTGGTAAAAATCAGAGGTGATCTTGAGTCCATCTTCATCCTCTGCCAACCAGTCTTTAGAGTTGCACTAAGGATAATGTGTAAGTTGCCCCATAACACATAGGAGTAAATATAAGTCAAGCAGGATAATTCACTTAAATTTTATTGCACATGTTATAGGCCAAGTCCTGTGTGAGACACAGAGGTTACCGGAGGAAAAAAGAAAGACCACAACTATTCATTCATTCAAGGACCAAAGGCAAATATTGATTTTGTCAATATCAAGAAGGCAAGAATATCCAGGTGTGGTGGTGCACACCTGTAATTCCAGCACTTGGGAGGCAGAGGGAGATCTCTGAGAGTTCAAGGCCAGCCTGAACTTCATAGTGAGATCCTGTCTCAAAAGAACAAAAAAATTTTTGAAAAAAGAAGGTGAAAATGACAAAAGGAGAGGAGCAATCTGAAGAAACACTGAATAGAACATAGAAAAAACCAACCAAGGACAATGATTTATCCACTTTCCTGTTTCCAAGTGAGGGTTATTTTGAGGATATAATGAAAATCATATCCCTATTTAGTTGCTTACTTTGGAAAAACAGTTTTAAACAATGCAAAACGCACTGGATAAATCAGTTAAATAAAATGTTTTAGGTTTTATAAAAGGTTCAAGCCATTTTAAAATAGATGTGTGTAGATACATAAATTTGTCTAATAATAATTATTATGCATTGAAAGAAAAATCCTGGAGAATGCAACAAAGTTTTTATTTCTGGGTTTGTATGTACTGGTAATTTTTCCTTTTTTTGCGCTTGTCAGTATTTTCCAAGTTATTTTTAATAAATACAAATTATTTTTGTGATGCTATAAAATACTAGAAACAAAGCTAAAGTAGAATATACAAGAAAAATGAAAAGAAAAGCATTAATATAAGGCAATTGTGGAAAAATATATTGATCTAGAATACATCTAGTAAGTATCCCTTATATGGATATTAAATTCCTAAAACTGTATCCTCCAGAACTTCTTATCAATTGTGTGATGCTAGGCAAATTATTATGTTTCTGTTCCTCACTTTCCTTATCTGTAATGTGATTTGATTGTAGCCATTTCCTTGTGAGAATTAAATAAATCAATGCATTTGAATTCTAAAATGCTTACAACAGAACTTGACACTTGATAAGCCTTCAGTAAATGTTATTACAATTGTTCCAGTTATTGTCTAGAGAATTTGTATTCCACTCTATTTGTAACTGACTAGCTTTGATAGAATATGATTAGAGATCAGAAGCTCTTTTCTTTCTGCAATAGCCTTTTATGATATTGAATAGCTTTATTTATTTATGAGTTCTGCTTTATGCTGCATTAAATATGCTTCCTTGGGATTCCCACCAATGACCTCTTTTCTTTTCCATTACAGCATTATATTGCAGACTACTTCCATATCTTCTTATATACTTCTTTGTTTAGTAATCATTTTTCAAATGGAATAACAAGAGCAATAACACACTTTTAAGGCTCTATTACATATGGTGTCATTTGAGCGTCTCAACAATAGTGTATAGGAATATGATTACAAACATCCTTTACTAGCTCAATAATTCAGTCATGAAGAAGCTTTAATCCCATGCAATATCAGTCAGGAGGTTTGGGTGTTGAGAATTAAACTCAGGAAATGTAATACTCCACTTGCACACTGAAGGAATCACCCATGTTTTCAATTCCATTAATTTATTATTATAAGCTCAGTTGACTATCAGTCATAATTCAGCCAAGAAAATAAAAATCGCTCTACAAATCCCAAACATGGGGAGCATAATGTAAGGAATTTGATCATATATGTCATGGAAAAGTTGAGAAAATAAACAAAAGATGCAGAAGCAACCAAGACCAGCAAAAGCAGAAACTCACTACCACCCCTGGGACTCAGGAGTGGACCAGAGCAACCAGGACTATATGATTAGCATTGGGAGTTGATACCTAGCATGGGCTTCCCTACCCAAGGAAATGAAGCCATAGGATACATGGAAGGGAGACTAGAAATGCTCTTGTTCTTCCACCCTTCCCACCTTCTAGTCTTCAGCCAGAATCCTGCTCTGGCTGAACATAATTGGGAACCAGAGTCCTGAGCAACTTAGGAAATACGGCTCCTGAATTACAGGGAAGAGGCAGGATGTAAATCGAGAACAATCTGGTTGCTGGAGCCACAGCTTCTTTATAACCATATCACTCTTCTAATTCATACTGAACTCATTATCAAGGCAGATCCAGGTCACTTTCCAATAAAGTTTAAATAAACTAGTTTTTCCTTTTGTATTTGTTAATTCAATTTTTGAATGCAAGTATGGGCTTTATTCTTTTTTTGTTTCCTTATGGTACTAGGGACTGAGCCAAGGGCCTTCACACTGAGCTACATCTTTTTTGTTGGTGTTGTTTTTTCAGGGCAAGGTCTCACTAAGTCACTAAATTGCCCAGCCTGGACTCGAACTTGTGATCCTCTGGCCACAGCCTCCCACCATGCTGGGATTACATGTGTATTCTTGTGAACATGCTCTGCAGCTTATCTTTTGAATTTCAGTCATCCTTTAAATGTTATAAACTTTTCTAATCCTACTTACCTTCATATAACCAAGAAATTTTAAAATATTACTTATATACCTATGTATACAATTCATAAGTATATGTATATTCATACATGTGTATAGAAACCATTTTATACAAAAAGAATCTACAAATCCACATCCCTTTTCCAAATGTCCATTGCTGCCTGACAAGAGGGAAAATGTGACATGGGAAAAGTAGAGGTAGAAGTAGTGGTCTTGATTGTGGTTAAAGTATTTTTCAAATTTTATGAAATGTGTGTCCTTGTGTACATATTCTGCTGTGTCTAAGGCTGTGGAAGGCATCCTTGCCATTGAAGCTTTGTTAATTATGTGGTAAACCCAACTGTGAATTTAGACAAAATTTAATTAACCTGGGTAAAATCCATTTCAGCATCATCCTTCATTGTGCATGATGACACAGATCTCATTTTTTTCAATATTAAGTCCCACTTGCTGAAAAATACTTAGGCTCTACCTATAAATTAATCAGAGCCAAAAATTTTGAGTGTGTTTCCAAAAAGTTAAAATCTCACTCTACTTTGTAAAATGAGAAGTGGCTATTTTAGAATCAGCTTAGGACATGGATGAGAATCCAGGTGATTTTTACACCAGAAGACAAATACATTATTGTGGTTTAATCTAGTGACCAAGAGCAAAACATAAAAGCAACTGAGCATTGAGTTTCCAAACGATGATCTTACCATTAGTTACTTGCTCAAGAGGAACAAATCTAAAAATAAGGTTGTCTCTGAGTGAGATTAAGGATTTTACAGAAATGATTCAAAAATATTAACATAAATCCCATAAATTTAAATCCATAAATGTGTCGTGCTTAATAGTTTAAAATTAGTCATCTTTTGAAATAATATCATTGCTTTTTTTGTGCTTTGTAATCAGTATATTAAGGAGACATCATACATTTCAACAATTGCTTAAATTCTGATACCCAGATTTAAGCATGTGAACATGATTTAAACATACAAGTAAAGCTATTCAACATAATTTGCTGTACTATTACCATTAAATTACAGTTACTTTGGAGCATAAGTCAAATGGGTTAAAAAAAAGTAAGCCTGTAACATACCTAAGGAACACCTTCTTATATTACAGATGCAAGTTAGCTTTCCATGTAGTCTCTTCACTTTAATTTCAAAGTTACCCTTTTATTTCAAAGCTCTGAAGTCACTAAGAGCTTATCATGGTCCAAAGAGAAGGGATAAAGAATATAACCAGGACTGGCCAACATAATTTTTTATATATATTTAAAAAGATGGCACAACAGAAGGGAATACAATCCTAGAAATGTAAGCCTTTAAGAAGCAGCATTATGATAAACCCCTTTTTCAGAAAGATATCATTTCTGTTACTGATACCACAGGCTAAATTATATTTTATGCCACCTTCAAGTAATAGTTGAGGCAATAGAATGCAGAGGCATCACAATGAGTCCCACTTAATACAAATTAACTAGACAGAACAACACTTCTACAAACTGTTTCCTTTTTCTGATTGCCAGTTAAATAGTTTTAATCCATAGCCTAACCAGGAAGGGTCATACACTATCATTGCTTTTTAAACAACCTGAACACAGAAAATGGAAAAATCTTCTGCGGTGAGCACAGTAGTCAATGTATGACAAGTGATAAGAAAACCTGAACAAGATGTTTTATATGTAAGAAAGAGAAATTTTTAGCTATTAATCTTGGAGATGGTAAATACACATTTTAGAACATGAGGTACAGTCTGACTCAGCTAATCTAAGTACACTTCATTTTCACTGTTAAAACCACCCACAAACAAGAGCTTTTCTTTGCTCAAATCATAACTTCCCAAATCTCTAAACTTGTAAGACTGCCAGTTTACTCTAAAATAATCTGCATAGTTTACTACTGCTTGATATTTAAACACTAAATTTGATTATTTAATGCTGAGTTCTGAACTTCAATGTTTAAAGCACAACTTGAAATATTAAAACATAGTAACTTAGAAGCATTTATCTATTGCCTTAATATAACATCTGTATCATTTTTAACAAGAGTGTAGTGTTGTTTTGAACCCTGATTTTTGTCATTGGCATATAAACACTATTTATTTTCATTGTTGTTCATTCTACTGTTACCTATTATTTTGATAAATTTTATAATTCTTGATTTATTATTGTTAGTTCTATGTACATTATTCAATCTTCTTAGTTGTCCTCAGAAATCTCTATATCCTATCAGATTAAATATAAACAACATTTGGTTTCATTTCTCTAGAAAACTATACTTTTTAATGTAAACATAAATAATTTTTGTGTAGCTATTGACTTCCTATCTTAAAATGTTAGAATCACTATTGTAGCAAAAGGTGGGAAGAATTTAAAATACATAGACATTTTATACTAGCAAACATTATTCCATGGTTTCAGCTGACCCAGGGAGAAAATAGCCATTACACAAATATATTTGTAACATCTTGATTCCATGCTGTTTTCTTTATGCAAAAGAGACCAAGAAAACCCCTAAAAATATAGTCAGCTCAGCATTCAGATTGTGATAATGAGCTAGTTCTTGTCCATAAGATACTCAATTTCTTGTGGATAGAAAATAATTTATATTAGCATATTCATCATTATACTTTCAAATCACTATTGGCACTCATTACTCATGAATAAAAGAAGGTTGGTGCAATGAAACCCTTTGAGGCAATTCTCATAACACAAGCGTTTATTTCTTCAACCAAAACTTTCTACCACCAAGGCACATTTTAGAAATTGAACTGAATGCTTCAAAGTATTTCTTTGGAAAGAAGATGAAATTTAATTTTGAGAGCTTTTTTTTTATTTCTTAGAGTTAACCCTAAGAAGATACTATAGATGCAATTAAGAAGATAAAAAATAACTCTCTGATTTGTTTTATGCCAATAGAAATGTCCAAATTCTCATTCTGATCATATCTATACATAATATATACATAAAGAAAAAGACCATACTGGTAGTTCTTGCTTTAAAAAACCTAAAATAGGGCCAGGGATTTAGCTCAGTGGTTCCAGCTCCTGCCTTGAAAACCTAAGATAATTTCTTATCTCTTATAATATTAAATAGTTTATTGGGAATGCTTATTTTTAGGGATAATTAGAACTTTGCATTTCAGAGCATTTTGATGAGTCTTGCTGGTCATTTCTTATTGTATCATTTGCAGTTTTTTATTTCTCTCATTTGATACTAAATAAAATTTACACTACACCAAAATAGCCTTTTCAATCCATCACGGAAGCTAATCCATTAATGGTTGAAAAAACCCAGCAGCTCAACCAAGACATTTTGTATTGGTATGTCACCCTCATTCTGAGTGGTACTTTGTCATGTGACTATCAAAGTATGTTGTCACTTGAGACAATGAACAATAAAGAATCAAACAAAAATAAATGCACAGGTTTATAGAGATGACATAAATGAACTGACTATGATTAAATGGTATACATGTTTGCTACAATGAAACTTCAGACATAGCTCCTGCCTAGCATGTGAATTACTTCATTTGGAAAAGTTAGCTCTCTGGAGCCTACTTTTTAAAACTTTGAAGATATAAATAATTATTTTATCATGTATATGACAGTGTTTTTCAAGTGAGTTACTACTGAGTTTATTTGAAATTAGTCTGTTAAGAATTATATATTCCCCTACTGTGAATATTTTGAAGAAAAATAATTGCTTATGTTTATTGTATCTTGACTCTGTGCCGGCCACTGTTATGGATTATTGTACCTAATTTCAGAAGGTTCACTGTCCTGCAATACAGATTGTATGTCTAATTTGCAGGCCATATGATAAAGGAACAAAGAAGCTAAGGGACTTACTTAGAATCATGAAATGATTTGCTACAGGTGCGACTTGTATTCTGTGGTCTGACTCTGGGCCCTGTGTATTTACAAGAGTTCAGCATGTTGATCACCCACATTTGCTCTGACTGCCAACCCCATGGACTCATGACTTGGTTCCAGGTAGAAAGAGTCCTATGAGTAAAACCTGAAAATGGTTGGTTTCATTAAAGTCTCAAGAGACAACATACTTTGATATTCATGTGACAAAGTACCACTCAGAGTGAGGGTGGGTAGGCATTCTTTCCCCTTTAACATAAAACACAACATGTCTTCAGTCACTGAAAGTTTTGGAATATATGCTCCCAGTTTGGCATAGTGAAGGTTTCAGGAAGAGAATGGTATATGGCTTATTATGTACCTAGGAGGAGTAGTACTTAGTGGATGGGCACTGGGGAAACCTGGGCACAGTGATTAGAAGAGAAGAAGAAATGAATGGGCTGTGGCTAAAGCATCTAGAAAAGCCCACATGTGAATGCCAATGAAATGGCCCCTATGAGTGGGAAGAAGTTGAAGGTTACATAGTAATGAGTTGGGGTAAGAACCCAGAAAACCTATGTCATAATTATTTATCTCACTCTATGTTTACTTCCTCAGAAGACTAGAGAAACCTAAGAAAACAAAAAACACCAAAATGTGGTTAGACCCTACTATGGTCTAAATGTATCTCCAAAAAATGCATTTGCTAGAGACCTGATCCTCAAAGCAATAGTATGGGAAGGTTAGGGCCTTTGGGGAGTTGTTTAAGTCATTAGGACACTTCCATTCATTCCCTTATAAAAAGGCTTCTCTTCTGTCATTCTGCCGCGTGAGGGCACAATGTTCTTTCACTCCAGAGGACACAAGACAGAGCATTCAAAGTTCTATTTTGCAAGTGGAGAACAGCCCTCTCCAGATGTCTTAGTCTTAGACTTCCTAGCCTCTAAATCTCTGAGAATTAAATTTCTGTTCTTTATGAATTAGTCTGTGGTATTTCATTATAGTATCACAAAGGAAGATAGTCCCCAGCAATGTCTGTATACTACCTGATAAATATGATTTTAAATATTTTGCACTACACTTATGAAGACTTTAATTTCCAGTTTTTCATCACATGTGGGCTCATTGTGCATTATCAGAAATATCCTTTACTTTGATTAGCACAGCCTGAGTTTTATCTCTTTAGTACAGCTTGTAGTAATTGTTTCTGGCCAAAGAAATAAATTGACATTCAAGGCTAATATATAGGATTAGGAAGTAATCTAAAGAAAGTACATCAACACTGTAACAGCCACAGAGGTGCTAGAAAGGGTCTGGACAGGGGCTCTTACCCAGACCTTATCATTTTTTAAAATTTTTGATTTGTGTTTTCCTGTTTTATTTCATTTTTCTGACATGTTTAGGGGCCTATAGATGAGAAACCTGTATTGCTTCTCATAGATATGACCATTCTCAAAATTTCCTAATAAAAAGAAGAAAGAACTGGCCTGATCTGAAAAGTTGTATATTTTCAAAGCCAAAATTATGGCCAGATCACAATGGGTTACATTTTATAAAACACTTACAGCATGCATGAATATCCATACATATATCTAAACACACACACACACACACACACACACACACACACACACACCCCCACACAGTTTCATGGCCTTTGGAAGCATATGTCCCATACAGCTTTCTTTATTCTGTGTTGGCTTTGTCAGAGAAGCATGCTGGTCATGGTAGGAAGCTAAAACAAAAGAACCCAAAAGGGAACCGACCATCTGAACCAAGGTTTGGAGTCCCCACAGACCTGGAACTCAGTACCTACTGGTCACCTTCGATATGCAACACCTGATCAGGTGTTTGCATGGAATGAGTCATAGCCAATGAAGAGTAGCCTTAAGGGAAAAGTGAACTGTGGATTTCACAAACACCACATGGATAGCTTCACATTCTCCCCTTTTGATCTCTCAGGAGAGGATTCCTCCTACCTTTGCTTTGCTTATAACATCCATATGAACAATAGTAACCATATTTCATTTTGATAGAGCACTTTGCATTTTAGAAAAGTATTTCAAAGCTGTTATCACATGTGATCCTTATATGAACTATGATGCAGATAAGCATTATCCTTGATTTGTAGATGAGGACACAGGCTTGGGAAAGGATTTGGTCTAGCCCAAATGATCCATGAAGACAAAGGCAGCTCTAAGAAGACCTTTTAATTTCTCTTGCCAGAGTCCCATTGTGGCCCTTTCCAAATGTGGCCAAGTTTCAGAAAAAAAATTGACATCTATGCTTCTGGAAAGGAATCATCTTTATGTTTTGCTTATCTTAATGAATTCAGTGACAACATGGCCTCATCAAATAAAATTTGGATAAAGTGAACAAAGAGATGAATTTTATTTACACTTTTTGTCTTCAGGTTCTATTTACCACTTACTCTGCAATGATGAATAAGTAGATTTTTTCTGTCATCAAGGTGTCTTTAAAATGAAAATAATACCATCCACAAGCAATAGAGTGAAGGAATTAATGTTCAGAAATGTCATGAAAGAGATATTCTAGAAATGTGATATTTATATGAACACATCTGAATGGGATTCTTTTAACTAAAATTAAGGTTTCTGCAAAGATTCTTGCCACACTAGACTAACTATAATTTGTATTATTATTTATGTATTTTTTTCTATTTCATTTTATGCACCAAGGCAGTAAATGGACTTTTCACTTTTAGAGATTCTCCCATTTGATAGCTCACAGTCGAGCAATATAGTTCCCTTATCTTGAACCCTCTGCCTGAGACTTTATTTTACTTATTATAGATACAGAAGTTATCTATTTTGCTCTAAATAGATAACAACATGCTCTTTAGACACTGTCTCAGAAAAGAGCATAAGATGATGAAGCAGGCTTTGCTTCAACACTAAAAGTGTCACTGCACTATATAATCCAGGAACCGCACAGTAATGTTGCTGGATCTAGTGACTGTCGCATCACAGTGACAGTCTTCATTAGTCAGGCTGGCAGGTCTCCCACTCAGGGGACCTGTAGGATGTGGAACTGCTCTAGAAAGAGCCTAAAGTATGGCAGCCAGACAGCTGAGGCCCTCCAAATGAATGACTCTACTTCAATAAGGCAGTTCCTGGGGATAAAACTTTTAAGCCACAGAGAGAGCTATAGCTTATGAATTTTATATGGTATGCTAATTTTTGAGAAGACATTTTAAGATAAGAAGTGCAAACTTTCACAATAGATTGGATTGCCTAAAGCACCTGAACAAAATGTTTTCCATAAAGGTGCTATGGGCTATTGAGTTTGCCCTTTAAATACAAAGGTCAGCATTTTTCTCAAGGAACTTGAAATTCACAAGGATTTTCATGAATGATGATATACATTATAGACAATTTTGTAGAAAGCAATTGTTTTCTAAAGTGAGTTACTACTGGTTAGTTCTTTTATATCATTTTTTTTGCTTTTAGGAGGACAATGAATACACTAGAAGTCTCCTAAGAAATAATTACATTTGCTCAAGAAAAGACCTGGCAACATGTCTCAGCCATGTTTAATGCTAAGAAAGAAAGAAAAAAGAAAGCAAGCAAGCAAGTTAGCTAATTAATTTCTAAAATGATTTTATTTGTTAATTTTGTTAAATATAAAAGTCTTAACATGCCAAATCAGCCCGCTGCAGACAGGCAGGTCTGCACACGCCCTACTGAGATCATGAGTCCGGCAGAACAGCCCAATCAGCCAGTTGCAGACACGCAACCACCTGGTTCCACACTACAAAGACACAGAGGACACCAGACCACCAGACCACAGTACTGAGTCGCGCCGCTCCCAGCCTAGAGGTAGTGGCTTCTGAGCCGCCTTCCCAATGCTCCTGGTCCAGAGGAAGGGGATTCATGGCCACCATCCCTCCCGCTGCTCCCAGTCCACAGGAAAGGGCTTTTGGACCACTTTCTGTCCCACTGCTCCTGGCCCAGAGGAAGGGGCTTCCGGGCCACCATCCCTCACACCACTCCAAGCCCAGAGGTAGGGGCTTCTGAGGTGCCTTCCCAATGCTCCTGGTAAAGAGGAAGGGGCTTCCCGGCCACCATCCCTCCCGCTGCTCCCAGCCCAGAGAAAAGGGCTTTTGGGCCACCAACCCTACTGCTGCTCCAGGTCCCTGTCCCATCTCTCCCAGCTCAGAGGAGGTAATCCCTGCAGGTGCCAACAGCCCCCCACCCTCACAGTCAAAATGAGAAAAATGAGAAAACACGTAAATAAGTCTCAAAACCAGACTTCCAGATCACGTACAGCAACCCCAAAGGGAAATGAGATGGAACACTCTGATACTCAACCACCTGGACCCACAGAACTGGCAACAAAAGGGGATCTGGAAAAAATGAAATCAGAAATAATTTCTCAGGTAACAGGAGAAATTGTACCCCTAGTGCAAGACATGACGAATAAATCTAAAGAGGAGCTCAGGAACATGATGGAATCCCAACATAAGAAACAAATGGAATCCATAAAACAGATGGAGATAGATTTCCAGGAGATGAAAAACTCCATTGAAAGTCTACACAGCAGAATGAGCCACTGTGAGGACTGAATCTCAGATATAGAAGATAAGATTGCAATTAGTGACCAGGAAAAGAAAAATTACTTCAAAATTATAAGGGAACATGAGAAATCAATCCAGCAGCTGCTAGATGATGCAAAGAAGAATAACATAAGACTGATTGGAGTCAATGAAGAAACAGGAGAGAGTGGAGATGAGGTAAAAAAAACTCTTCACAGAAATAATGGCAGAAAACTTCCCAAGCAGCAGAAAAGAGCTTGACATACAGATAAGTGAGGCATATTGGACTCCAAATAGCCTTGATCAAAAAAGATCTACACATAGGCATAGAATTGTTAAGATTGCAGAAATTCAACAGAAGTACAAAGTTCTACAAGCAATTACAGAAAAGAAACAAATCACATACAAAGGAAAGCCCATCAGAATCACAGCAGACTTCTCAACACAAACCATCAAGGCAAGAAGAGCTTGGAATGACATATTCCAAGCCCTAAAAGAAAACAGCCTCCAACCCAGATTGATGTACCTTGCAAAACTATCTTTCAAAATGGATGGAGAAATAAGATACTTTCATGACAAAGAGCACCTTAGGAACTTTGTGAATACCAAACCAGCACTCCAAAGAATTTTACACAATATCCTAGGAACAGACATTGAGGATCACAACCCCAGGAAGCAAAGCAGAATGAACCCATCTGGCATGACAAGAAATTAAATGTAAAGGGGGAGAACCCAACAAAAAGAAAAAGTCATGACAATGACAGGTCAATACATTTCAGTTATAAACATCAACGTTAATGGTTTCAATTCACCAATCAAAAGAAACAGACTGGCAGAATGGGTCAAGAAGCAAAATCCAACAATATGCTGCATACAACAAACACATTTAATTCAAAAGGAAACTCAGATTGAAAGTTAAAGGGTGGAAAACAATACTCCATGTGACGGGAACCCGAAAAAAAGCAGGAGTAGCTATCCTCTTGGCAGATCAAGTAGATTTCAAAGCAACACTGATTAAGAGAGATGAAGAAGGACACTACATCCTTGTAAAGGGAAGAATCCAAGAGGAAGAGATGACAATCATAAATATCTATGCACCAAACACTAGTGCACCCAACTATATAAAACAAATACTAATGGACATGAAAAGTCATATAAGCACTAATACAATTGTAGTGGGAGACCTTAACACCCCACTGTCACAAATAGATAGATCAACTAGACTAAAAATAAGTAATGAAATACTAGAACTCAATTGAACTCTTGAACAAATGAACTTAACAGATGTTTACAGAGTGTTCCACCCCACAAAATCAGAATACACATTCTTCTCAGCTGCACATGGCTCATTCTCCAAAATAGACCACATACTCACACATAGAACATGTTTAAGTAAGTGCAATAGAATTCAAGTTATCCCCTGTATATTATTAGACTATACTGTGATGAAATTGGAGAGCCATAGCAAAAGAAACTTGAAAAATTTCATAAACATGTGGAAACTGAACAACACACTTCTGAATAACCAAAGGGGCACAGAGAAAATTAAAGAAGATACCAGACAGTTCCTTCAATTAAATGACAATGACAATACAACACATTGGAATCTATGGGACACAATGAAAGCAGTCTTATGAGGGAAATTCATAGCAGTGAATATGCATATTAGGAAAACAGAATGAGCCCAATTAAACAACCTGATGCTGAACCTCAAGCTTCTAGAAAAAGAAGAGCAGGACAACCCCAGAGCTCATACAAGGGAGGAAATTATGAAGATCAGAGGAGAAATCAATGCAATGGAGACTAAGAGAACGACACAAAAAATCAATGAAGCCAAAGTTGGTTCTTTGAAAGAATCAACAAAATTGACAAACCCTTAGCCAACCTTATCAGAAAAAGGAAAGAAAAGGCCCAAATCCATGCAATTAGGAATGAAAGGGTTAAAATGACAACAGACCCAACAGAAATCCAGAGGATCATCAATACTTGCTTCCAGAACCTATATGCCAATAAGATGGACAACACAGAAGAAATGGACAGATTCCCAGATGCATATGAATTACCAAAGTTGAACGAAGAAGACCTAAAAACTCTGAAAAACCCAATATTAACCAATGAAATTGAAAATATAATTAAAAACTTATCAACTAAGAAAAGCCCAGGCCCTGATGGCTTCACTGCTGAATTCTACAAGACATTTAGAGAAGAACTGCTGCCACTACTGTTTAAACTCTTCAGTGACATTGAAAGGGAAGCAATACTCCCAAATTCATTCCTGGAAGCAAGCATCACCTTGATCCCCAAAGCAGAGAAAGACCCAACTGAAAAGGAGAACTATAGGCCAATCTCACTAATGAATATAGATGCAAAAATCCTTAATAAGATACTGGCAAACAGAATGCAGAAGATCATCAAGAAGATCATACACCCTGATCAAGTGGGATTCATCCCAGGGAAGCAGGGTTGGTTCAATATACACAAATCAATCACTGTAATACACTATATCAATAGAGCCAAGGACAAAAACCATATGATTATCTCCATAGATGCAGAAAAATCATTTGACAAAATCCAACATGCATTTATGAAAAAAAACCTACAAAAAATTGGAATACATGGTCTCTAGCTCAAACTGATAAAAGCCATCTATGAAAAACCAACAGCCAATATCATACTAAATGGTCAAAAACTGAAATGCTTCACACTAAAATCAAGAACAAGACAAGGATGTCCACTATCACCATTCTTGTTCAATATAGTTCTGGAAACATTAGCCACGGCAATTAGACAAGAGAAAGAAATAAAAGGAATAAAGATAGGAAATGAAGAAGTCAAATTGTCATTATTTGCAGATGACATGATACTCTATATAGAAGACCCCAAGAACTCCACCAAAAGTCTTCTAGACTTAATAGCCAAATTCAGTCAAGTAGCTGGTTACAAGATCAACACACAAAAATCAATAACTTTCCTCTACAAGAATAACAGACTCACTGAGAGAGAAATAGAGCAAAAAATTCCTTTCACAATAGCATCCAAAAAATTGAAATACCTAGGAATTAACCTAACGAAAGAAATCAAAGACCTCTTCTCTCAAAACTATGGCACTCTGAAAAGAGAGATTGAGGATGATATCAGAAAATGGACAGACATCCCCTACTCCTGGGTAGGAAGGATTAATAGAGTGAAAATGGACATACTTCCAAAACTGCTATACAGATTTAATGTAATTCCAATTGAGATCCCAGCAGCATACTTCATGGACCTTGAGAAAACAATCCAAAAATTCATTTGGATCAAGAAGAGACCTGGAATAGCAAAAGCAATTCTAGGTAACAGAGACTTCGCAGGGGGTATCACAATCCCCAACCTGCAACTCTACTACAAAGCTACTGTGATAAAAACAGCATGGTACTGGCAAAGAAACAGACCTGAGGACCAGTGGAACAGATTAGAAGATGCAGAAACAATGCGAGACACACTCAGCCGTCTCATCTTTGATAAAGGAGCCAAACACCCTCACTGGAGGAAAGATAGCCTCTTTAATAAATGGTGCTGGAAAAATTGGGCTTCAACTTGCCAAAGATTCAAACTAGACCTATATCTCTCACCATGCACTAAACTAAAATCAAAATGGATTAAAGATCTAAATATTAAAATAGAAACTCTGAACCAGTTGGAACAGAGGTTAGGTAGAACTCTTGAAGACATCGGTGTAGGAAAAGATTTTATGAACAAAACCTCAGTTGCCCATGAACTAGCACAAACAATCAACAAGTGGGATCTCTTCTTATTAAAAAGCTTCTGCACAGCAAGAGAAACCACCAGCAGTGTGAAGAGACAACCCACAATGTGGGAAAAAATCTTCACCTGCTCTTCCTCAGACAAAGGTCTACTATCTCGAATGTATAAAGAACTTAAAAAGATCAGACCTCCCAAATTTAAAGACCCAATCCAAAAATGGGCATCTGAAATGAACAGACATTTCTCAGACAAAGAAGTAGAAATAGCAAATAAATACATGAAAAAATGTTCAACATCACTGGTCATTGGAGAGATGCAAATGAAAACAATGCTGAGATTCCACCTCACTCCAGAAAGAATGGCTGCTATCATGAAATCAACCAATAACAAATGCCGGCAGGGCTGTGGGGAAAGAGGAACCCTGCTCCACTGCTGGTGGGAGTGTAGACTGGTGCAAGCACTGTGGAAATCAGTATGGAGATACCTCAAAGAACTAGGACTGGAAGTCCCATTTGACCCCACTATTCCACTGCTGGGGATCTTCCCCAAAGAATGAAAAGAATCATACCACAGTGATATATGTGCACCCATGTTCATAGCAGCACAGTTTGTAATAGCTAAAACTTAGAAGCAGCCAAAGTGCCCATCAACTGGAGACTGGATAAAGAAAACGTGGGTTTTTTTTTTATAAAATGGAGTACTACTCAGCCATAAAAAATGAGAAATTAGAGACATTTAGAGCGAAGTGGATGCACATTGAAGTGATACTCTTAAGTGAAATAAATAGGACACACATGTATAAATACAGAATAGTTTCTCTGGTGTGAGAAACTGAAAGTGTAAATAAGGGCTAAAATGTACAATATGTAATGTGAAATAGGAAGAAAAGTGGCAAAGGGGAAGGAAGTGGGAGGGCTAGGGGAAAGGATAGAGGGGAATGGGATTAAAATGAGCAAATGGAAAAATAGGAACAAAATCTTTGTAAATAGGAATGAAGGGTTTGAAGGGAGGGCTGGGCAATGGTGAAAAATAAGAACCAAGAGAGACTATGTAAAGGTGCAAATTTCCAATGATGAATATCATTATATTGTATACCTAAAATGTACCAATGATTAGAATGAATAATCAATAATGCAAAACAGGAAGAAAAGGTCCAAAGGGGTAGGCGTAGTGGAAGGGGCAGGGGAAAGGAAAGATGGGAAAGGAAACATGATGAGAAATGAAAAAAATGGAAATAAAGTCTTTGTAAATAGGGAAGGGTGGAGGTGGTGAAGGGAGGGCTAGGAATGGGGAAAAAATAGGAACCAAGATGCATTATGTAAAGGTACAATTCCCAATGAGAAATGTAATTGTATGGTATACCTAAAATGTACCAATAAAAGATTTTAACAACAATAGAAAAAGTCTTAGCTCCAAGGACTCAAAAATTTACATTTTTTTCTCATGGTACCCATACTTTGGACACTGGTTAGGGATGTGCTTTTTTGTGTTGTTTCTTATTTATTTTCCAAAACGAGAAATGTTCTTCTATAAACTTGTCAGGAAACTGCCTTTCTATTAATCTCATATGCACTAAAGCAAACACACAATTTTAGAACAATCCTCAAAAATTTCAAAGGACTCAATAAGTAGAGCATAAACAAATGTTGAGATTGTCTCTGCTTTATTGATTGGAAATTGCATCTTGGGCACCAGAAGCTTGCCCTACTGACACTTAATGTGTTTTCAAATCAAACTAGTACTGTGGCTACAGTGTCAGGCAAAGAATATCAGTATATTTAATACTTTTTCTGAAAAGCTAATAGTGCCTCACTGAAGAAAGTCACCAAAATACATAGAGAAATTAAGACCTATGTCTCTGTAACTAAAAATATAATATTTTTATAAAATCATTTAGTTTAGCTACTTTGATGCAATGGTAAATGAGAGCTCAAATCTACTATCTTTATAGGAATTTGTGATGTGTCTGATAAAGTCTATAATTTTTTAAATCACAAACTTTTAGGTTTTCAATAAAAACACACTTGACATTGTCCAAAGATTTCTAGAGTTCTTTTGACTCAATTCTTGGAAATATTTAAATATAAGTACTAAAAGCTTTATTTTAAATTATTATAATTCCCAATTTTTATTTGTTTTGTTTTTCTTTCCAATAAAATAAAAAGGGAGCTTCAAGAAACTATGATATGTCATTCAGATGCTACAAATTCTAAAAGAAAAGGCCCTTAGAATCTTGGAAGAATAGGTGAAAATTTTAAATTACTGCTTAGTATATTATAGTGCATTGACTTTTTCACTAAACCAAGTCAGCTATTGTTGTTCATATGTAAATCACATTTTTATTTTTAGTTTTTAGCTGTACCCATAAAACATGTCAATTCAGTTACAATTCTAAATGAATCAGTAAATTGAATGCTAATAAGTTCAAGGTGAAATTATTTTGATGTATCAGGGAACTAAGCTGAACATCATCTTATAACTTCCAGTTCTAGATAAATAATTATAGCATCTTAGTACAGGATGTTTATTCAGCATTGGAGTTTCAGCTAATATGGACCAAAGAAGTTATGCAGCTATATTTAAACTCTTATCTCTATATGAGTTTCACCACCACCTTACAGCATTTTAAAACACTTTTAAATCAATAAGATCCAGCAGCACCCAGGAGGATGTTCCCCGCCACCATTCCACCACTCCTAGGGCAGAGGAGATGAGCTAACCCCAGTGCCCAGGAGGAGTCTCCCTGCCACCATTTCACCACTCCTAGGGCAGAGGAGATGAGCCACCCAGGCGCTAGCAGCACACCACCACCCCCTGCCATGAAAATGAGAAGACACGTAAACAAGCCTCAAGAACAGACTTCCAGATCACCTACAGCAACCCCAAAGGGAAGTGAGATGTAACAATCTGATACTCAACCACATGGACTCCCTGAATTGTCAGCGAAAGAAGATCTGGAAAAAATGAAATCAGAAATATTTACTCAGATAACAGCAAAGATTGTGCCAATAGGGCAAGACATGATTAATAAATCTAGAGAGGACACAGATAAAAAAATAGAGGATCTGAGGAACATGATGGAATCCCAACATAAGAAAAAAATGGAATCCATAAAACAGATGCAAACAGAGTTCCAGGAGATTAAAAACTCCATCAAAAGTCTACACAGCAGAATGAACCAAAGTGAGGACAGAATTTCAGATATACAAGATAAGATTGCAATTACTGACCAGGAAAAGAAAAATTGCTTTAAAATTGTAAGGGACCACAAGAAAGCAATCCATTTGCAAGCACAAGGCCCCAAGTTCGATCCCGGGTACCAAAAAAATAAAAAAAACAGACAAAGAAAGCAATCCAGCAGCTGCTAGACAATGCAAAGAAGAATAACATAAGACTGATTGGAGTCAATGAAGAAAGAGGAGAGAGTGGAGATGACATTAAAAAACTGTTCACAGAAGTGATGGCAGAAAACTTCCCAAGGAGGGGAAAAGAACTTGACATACAGATAAGTGAGGCATATAGGACTCCAACTGGCCTTGATCAAAAAGAATCTACACATATGCATATTATAGTTAGGATTCCAGAAAAACAACAGAAGAACAAAATTCTACAAGCAGTGAGAGAAAAGAAACAAGTGACATACAAAGGAAAGCCCATCAGAATCACAGCAGACTTCTCAATGGAAACCCTCAAGGCAAGAAGAGCTTGGAGTGATGTATTTCAAGCCCTAAAGGAAAACAGCCTCCAACCCAGATTGATGTACCCTGCAAAACTATCTTTCAAAATTGATGGAGAAATAAGATACTTTCATGATAAAGAGAACCTTAAGAACTTCAGGAATACCAAACCAACACTGCAAAACATTTTAGACAATATCCTAGGAAAAGACAATGAGGATCACAACCCCAGGAAGCCCAGCAGAACGAATCCGTTGGGCGTGACAAATTCAACACAAAGGGACAGAATCCAACAAAAAGAAAAAGTCATGACAAGGCTTTTAAAACTTTTAACTTCATCTCCCTAATGTGTGTATAATTCAATCTTGTTATTGTACTGATTAGTATTTTTCTGATTCTAGTGTTGCACACCTTTCCCTGTGCTGTACTGGCTATTTATCATCTTGTGTTTACTTTTTATTTGGGTTGTCTATTAATGAACTGTAAGAGTTCTTTATATGTTCTGGTCACAGGTTATATGCATTATTAATATGGTCTGTTTATGGACTACTTTTCATTTTAATGATTTCATTTAAAGTTCTAAATTTTGATGGAATCTCATTTATCAATTTTTTTCTTTTATACATCATGTTTTTTGTATCCTTGGAAGTTCTTTCCTACCCTAAATTCATAAACATTTTCCCTTATAATTTCTTCTTAAAGTTTTATACTTTTAGGCTTTAATATTTAGGTTCATAGATCCCTTCAAGTTATTTTTATGTATGGAAATACAGGGTTGAGGTTAATTTTTTATATACAGGATACCAGGTGTTCTAGTGCCATTTGCTGAAAACATTATCTTTTCCTTGGCTCTTGAAT
The DNA here is from genome assembly GCF_053883595.1 of Heterocephalus glaber. Taxonomy (NCBI): domain Eukaryota; kingdom Metazoa; phylum Chordata; class Mammalia; order Rodentia; family Bathyergidae; genus Heterocephalus; species Heterocephalus glaber. The sequence continues at coordinate 39,941,740 of NW_028258333.1, forward strand.
TGAGTTTATATTCTATAAAATGTTAATGTTAAATAATCTTTCAAAACTCAGTGGATCATATATGTGTGGTTCTATTTCTAGATTCTCTTTTATCCCAATGATCTTTATGTCTTTCCTTACACCAACACTGCCTTGATTATTGTAGCTTTAGAGGAAGTCTTAAAATTAAGTACTAAATGTCTTCCAACACTGTTTTTTTTTCTTTTTCTTTTTACTTTTCTAGGTCCTTTGTACTCCTACATAACTTTTAAATTTCAATATCCAATTCTTCATGTATAGCAAGTATACATAGACCTGAATTTTTATATATACTTTGTGTTTTCTAATCCTGCTAAATTCAAATACAAGTTCTAGGGGCTCCTAGAGATTTCTTAGTATTTTCTCTGTAGATGGTCATTTTATCTACATATAAAGATTTTACTTCTACCTTGCCAATCCTATCCTAACTGTGTCATTTTATTGCCAGACTATTTTGATTTAGGCCGATGTTTCAAAGTTTATTAGACAGATAAAGAGTAGGCATATCTGCCCTTGTTCCCCACCTTAGGGAGAAAACATTGTATCTTCTCCATTCGTATAAGGTGTTTTTGCTGGAAGTGTGGAGTACATGTCTTTGATCTGTTGAGAAGGTTCTGTTCTACTTCTAGTCTCCTGATAGCTTTTACCATGAACAGCTGTAGAATTTAGTCCAATACTTTTTCTCCAACTAGTGACAGAATCATATGGCCTTTTCTTTTCCTCTGTTAAAATGATGACTTTTGGGGGTGGATTTTCCAATGCTGAACCAACACTGCCATCCCTACAATAAAACCACTTTCTACATACTGCCAGATCTGACTTCTAATAGTTTGTTTCATTAAACAAATTTCTATCTATGTTCATACTTTTTTCTTCTATTATCTTTATCCAATTTTAGGATTAGCACAATGCTGATTTCCTAAAATGAGGGGAGAAGTGTTCCTTTTTTTTCTGCTTTAATTGTTTGATATAATTTACCAGTTAAAATGTTTATGAGCCTGCTGTTGTCATATAGGTAGGTTTTCAAGCTAGGAATATACTTTCTTTAATAGGTGCTATTCAAATTTTATATTTCCTCCAGAGTTAGTTTCATTAATTTGTCTTCCAAGGTACTTCTTAGAAGTTGTCAAATTTATTTCAAAACAGATTTTTGTAATATGCTTTCTATATCCTTTTAAATTCTGTAAAATCTGTGGTAATGTCTCCTAGATCTTGATATTGTAATTTTAAAAATGTATAATTGATATTGTGTAATAGGAAGTAAAGATCTAAAGGAGCAGGGGAAGTGGGAGGGGTAGGGGAAAGGAAAGAAGGGAAAAGAAAAAATATGAGAAAAGGAAAAAATGGAAACAAAGTCTTTGCAAATAGGGAAGGGTGGAGGGGGTAAGGGAGAGCAGGGGAAAGGGAAAGAAATAAGAACCAAGATACTCATGTAATGGTACAAGATCCCAATGATGTATGTAACTGTATTTTATACCTAAAATGTACCAATAAACTTAATGGGGGGAAAAAATAAGATCCGTTTTTCCTGGAGCATATTTAAAATTCTTTCATTTTTGCTATCAAATTATTTTCCTAGTTATATACACCCAAGTTAAAGAAAATCAATTTCACTTGAAACAAGAATTCCATATTTCTATTTCAATCCATCCTCTTTGAAATTAGTATGAAATAATGTTGCTATTTAATACAACCATATACCTCCATGTTGAAAAAACAAGTAATTGATTATGAGTCATAGTCTCCCAAAGATTTGGTGATTAGTGAAACCATAACCTGCCCAACATATTTCATTCATTCTCATTTACCAGATGGTAACTGTCATGAGGTCTCATTTTTTGTTTTGTTTTCCGTAATGGGAATTGAAACCAAGGGTACTCTATTATATCCTTAAACCCTTCTATCTTTTATTTTGAGAAAGGATCTTGCTAAATTGCCCAGGATGTGCTCAAATTTACTATCATTCTGCTTCAGTCTCCTGAGCAACTGGGATTACAGGCACATGTTGCCATACGCAGTAATTATCATCATTAATTTCTAACACCATAATCCTGGTGGTCTCAAGCACATAAAGTAAACCTTGTTATATTGGTCGGTTTTCCTGCGGATAGGACAAAATACTTGATATCTGCAATTTAAAGGAGGAATAATTCATTTTGGCTCACAATTTCAGAGGTCAGCTGACTCAAAGGTAGAACATCAATGGTGAAAGGGCCTGGGGGAAGAAATCTGCTTACTTCATGGCAACCAAAAAGCAGAGAGAGAGCAAGAAAAGCCAGAGAGAGAGGAAGGGGCAGGGGACAAGAATATACTCTTCCAGGCCTCTCATTCTCTCTCTCTCTCTCTCACACACACACACACACACACACACACACACACACATCTATGACCCACCTCCTCTTGTCAGGCCACACTTCCTAACACCATATTCAAGGTTGAACTCATCAATGGACTAATCCACTAAGAATAGTGCCCCCATGATCCAATTACCTTCTAAGAGCCCCACTTTTACAGACAGGAGATGTTTGAAGGACATAAGAATTATATAATGTGCAGTGGAATCCAAATAAATTTTTGTAGTCTAGGTTTGATTTTCTGCAGCTGTGCTAAATGAAGCATAAAAACAAGGTCACTTCCAGCAGCAAAAATTTCTACCTCCCTTTGAGAAGAGAAATGAGTGAAACCAAAGGGAAGTGGGTCATGCTGCATGCATTTTAGCTACATTAAACTCACATAGGATAATATAGGATCCCCAGACACTTTTGACTGGGATGGGCATGGCTAAGATTTCCTAGGTAAACTGAGATGTATATCACCCTGTATACTGTCTCACATCTTCAGCAGTGAACTAATCCAATACTAAAGAGAAAAAAAACAAGGTTTGTTTCATGAAAGGAGACATTAAAGATCACTCTTCAGCTGAATTGAACTATGAAGTTATGTTTTACAATTTTGTATAAGGAATACTATTTCTTCAGTTTAAATTTCCTGACTTTTCTTTTTACTAAACTGTATTTCTATATTACTTCTGAATACATCATATCTTCCTCATCATTCCATTGAAATAAATCAATTGTATCTTGCCCTTTCACAATGATTTTAGGTTTTTAATTTAAAAATCTTGTTCTAATCAATTCTCAGCCTTTTGACTAAGATCAAAGGTAAAAATATTTCTAGAATACAGTCAGTACGACCACATGCTTTGTTAGGTAGGTTCTTCCCAGGAGGTGGCTTATGGAGGAGAAGCCTTTCAGTCTGTACAGCTATTCTGTTCAAATAAAGGAAGAAGGGGCTCTCTTTTAAACCACAATTGCCATTTGCAAATCGAAATTTACGTGAACTAATTCATTTAAAAATTTCAATTCTGCCATTCTAAGGAAGTAGAAGTGTGCAAATAGGCTGCTCTTTCTTATCTGGATGAAAAGTCTGCATAGCTAAGCACCTTGGCTACCTGGCCATCTAGTTGGTTTCTGAGCCGTGAATTTCTCCCTCTGGAAGGCAAATTTTCTTACTGAATGAAACTATGAGTAAGGAATATTAAGTACTCTAAAGACGTGATATGCAAGGTGGTGCTAAATTCTCTCTTTGCCTAAATATTGTTCTATTATCAGAAGGACAGAGGCTTGCACACCAGCCTATCTGGGAGATTTATATTGTTTTCAAACTAAATTTAGTTTAAAGAAGACAAGTATTACATTGACAAACTGCTGCAAGGAACTTTCCTTGTGATACTAACAGATATTCCAAGAAAAATAATGTGCCGGGGGAAATAAGTTTGGAAAAGCCTCTGCATTATACCCCTCTCTCAGAGATTCATAAGGCAAACATAGCAGTGGTGGCAAACCTGTGGCACCTGTGCTGCAATGGGCACACAGCACCCTTTGTGTAGGCAGGCGAGCCGAGTCATCTCAGCAGCAGAGCATCTCGTAACAGTTGTTTTTGCTAAACTAAAACTTCAGTATTCGGGTTTAATTGCAGTGTTGGCACATTGTGATAAATTAGTGGGTTTTGGATTGTAGTTTGGCCATTTGGTCTTTAAAAGGTTTGACATCACTGATATATAGGATTTTAAAGCTCCCAAGAAATCTTGACTGAAAGAATTTTGTTTAATTTTACTTATCTCTGTAATTCCCAAAAGAATCTGACAGTAAGTACATCATTCATCGAATACTTTATGGAATCAAAAGAGATTCTTTATTCCTTACAATAGACTAGAGAGAACACTTACATTTCATTTCTTTCCTTTGTTCCTTTGAAGGATAAGGAATGACTTTTGTTGTAGGCAAAAAGTGATCAAATTTTGTCAATTTCATTTTGTTCAAAGTAATAGATGCTGGTACAATTTTACTATTATCTTTTTACAGACGAGAAAAAATAAGAACCAGTGTTTTATTCATGATAACCCAAGAAGCAATTGGCCCAGTTTTTCAAGTTTGATATTTGGTTAAAATTGCAAACTTTTTCCTACTACAGCATGTATTTTCATAATTTACTTATTTGATGGTTTGTTTTGATCATATAAGATTTCTTATTTGGGGAATTTGAATTTTGTCATGATTTTTTGAACTTTAAACAAAAATATAACTTCCATATTTTCTTTGAAGTTAACCATATTTTTCAAACATTTGATCTTTGAAAACATTAATTTGCATACTTATATTCAGATCAAAAGTATAGTTCTTATTTCTATTCCTGAATTTAAGGCCTTTGCATTGATCTATGTTCCCAGCCCTTTTTATTTCATTTTACTTTATTTCTTTATTTGGAGACACCTTCTTGCTAAGTCATTAAGTTGTCCAGGCTGGGCTCAAACTTGTGATCTTGCTGACTCTGCCTCCCACAGTTTTCTTTTTTTTATTACTGTATTAAAGTACAAACATTTCCCTACTATTGGTTCAATGTTTTAACTTGAACAATTATAAAGTGATTGACACGAGTGGAAGGGGGCTGTGTACTAATACTTGGGGAAGGAAAAAACCTGAGGGAAATATATCAGACTCTACAAAACTTTAAAGTTATTCTTTTTCTGTAATAGTGCAGATAGGAAAGTTGTATGTAAGGTCACTTGAGGTCAACTACGTATGTAGCAGGCGCAATCTGTTTGCTGTCCAATTCCACTTTCGTCACACATATATCTTGCTTCAATCTTAGTGATTGTGTTGTGATTATGTTACTTTATCAATATGAAAAAAGATGTTAGAGATTAGTCGCACAGTCCAGATATTTCAAAATCATTAAAGTGAGTCTATCAAAAGCATAAAGAAGATGAATTCAAATTGACTGTGGTTCTAATGAAGTTTATATGTGGACCAATAGTAGAATTCAGTGAGGTAAAATCTCTTATCCCTAGTATACTAAATTTCCAAATTTCCCCTTTTCTAAATTTCAACTCAAATTTAAGACAATGATGTGAAATTAGTTTAATAACTCTGTGATGATCTGGTGAGAACATGATTCTTAAAGAAATCACCTATGTTTTGGTGGAAGCATTGGTGTATAAAGATTGATAGATTTTTGTTTGTGTTACTTATTCCTTCACTTCCTTTCAACATTACCTGACATGTAAAACCAGTAACACCAGTAGCACCATATTTACTCCAGGTCATCCAAAACACACTTGGTAGAAATAAAACCAGATTTTATAAACAGAATTTGAAAAAAACAAGTCCCCTGAAAGTTTCACCTGACTCTAGGAAAGGGGTCCCCTTTCAAAGTTCTAGAGCATGGATGTCCAGCCCTTTGGCTTGCCTGGGCCACAGTGAATGAGAAGAAATTATCTTGGCATGATATAATATATATAAGAAATTAATGTATATAAGTGACAAAACTTCCTTTATTTTTATGTTTTTATGATAACATTAAAGAGGAGAGCAATATAGACTTAAAACTACTGGAATATTTGACCTTGTTTGCAAAACTAATGCTTGAGTGTCTGGCTCCATCTAAGTGGCTCCAGAAGTTCAGTAATTAAATAAGAAAACTTACACTTCTATGTAATAACAGAAAAGGCCTATCTTCACAGGCATGCACACATGCTGGTAGGGTGAGTTACTGTCACAGCAAAACCACTGTGTTTTACTCACCAAGTTAGCACTGCTCTGTGCCCTCCCCTATGTGGCTTTCCACTGCTGCCTGTGCAGTCCACACATGAGCCTTGAGCACTGAGCAATTGAGTCATGAAAATTAAAGCTGACAATCACTTAGTAATGTTAAAAGTGTACAATCTTATGGGGCTATATTACTAGCTGTCCAAAGCCACAAGTGGCCCGTAGGGCCATGGGTTGGACACCCCTGGCCCAGAGAAACCAACTGAGCCACACAATCAAGTCAGGACCATGGAGAGGGCTTACCTTCCTCAAGGGGCAGGCAGGTCCAAGCTCCAGCTGATTATTCATATGTAGAAATGCTAATCTAATATTAACCTAGTCATGAAGTTGTTCAAAAGAAGTTGGAATTTTTAATATTTTTCTGGAAGATTTCAATGACTAAGGGATGACAATTATCCAAAAATATTTTTAAAACTTATCTAAAACTCTCTGTATTCCAACCAGTGACTCGAAATCACCAGTAATTTCCAATATCAGATCTAAAATTTTGCCACACTGCCCATATGGATTCCATTTTCCTTCTCATTTGTAGTAGCTTATGATTAATATCATGCTATCAGAAGCATATTACTATAATATAATTAAATACTTGAATCAGAATATTTCAGTGATATTCATCTTCAAACAAATTCAAGGGAAAACAGCTTGCCAAGGAGAGTTTTTTTACAATGACTTTTATATGCAGAAATTTATTTGGTTTTTAAAAACTAACACTGAGTGTATTAAATATCCATCTCTTCTTTGCAGTTTTAAATTTAGTTTGAAAAATTTGCTTCATATTTTACAAAAAATATTTAAGGAGACTTTAATATATGATTCTACTTAAACTCCTTTAAATGTTTTACATCAAACATATTTGACTTTCTTTTAAAATACTGCATAACAATGCCAAATGAAATTCTAACAATATATTTCACACAACTAGAGAAAAGAATCCAAAAATTCATTTGAAACCGGAAGAGACCCAGAATAGCAAAAGCAATTCTAGGCAACAGAGACATGGCAGGGGGTATTACAACACCCAACTTGAAACTATACTACAAAGCTAATGTGATAAAAAAAAAAAAAAACAGCATGGTACTGGCAAAGAAACAGACCTGAGGATCAGTGGAATAGATTAGAAGATGAAGAAACAACTCCAGATATACTCAGGCACCTAATCTTTGACAAAGGAGCCAACCACCCACACTGGAGGAAATATAGCCTCTTTAATAAATGGTGTTGGAAAAACTGGATTTCAACCTGCCCAAGATTAAAACTAGACCCATACTTATCACCATGCACTAAACTAAGATCAAAGTGGATTAAAGATCTAAATATTAAAACAGAAATACTAAACTTGCTGGAAGATAAGTTATGTAGAACTCTTGAAGACATTGGCATAGGAAAAGACTTTATGAACAAATCCTCAGTAGTATGGGAACTAGAACAAACAGCCAACAACTGGGATCTCATCTCATTAAAAAGCTTCTTCACTGCAAGAGAAACCACCAACAAAGATAAGAGACAACCTACAATGTGGGAAAAAAATTTAGCAGCTGTACCTCAGACAAAGGACTACTATCTAGAATATATAAAGAACTGAGAAAAATCAGACCTCCCAAATTCAAAGAACCAATTCAAAAATGGGCATCTGAAATAAACATACATTTCTCAGACAAAGAAGTAAAAGCAGCAAACAAACATATGAAAAAATGTTCAACATCACTGGTCATTTGAGAGATGCAAATGAAAACAACCCTGAGATTCCACCTCACTCCAGAAAGAATGGCTGCTATCAAGAAATCAACCAATAACAAATGCTGGTGGGGCCATGGGGAAAGAGGAACCCTGCTCCACTGCTGTTGGGAGTGTAGACTGGTGCAACCATTGTGGAAATCAGTATGGAGATACCTCAAAGAACTGGGACTGCAAGTCCCATTTGACCCAGCTATTTCCCTGCTGGGGTATCTTCCCCAAAGAATTAAAAAATCATACCACAATGATATATGTCCGCCCATGTTTATAGCAGCACAATTTGTAATAGCTAAAGCTTGGAGACAGCCCAAATGCTCATCACCTGGAAACTGGATAAGGAAGATGTGGGTTTTTTTATAAAATGGAGTACCACTCAGCCATAAAGAACAAGAAACTAGAGACATTTATGGCTAAATGGATGCATACTGAGGCGATACTCTTAAGTGAAATAAATAGGACACTCGTGTAAATACCAAATAGTTTCTCTAGTGTGAGAAACTGAAAGTGTAAATAAGGATTAAAATGATTAAAACAAATAATTGATAATTTGAAATAAGAAGAAATGGTCCAAAGGGGTAGGGGAATTGGGAGGGGAAGGGGAATGGAAAGAAGGGCAAAGAAAAATTATGAGAAAAGGAAAAAATGGAAACAAAGCCTGTGTAAATAGGTAAGGGTGGAGGGGTGAAGGGAGCACAGGGAATGGGGAAAAATAAGAACCAAGATACATCATGTACAGGTACAAGCACCCAATGATAAATGTAAATGTATTGTATACCTAAAATGTGCAAATAAAAGAATTTAAGCAAAAACATAAAATACTACATTGTAGCAAATATCACATTTAAGCATTATTATAAATTGAATAAATTAAATTTATAGACATAAGAAATTGAAGTTTTCACATATTATAGTACTAAATATAAATGTCATAATTTTTAATTGAAATTCTAAATCATTAATTACTAAAATTTCAGTTTTCGATTTGAACGATGTTACTAATACATTACTATATATAAAATACTCATGCATAATTCTAATGCTAGGCCTACTATGTATAGATTATCTAACAAAAATTAGTAATTCCATGATGTTGAAGGGTCTTCAACACTTAGTACTTAATACTAAATCTTTTTGAAATTGGAATGTACTTCACTATAAAGAAATTACATCACTTAAAAATTTTTTGTTTGTAACCTTGGCTAACTGTGATTTCATATACAATAAGTGGTATGGACCAAAATACTTACTGCAGTCTTAAGATATTAAGGAACTCTATCAGGCTCTATTAATTATTCAGAAATTAAGGGTGATCTCAGAGCTGTATAGTGAACATGCTCTGGTTTGAGTCATTACTGTAGCTCTGCTAGAACTGTTTTACACAAGTTCATGAGAATCAATTGCTAAAATTTCGGAAATTGTGAACAATTTGTTAAAACAACCATTATTAAAATATTTAAATGTAAATGTACAATTAAATATTTTTGAAGTCAGTAAACACTCAAAATTCATTATTAGCCTATTGTTTTACTAGATTTTATCTTTATCTATTTCTTCAAGTTAGACATTTTTAAAAAATTTCCTGCATAGTGGAAATATAATGGTATGCTACTGCATCTCTTCCCATCTCCATATTCAATAACATCGCTCCAGCATCTTGAAATCTGTCATGGTAAAATATTTGCACCATAAGTTCAACAAATACAACAAATCAGGGAACTCTCCACCTCCTGAAAAGCAGTTGGTTAAGTGTTCAGCAATACTGCACTCATCCTGTAATTATCTTACTATATCTGCATTCCCTTCCATGCTACTCAATAACTTGTTAGAACTTTGGATTTCTTTAGCCCTTGAAATATTTTAACATCTTCTATGTAGTTCTAAAGTTCTCAAAATTTACATAACCCTGCATTTTCACATTCTTTTGTTCAGTAAGATCATGCAAGTACATAATAAATTGATATCCTAGTGAAACTTTTGGCACATCTCACTCTAAGATCCCAACTTTATTTTTAAAAATAATTTTATTGGTACATTTTAGGTATACAATATAATGACATTCATCATTGGAAATTTTCACCTTACATAATCTCCCTTGGTTCTTGTTTTTTCCCCATTCCCTTGCCCTCCCTTCAACCCCTCCATCCCTCCCAATTTATAAAGACTTTGTTTCCATTTTTTCATTTTCTCATATTAATTCCATTTCCTTCTTTCCTTTCCCCTACCCCTCCCGCTTCCCCTTCCCCTTTGCCCCTTCTCTTCCTATTTCACATTATCTATTATACCTTTTAGTCCTTATTTACACTTTCAGTTTCTCACACTAGAGAAACTATTCGGTATTTACACATGTGTGTCCTATTTATTTCCCTTAAGGTTATTGCCTCAATGTGCATCCATTTAGCTATAAATATCTCTAATTTTTCATTCATTATGGCTGAGTAGTACTCCATTTTATTTAAAAAAAAAACAACAACACATTTTCTTTATCCAGTCTCCAGTTGATGGGCACTTTGGCTGCTTCTAAGTTTTAGCTATTACAAATTGTGCTGCTATGAACATGGGTGTACATATATCACTATGGTATGATTCTTTTAATTCTTGGGGGAAGATACCCAGCAGGGGAATATAGGGGTCAAATGGGACCTCTAATCCTACTTCTTTGAGGTATCTCCATACTGATTTCCACAGTGGTTGCACCAGTCTACACTCCCACCAACAGTGGAGCAGGGTTCCTCTTTCCCCACAACCCTGCCAGCATTTGTTATTGGTTGATTTCTTGATAGCAGCCATTCTTTCTGGAGTGAGGTGGAATCTCAGGGCTGTTTTCATTTGCATCTCTCAAATGACCAGTGATGTTGAACATTTTTTCATATGTTTGTTTGCTGCTTTTACTTCTTTGTCTGAGAAATGTCTGTTCATTTCAGATACCCATTTTTGAACTGGTTCTTTGAATTTGGGAGGTCTGATTTTTTTAAGTTTTTTATAGATTCTAGATAGTAGACCTTTGTCTGAGAAACAGCAGGTGAACAGCACTTTTTCCCCCACATTGTGGATTGTCTCTTCACACTGCTGGTGTTTTCTCTCACTGTGCAGAAGCTTTTTAGTAAGAAGAGATCCCACTTATTTATTGTTTTTGCTAGTTCAGAGGCAACTGAGGTTTTGTTCATAAAATCTTTTCCTACCCAAGTGTCTTCAAGAGTTCTACCTAACCTCTGTTCCAGCCGATTCAGTGTTTCTGTTTTAATATTTAGATCTTTAACCCATTTCAATTTCAGTTTAGTGCATAGTGAGAGATATAGGTCTAGTTTTAATCTTTGGCAAGTTGAAACCCAATTTTTCCAGCACCATTTATTAAAGGGGCTGTCTTTCCTCCAGTGAGGGTGTATGGCTCCTTTGTTGATGATGAGGTGGCTGAGTATATCTGGAGTTGTTTCTGCATCTTCTAATCTGTATCACTGTTCCTCAGGTCTGTTTCTTTGCCAGTACCATGCTGTTTTTATCACAGTAGCTTTGTAGTATAGTTTCAAGTTGCGGGTTGTGATGTCCCCTGACATATGAAATCCCAACTTTAAAAGTCATGCTCCTTCCGCCAACCCCAAAGGAGTGCAAAAGGAAGACATTGTGCATTTTATTTCATTTAGACTTGCTGCTTGATTTCTCAGAGTACTAATGTGTTATAGGCTTAGAAGAGAGAATTAGTTCTAATTTGCATAATTGGGCTACAATATCTAATCATTTGGTATTTCATAGCAGAGATAGCTCAGTAACTGCTATTTTATCTCTATTAGTGAAGTTATTTTTGCCTCAATCACTGAAATCAATTTTGTTTTATATATATAAATGTATTATAAGGCATATCTTGGGGCAAAATCCATATATTCTATTTAATAGAATTCCACACATTGATGAATCATGATATTATATTCCAACATTGCATAGAAAAGTTCAAATTTTTAATTTGAGTTTACTAACATAATTACATTGTGGCAATTCAAACAAACTTTCTATTACAAAAGTTAATAAGGCATAAAGAAGTGTTAGAATAAAATATGAACCTAAGCATATATATACTAGTGTCTCTTTCAAGTCAAGGCAAAACAAAGTAGAATCCAAAGGGTTCTGTTTATAGAAGAGCTTATTAAAAGCTTTAAAAATACACTGTTTCCTGCATGGAGTTACCATAAAATTCCAATATTGATTTCTCTGTGTACCTTATGAAAATGCATCTATTCATTCTAGTCACATATATTTTCATTAGATTACAATCTTCATAATGGAAAAAAGATCTGATGATGTTACAAATCACAGAGGCCCAAGATTAAAATGAATCCTATTGGGGTTGGGCATTTAGCTCAGTGGCACTGTACCTGCCTCGAAAGCACAAGGTCCTGAGTTCGATACCTGGTACCACACAGATGCACACAAAAATCCTATCTTAAGGCATATATATATTATATATAAAATATATTATATGTATAATTAGTACATATTTTGCAGTGTATTATGAATACATTCATTGTGGATAGTTGGTACATGTATATGTCACATTGTATTTGTGTCCTCTTCCTCCTTTCTCCCTCTCTTATTTCCTTCCCATTTGTCAAAGACCTATCTCCCTATTTCCTATTGTCTTTTTTTTAATTTTGCTCTTTTATTTATTCTTTGGGTTTCTCATATAAGAGAAACCATACAATTTTTAAGATTGTGTATCTGATTTATTTCACTTAACGTTATGGATTCAAGGTGCATCCATTTTCCTACAAATGACACAAGTCTATCCTTCTTCATGGCAGAGTAGTACTCCACTGTGTATAAATACAATTTCTTTATCTATTCATCATTGATGGACATATAAGATGCTTCCACAATTTAACTATTATGAGTTGTGCTGCTATAAACTGGGTATCCATGCATCACTGTCATATCCCTATTTTTCTTCCTCCTCCAATCTTCTAAGGCCTGCTATCCAGCTGCCTACTATAGGTCAGCAATTATGTCACTTTGGAATTCAAGAGAAGGAGCAGACAAAAGTGGTACAAAATTAATGGAAGAGAAAAAAAAGAAAGGAAGATGGGCCGTGCATTTATTTGCCTGTTAAAGCTCAGATCCATTTCCTAACCTACCCTTCCTTTGTTCTGAAATATAAAAATGACCTTGGCAACTATATTTCTCAAATTGCTCTTTTACAAGTTTCCAGATCATTTGGTCAATGGAAGGCTGAGGGCAAAAAGGGAGAAAAAAATCCAGAATATCTCATCTCCTTTCTTGTTCACCCATATATGTAATGAGGTCGTCTCAAGAAGTGGCAACATTTGCCTCACAATTTCAAAAGTCTGGTAGGCAGTAAGTGCCACGGTTCTAGTTTCTGCCAGAAGACCACAGTTCTGAGATCCAGAAATCCATGTTTTCTCTAGGTGTCGAAAGCCATTGGGGTTGCAGGGGCTTCCTGCTTCTTGTCTTTCCACCTCCTATTTGACTTCCAAAGTCTTTCATCAGCAGTATTCTAGTGATCTCTATTAGAGTCCTTCTCTTTGAAAGTCCTGAAATGATTTTTATATTTCTGGCTGAACATGGCCGACACAGAAAATACAAAAGACTGGAAAAGGGAAAATCAAGAATGAGTCAGTTATCTATAATAGCAAAAGCAATTCTAAGCAACAGAGACATGGCTGGGGGTATCACAATCCCCAGCTTCAAACTATACTACAAAGCTACTGTGATAAAAACAGCATGGTACTGGCAAAAGAACAGCCTGAGGATCAGTGGAATAGATTAGAAGATGCAGAAACAACTCCAGATATACTCAGCCACTTCATCTTTGACAAAGGAGGCAACCACCATCATTGGAGGAAAGATAGCCTACATAATAAATGGTGTTGGAAAAACTGGATTTCAGCCTGCCAAAGATTAAAACTAGACCCATACCTATCACCATGCACTAAACTAAGATCGAAGTGGATTAAAGATCTAAATATTAAAACAGAAATACTAAACTTGCTGGAAGATAAGTTACATAGAACTGTTGAAGACACTGGCATAGGAAAAGACTTTATGAACAAAACCTCAGTAACATGGAAACTAACACAAAGAATCACCAACTGGGATCTCATCTTATTAAAAAGCTTCTGCACTGCAAGAGAAAGCACCAATAGAGATAAGAGACAACCTACAATGTGGGAAAAAAATTTTAGCAGCTGTACCTCAGACAAAGAACTACTATCTAGAATACATAAAGAACGGAAAAAATCAAACCCCTCAAATTCAAAGACCCAATTCAAAAATGGGCATCCGCAATGAACATACATTTCTCAGACAAAGAAGTAAAAGCAGCAAACAAATACATGAAAAAATGTTCAACATCACTGATCATTCCAGAGATGCAGATGAAAATAACACTGGGATTCCACCTCACCTCAGAAAGAATGGCTGCTATCAAGAAATCAACCAATTTCAAATGCTGGCGGGGGTGTGGGGAGAAAGGAACCCTTCTCCATTGTTGGTGGGAGTGCAGACTGGTGCAACCAATGTGGAAGTCAGTACAGAGATACCTCAAAGAACTAGGACTAGAGGTCCCATTTGACCCAGCTATTCCCCTGCTGGGTATCTTCCCCAAAGAATTAAAATAATCATACCACAGCGATATATGTGCACCTATGTTTATAGCGGCACAGTTTGTAATAGCTAAAGCTTTGAAGCAGCCCAAGTGTCCATCAACTGAAAACTGGATAAAGAAGATGTGGGGTTTTTTTATAAAATGGACTACTACTCAGCCATAAAGAATAAGAAACTAGAGTCATTTATAGCTAAATAGATGCATATCGAGGCCATATAGTTTACACACATGTGTAAATATCGAATAGTTTCTCTAGTGTGAGAAACTGAATGTGTAAATAAGGGTTAAAATGATTAAAATGAGTAATTGATAATTTGAAATAGGAAAAAATGCCCAAAGAGGTAGGGGTGAAGGGAGGGGAAGGGGAAAGGAAAGAAGGGAAAGGAAACATAATGAGAAAAGAAACAATGGAAATGATGTCTATGTAAATAAGGGAAGAGTGGAGGGGTTGAAGGGTGCACAGGTAATGGAGAAAAAATAAGAATCAAGATACATCATGTACAGGTACAAACACCCAGTGATAAATGTAAACATACTGTATACCTAAAATGCATCAATAAAAGAACTTAGGAATGAAAAAAAAAAAAAGAATGAGTCAGTTATTTAGGTAATCAGGGTTCCTGTCATTATACAGGTGGAAAATGGCAAAGAAAACAGAATGAGAATGGGTGTATACATTTAGCACCTGGGATGTGCATGAGATTTATTGTATTTTCATCTTCACAGATGAGGAAACTGATGTTCAGAGAGATTATGTTTTTACTGACAATACATTGTAATCACATGCTTAGGTAGGAATTTGAACTCAGGAATAATTCCAAAGGTTTTACACTGGAATATGCTTCCTCCATAGAAAACATAGGTTGCATTTATAAATAATTATAGGATTCAAGAGAGTAAGGTATAAAAGTAATAAATATGAAATAACTCAAGATCTCAGTTACTACCATGGTCCTGCCAAGTTTAGCTAAAGGTGGCTAATAACATGTATCAGAACTCATTTATCTTTAGAGATTATCCTTCTAGGATGTATGATGGCTAAAGGAGAAACATTCTTGGGAATCAAGAGGTTTACTAAAAACATGTCTTCATTCCAGTGATGTTACCTGTATCCTGGTGATTCCCAAATCTTGTTCTTTCTTGAAATATAGATACATTTATCCAAGTGTTTTCTGGACCTGCTTGGTTATCCTCATATGAGTTTGATTCAACATGTCTTAAATTCACTATATTTCCTTGAATATCTAGCTTTTCTCTCCATGACCCTTGTTGCATTTGGTGGCCATATAGCTTACCACCTTTCCCCCACTGAGTGTCCTAGCCAATCATACTAAACAATGCCCTCTTTCTCAGTCTTTACATTCAGAAAGACACCATATCCTGTCAACTTTTTAAGGCCTTCCTAGATCTATATTTAATCATTCATTCAATATTTGACTGCATTATGCCAAGTCTGGTGCACCACAGCAGGAGTACTAATGTGGACCAGATGCGTTATGGAGATAATGACCCTTCATTTGTCCCTTTTCATTGAATCTCAGATCCTTTCTCACCCGCATCACAATATTATCTTTTTTAATCTTTGAGCTGTTTCTCTCCATCTTTCTCATCTCACCAATGCCTCCAGAATGAATTTTATAAATCTGAAATAATGTATCACTTTCCCCATTAAAATCTTTCATTAGCTTTGCACAGCCCTCAGGATGTTGTGTAAATGGCTTAGTACGTGTATGGGACACATCACTTCTGTCTCTTCCTGCTCTACCTACCACAATTCAGACTTACACACCTTCTTCTGCTATGAACTCCTTCATCCTTAGGCTTCTGGACAGATTATTCCCACTACTCCGAATACTCTTTCACATCTCATACTCCTGTTTAACCCATACTGATCTTTCAAACTCCAGTACAAACAATTTCCTTCTTTGGAATCTGTTCTTAATTCACCCCATGCCTGGGGCTCTTTCCTTGTGGTTCCTGTTCTTGGTTCCCACAACATCCACTGCATACCTTTGCCATAATATCACAGTGCTAATCAGACTAAGAGGCAAAAGCACTCTTTCCCACTCCACGATTGCTTCCGAAGGGTGAGGAGAGCCTGTGTTCACACTGCATCTGCAATGCTGATCCTGAACCTGGCATGCATACACTCCATCAGTATGAGAATGAATGAGCATGTTCTGAAACCACATCGTACGACTACTACTCATACAGTGCAAAACTCAAAAGGAACAAATATTTTGTACTGTTACTGTTATTGCTTCTTTACTCATAAAGTTAGATTCTGCTTTTGCACACTTAGCTGTTCAGTTTTCTTCAGCTACTACTATAAGCCATTCTACAAAGGATAAATGGTCAGAGAACTTTGCACAACAGGATCTAAAAGACTTGTGAAATACCTACGATAAATCCCAAACTTGCCTTTCACTAATAAAAGATACTAGGTAGAGTGTCTGTTAACAATTTTAGGAGAATATTAGCATTACCATCTCTACACTATCTCACTACAGGATCACAATGCAAACAAAACCTTAAACCAAGGTGCTTTCCACAGGATGGTACTTTCTTTATAGTGAGATTATAGTTGAACAAAGAAATTATTTGCATTTTATACAGGTCACTGTAAGTTCACAGTAACAGGATGAGCAGCTTTTCTTACACCTGTCATGGAGAAAAATCCTGCTAAAACATCTCTAGATTTGCCTCTTGGATAGTTTTTAAAAATCCCACAAAATCATGGCTTGGTCTCATGAAACTCAACCACCATGCACCATAAAGAAAATAAAATGACTTATTTCTAAAGCATTTCCCATTTCTAGAATTATGTACTAGTGTTGCCAGTGGCACTGGAAGTGTTTAGGCAGGTTAAGCTGAGTAATGTATTTAGGTGGTGCGTGTATTATAGTGCATAGAGCTTTGCCCATATTAAGGCAAACTTCCTGTTCCTATTGACAGAGTTCTTTTTGCACTGGAGTACTCTGCCTTTCAGCTCTAAATTAAATGAATTGTGAGAAAATGATACAAAGAGAAATCGGTTTTGAATTGAGAGGCTAACAGATGTAACATGAGTGGTATTTTCATTATACACTTATCACACTAGATCTACTCAGAAAGTTTATTATAATTCTGGTATTATAAATTGAGTTCCTAAAAGGTACAATTAGAAATACTGTCTTAGGATCTGTCTTTCTGGTTTGCTTCTATACTCAATGTTACATCAAACAGTGCCAAGAATCCATAAATAATCTGATGATGCAGTGATACCTTGTATTAAAGACAGGAGACTAGTGTTCCTGCTTTTTTATACTCTTTATTGCCAACAATTTAAAATGATCAACATAAAAAAATGAACATTTTGATAATAAATACTGCTCTTTGGGCTGTAATAAATAAAAAGTTTATTAACAAGGAATGCACTTTTCCAGCCACAAGTGTATTCAAAAATAAACAAAAAAATTATATATGGCCATAGTTCACAGTTAAGCAGCCAAAAGCTGCACCAATTACAGCCTTTAAACAAGATGGGAGCTTCCTCCCTTCTCCCTCCTCTTCAGGAAGTATATTCACAGTTCCAAATCCTCTGGCTAAAATGCTCTCAACAGAGAGAAGTTAAGAGTCAATGCATCTTTCTGCAAAATTGTCTGAAAAAACCTTTCACGTCAGGTATCTCGAGGAAAACTACATTCTGTTCACTCTTGGATTGTCCCAAGTCAAGACCTGTACACCTCAGCCTGGTCTGGCTCCACCCAGTCCAGCAGGCCACAGAGGCATTGTTTTCGTACCACCAGCTTTCCGTCTTCTTCAACATGCTCTAGGTCACTCAACTGGCTTCCCTGTTGATCTCACAGTGGAAAAGAGGAGTCCCATAGGGTCCATTTGAGTCTTTCAGTTACATCTCTGTAAGAGCATGTTCAGGGCATATTCCATTCGATTCTTTAATTCTAATGAACAGCCAGACATCAGCAGAGTTGTCAGTCTGAGAGTTGTAGATATCCTGTCTTCGTTGATGTAAGTAAGAAGGTATTCTTCATTTTGGCTGCAGATGATTATTTTTGTATGATCATGGTAGAAATTCACCTTAAAAAGGAAAGAGATATTAAACACGCTACATATTCAAGAATTAGGCAAGTTCAATCAAACATTAAACTGACTAGTTAAAAATCATTTTTAGGACCTAAATATGTACTTCTATAAAGAGTTCAGTTACCTGAAAGGTGCCATCGTTGAAGAGCATCATTAAGGCCTTATCAGATTTTAGCCACTGAAGGAGGTAGAGCCGAGGTCTTCGAATATCAGTAACACTAGGGAGATCACCACCCTGAAAGAGATTAAGAGGGGGAGTTATTGCCTATAAAGACTGTGCAGTGTGCACCATGCTCTTCTAAGCAAATGCCTCTCAAACAGAGCAAGCACCAGAATGGCCTGAAGGTTTCTGCTTCCCAGAGATTTTGATTAGTTATCTAGTGTGGGGCTGGGGATTTAGCTCAGTGGTTTCACCGCCTGCTGCACAAGTGCAAGGACCCAAGTTCGATCCCAGGTACCAAAAAATAATAATAATAATAATAATCTAGTGTGGGACAAGAGAATCTGTACTTCTAACATGGCTTTACATGATGTAAATGGTACTGCTGTAAATAGTACATGACGTAAATGGTACTGCATGCTACTTCACATATCCCTGTTCTGAAGCTACAGTACTTACATCCATGAGATTCTCCTCCATGTAATGGGAAAAGTATTTCAGCACCGTCACTTGACTAATGAATTGTTCGGGGGCATCTGTTGCTGGAAACACAGAGCACTGGCCAAGTTCTGCGTAATAGTGAACTGTTCTAAAAATCAAAAATGACAGGGAGAGAAAAAGAAAAATGCAGTTAGCCACTTTTTTCAGATTTCATTAGTGCTATCTGGAAAAAAACTTCGTTAATCAGAAGTACCTACTTTTTGTCTGGAAGGAGGCTCATGTGAGCACCATTGTTGAAAAGGACTCCAACAGTGTGGTCTGAGAGCTGGTATCCAAAGCCGTATTTGTTAGAGTAATCCACCCATTTGGTGACCCACTGAAATGACGTGCTCAGCTGCTCTTTGGGAATGCAGTCAGCTTCTGGCATATTTTCTAGACATCCTCGAAGAACTCTTGCCACTGTGTCTGCAACACTTCCCATAGTACTATCTTCAAGGCCTAAAAAGTCAGAGAAACGTAAGTTACAAAAGTCAGAGAAACATAAATTACAAATCTTTAATTTGTAATTTTAATACAGCCTTAGCTTTGGTAAATGCTAAGTTTCTCTTTACTGATTCTAAAGACCTAGAATTTTATCTTTTTCCAATTCCTCTGCTATTGTTTCTCCTGTCTTAAGTTACAAAGAAAACAGATTTTACTTACATATTATTTACCCATGGTATTATACTTTTATGATTTAAAATATGCTTAACAACCACTTACATTCACTGCTACTGCTGCAGCTGCCAAGTGTCCCTCTAACTATCATCCGAATAGCATCACCAATCTGCTGCTTATTTTCTACTGCAGGTGTTCCAGATCTGGCAACTGTAGTGGTAGGTGGCTGGAGCTCCTTAAAAGAGTTACAAATTATGCAATGAGTTAATAACCACTTAAATCCATTTAAGGCAAAAATTCCAGATTAATATGAGCTTATGGCAATTGCTGGGAAAATTAATCAGAAAGCAATGGACACCAGCCAGGTAAAAGACACCAGAACAACCCAATTGCATGCATTGTTAAACTAAAAGTCTATAACTTTCCTTTCAAAGAATTAGAAGCCTTTAGTAAATACAACATGCTTAAGTGGCATAAATCAAGAGTCCATGTGCTAATTAACACAGACTGGGAATGATCTAAAGTGTTTATATCCAAGTTATTCTTTTGCAATATACCTCATCTGTCCTATGTTTGCTTGGTTGCTGAGTTATTGAAGCCTTTTTCAAATCATGCCTAAGCTTGTAAATTTCTTCATCTTCTTTAGACACTCTATCTGTAAATCAAGGAGAATAATTAAGAATGTTAGTTTGTATCTAAACAGGGTAGGAACAGAACTAGCCCTTTTAACTAGCTATGAGCATCCAAGGTAAAATCAACATTTTATCATTACCATCAACTGCAATTTATGCATAAAGTGCACTTTAATTTTCTCAGAACAAAAGGCCATCAATCCCCTTTGGAGGTGTGGATTTTATTAGGCTATAAATGTCAAAGGTCAATAGTATATAAACACGCTGCCTAAATTATGCTAATATAAAAGTCTTTTAAAACTAATTCATCAAATTTAAATGTAATATTGGGAGAGAAGTAGTATAACTCACTGTGTGTATCAATATATCTTGCTTTGTCCTTCTTGCCACCAAAAAGAGCAGCGGCAGCTTTCTTAAAAAAATTCTTAGCTGGGCTTGATAAGTGAAAATCTGGAACGGTGTGACAACAGCTAGACGAAAGTCTGTCTGGGGTGAAGCCCTGTGAAGTATCAAAAAAACACCTTCACTAACCTGCCAGGTAATTACCATCAGTAACATAATAAAGAAGACACAAGATAATGTACGAACCTGCAAAAAAAAGTCATGTCGAATGATGTCATCCAAACTGGGACGATCCTCTGGGTTTTTGGACAACATGCTAGCTATTAAGTGCTTAGCAGGAGCCAGCAATGAAGATGGCATTGTATACCTTGCTTCTCTTATACACCTGTAAGTTTCTTTCAGATTTGTAGTTTCAAATGGAGGCCTTCCTAGCAGCATTGTATACCTGTGTGCAAAGAAAAACATTTTTAGGAATGGTCATAAAGCAACTCTTTTTCTGAATGTTAAAATCTAAACTAAATTTGCCTTTCAATCATTCCAGTACATTTACTTACATTACACAGCCTAAGGCCCAAATGTCTGATTCACAGCCATGTCCTTGTTTGTTGAGGACTTCGGGAGAGAGATAATTTGGGGTGCCACATATTGTTCTAGAAAGACAAAATACCAAGATCTTATTAGGAACTATTCCATTGTTTAAACTATGGGAAATAAAGTACTAGATTCAATTTCTATTTGTAAATATTTGATTTTTGCTATTTGAGTAATTGATTTTTGCTAATTTTTTTACGTTTATGTAAAACTTTTTCAGCCCATGATGCCCAGGCACAGCACATTTTCATACATTTCAGGCAAATATATAAGACTTCCTTGTTTTAATAATCAAGGCAGAAACATAAGGTATCCTGACTAACCCAGGCTGGGCATTTACGAGCTGTTTGTTTCAATTAACAGTGTTGTGGCTTATAGATTAAGTATCAATCAAGCTTCTCTGAAATATTAACTGGAAAAGAATAAAGCACATTTGGTCTTTTCAAAAACCAGCAGGATGTCTTTCTGACTCTTACCTCCTTCTGTGTTCCAAAGGTTCCAGCCTGGCTGCCAAACCAAAGTCTCCAACTTTTAGTTCCATGGCTTCATTGATAAAAAAGTTCCCTAAATGATAAACGAAACAAATGTGAATTCTCTTGACAAGGTGTTCTAACCAAATACACACACAACTACTTTGAAAGCAAGGAGCCAGATGTTCCATTAAAGTATATCCATTTAAAAGCCAGATTATATAGCCTAGCCCCCAATTAAAAGCACTAGTAAGAAAAGTGGGAAAGAGAATGAACACCTCTCTAACTCACAAATTAGCATTTGGAATCGAGGGCTTACCTAGTTTGAGATCTCTGTGCAAGATTTCTTGTTCATGAAGGTATTTCAGTCCAGACACAATCTGCCTGAGGTAGTATCGGACTTCTGGCTCTGTCAACACCTTTCTTGCTTTTAAGATATGAGCCATTGACTGGGAAGAGAAGAAAAAAAAAGTGTGAAAAACAAAGTTACCAAAATCAGTGATTTCCCTTTGTAGGATTAGTTATGAAAATTGACAATGTGGTATAATTAACTGCCACAGCTAAAATATCAGAAAAAATGTAATTTCAGTATGTCAGCTTTTAAGAAGTACTGAAACAGGACTTAACACTTACCCTTCTACTGCAGTATTCCAATAGAATGTAAATGTTTTCTTTGTCCTCAAAGTAGTGGTAAAACTGCACTACATGCTTATGATGAAGAATTCTGTGAAGCTCTATTTCTTTGTCAATCTAAAAGAAAAAACATGAAAAGGCTTATTAACCTCCCATCATCTCTGCTTACACATGCAGAAGACATTTTTCTAACAGGGTAGGGCCATCCCTGCACACAAAGAAAATACTTTACTTTGTAGTCATACACACCTTTTCCCTTTGATGAGGTTTTGCTACTCTGCTGTGGGGAATAATTTTTGCAGCGTAGACTTTGTTGTTTGTCAAATCTGTCATTTCATAACATTTTGCAAAACCACCCTGAAAGGAAACAAAGCCGAGATGGAATTGAGCATGGCAGAAAAAAATGGAGGGCCGATGTTTAAAATAAATAAATAAATAAATAAATAAATACGGAAAATTGGAGAAGGGGAGCGGTGGACAGGGATGCAGTCTACTTTGTAAAAGGTCCCTCACGGAGGGAAACTCATTCCTAAACACAGGAAATCCAGTTTCTCTTCTCTCTTTACAAAAGAACTGCTTTATGGAGGGGGCTGGGATGGGGAAAGATGAAAACTAAGGTCTGAAGAGAATCGTCAGGGAAATGTTATGGGGAGCAGGTGGAGGGAGCTGGGTCAGCCATAGAAAGCCCTCTCGTAAGACTCCCGAAGAGTTATCTCAGGGCTTCAGGAGGTAAACTGAGCCTCGCCTGAGGATGAAAGCCGATCTCCAACATTGCCAGTGCACAAAAGCCAGATTAAGGTAGATGAGGGGCCCACGTCGCGCCGGGACCAGACGCCCCGAGACCGGAGACCCAAGACCCAGAGCCGGCGGCGGCAGGACACAGGGGTCAATCCTAGCTCGGGCTCGCCGGGCAGACCTCCCTCCCGCCCGGCAGCCGGCGCCCGCCGCTCGTCACCTTTCCCAGCACTTTGCCCCGGCAGTAGCGTTTTCCCGTCGTGGGATCGACAATAATCCGCGAGATCTCGGGTCCCGAGTGCGAGTGGTGGTGATGGTGGTGCGGGGCCCCCGGGGGCACCTGGGCCTGCGGCTGCGGCTCCTCGGGGGGCTGCTGGGGCCGCTTCTTCTTCGAGTCCCCGCCGCAAGCCTTGCCCAGCGCCGGTTCGCACATCTTGGTGCCTGTGGCCGGTTGGTAGGTGATAGTCCGCAAGAGCTCCATGGCCCCTCACCACCGCAGCGTTCAGGACGCCTGCTATCACCCACGGCCACCCCGAGGTGCGTACACACGTCCCAGCTGGCCGCAGCCCTCTTACCCCAACACGCCACCCAACCCACGCCCGACTCCTCAGCCCACTTGTGCGAGTGCGAACCCGCAGCGAAGCCTTTTATATGGGGCCGGCGAGGGGGCGGAGACTCAGAATGGGGCGGAGACTCAGAATGGGACGCGACGTCACAGGCGACGCCCCGCCCACCAACCGCCGGAGCAGCGAGGCCGAGAGGTCGAGTTCAGCCTCCCCCGTCCCGAGGCGGTGCGCAGCGCCTGGGACGCTGGCAGGGGCGTCTGGCCGTCAGTAGACCGTTACCCCATTCCTCGAACGCTCCGAACTTCGGCGTTGAAAACAGAACTTCGAGGGCTGGCGCTCCTCCCCCAGCGTGGGCCGCGGGTTTAAGTGCAGGTCCCGCCCCCCCCCACTGGCCTCCTGTGCCCCGCGACCTGACGACTGTGTCGCTGTGAGAGCGCCCGGGGTCACTGCACCGGCACGCGAGGCCGCACCGGGCCACCGGGAACGGCTCGGGCTGCTGCTGCGCGCCCTGCCGGAGCTCGCTCCCGTCTAGCTGGGAGCGCGGCGCCCCTTCACAGTGAGGCGAGGCCGGCTCTCAGACCCAGATCCCTTTCAGGGACCATCTGAGGCCCAGCTGGCTTCTGCCCATCACCTTCCAGTGGACCTCTGCGGGAGGGAAGTCAGCCCCTGAATCTGGGACCGGCCGGGCCAGCTGGTGCACCGGGAAGCCTTCATCCTTGGCTTGCTCTAATGTAGGAACGCAAGGGCGCCATCCAGTGGATTTTTTCCGAGTTGCAGTTCGCAGTATGAGTGGGCAGTAGTCAAACACCTGTGGGCCGCCTTTCATGATGCTAAGAGTGTAATCGGTGCTATTATGATTTTGCAATTGGAATCATCTGTGACTTCTTTCTTATTCTGAGTGGGTTATTCGGAATGTATGTTTCAAATGATTCATTAAGCCATGTAGCTGTCCTCGTGCTGGGAGGCTCGAGAGCATAGGCAAGCAAGCTAAAAGAAAGCTTAGTTTCCAGTTTCCAGGTTTTAATGTTAAATTTCACTAACCTTAGATCACACTTTTTTCCTTGCTTTGATGCCATCGTGTAAACATGTTCAGTATTTTGAAATGCCTTGTGTAATTCTACAAGAATTTGAGGGGCACGTATTGGTGTTGTAGGGGAGGAAAATATAATTTGAAATTCTGGCTGGAGTCTTCGAAACACAATAGAGTAAGAAGATAAGTTTATTGATACATGTATCTTACATGTATGGGAAATAGTTGCCCAAGAAAATGAATGCCTCAGAGATGGATTAGAATTGGGGCTTAAAAGCTGTCTTCAGCTAAAACAAGAGTGTGAGGAAGGCATGTTAAGAGACCACAATCAGGAATGCTACTGTGGTACATAAGAGTCAGTTTTGTTATTTTTTCAGTGATAAGAGTGTCTTCTGGTTTAGAATTATTTTCTTCCTGGTACAAAGGAAGAGATCTCTGTTAATGTGAATTTTCCCTTAAAAAGAATAATGTGCCATTTTCAGGGCTTCTTCTGGGGTTGCTAGTTTTCAAAATAATCAAGAATAATTCTGATCCAGGGGTATAGTTAGGGTAGCATAATCTGGTCTCCGGTGGTAATATATTAGGGTGACATATTCTTGTTTCCTACATCATTTCCACTTCACATATAAGGAAACTGGTGTTAAAAATTTAGGTAATTATGTATGTATAATTTTAGTATATCATCCAATTACATAAATTTGAAGCACACGGAAGTCTTTAGTCAATAGGCTATGGTAAATATTGTTGCTACTAGGTTCCACAAACATTCAGAACACCAAGTGATTCAACACTAAGGAAGATACTTAGAAAATGAGTTTGTTGTAGTTGACTATCAAATTTAGGTTTGTAAGGTGTCAAATAATCTAACATTTGCAGGCATTCTGTCTCAGATACTCCTACCTAACATGTTGAAAGGCGTCATTGTCATTGCAGAGTACAAAGAGAAAGTCACTTTCCTTTTTGGTGCTTTAAAGAGTTCAGGACAAGTCCAGGCATGATTCTCCTAAGTGGCAGTCTGCTTTAACCCCAAGATTATCAGAGCTTGAATAAGAGGTGGGGCTGGAGGTGAAAGTGAAGAATTACATAATCTCCTTTATTCATAAACCTAGGGATGACCTTTGTTCCCCAGCTTTATGCAAAACTGTTTACTATCTTGTAGAGGACTTGCTGGTTTGGGAAAGACTACTTTAATTTTCCAGAGTTGGTTTTACACCATGATAGATATTGATATAGATATAGATATAGATATAGATACAGATATAGATATAGATAGATACAGGACTGAGAAGATCTGTGAAGAATAGAAAACATTAAGAATTTTATCATTTGTCCCATTGTATATATTTTTACCAAATATATTTCAGTGTTATATAGACTAATAAATATTTCATAAGAAATTCAGAACTATCTTCCAAAACATGAAGCCATGTAATAAAATAGTAGCACTGTCTTGTGCTCCTTTCTAACTACGAAAATACAATTTTTTTGGATTGTGGTGCCATCGTGTGGACAAAGTCAAAATTGTAGTCTGTATAACAAGAAAAGGAAATAAATGTACTTTCCATTATAATAAATCTTTAGTTTACAAAGATTTCTCTCTAGATCTATACATTTAATGCATGTATTAATCAGCTTTCTCATCTCTGAAACACCATACCCAATACTCAACAACATAAAAGAGGAGAGGTTTAATTTGTTCACTATTGCAGTCCATGGTTGGCTGGTTCCAAGGCAGAGACATCATAGTAGAAGGGTGTGGTAGAACAAAGCTGCTTAATTTATGATGGCCAGGAAGAAGGACAGGGAAAGAAGACTGCCAGACAGTAATGGGCAAGGGGCTGTATAATCCCATATCACACCTTTATGACCCATCTAGATATACCAAGGAGCATGCCTTACTAATCTGCCAGGTTGTTGTTTTTTTTTTTTAATCCAGTGAAGTTGATGCATCAAGATTAATGGTCATAATTTGCTCCTTGTCAACGTCACACCCAAACACATCTCCCTAATCGGTACTTAATCTTCAAATTCAGAAAATGGGAAATTCATAATTCTGCCTAACATAACTACCCAGAGTACAACAGGAAGCACAAAAATCCCTTCCCTAAAGTCTCAACAGCTCCAATATTTTTTAAAAATTCAAGTGTAAGCCTCTTCTGGGACTTTGGCTTTGAACCTCTATAAAAATAAATGAGTTATATAATCCCAAGGTATAGCAGCACAAATTGAACATTCACGCTCCAAAAAGGAGAACTAGAGGGATAGAAAAGAATTGACAAAAACCCAGTAGGGAGCTGGGGATTTCGCTCAGTGGTTCTGGCGCCTGCCTCCAAGCACAAGGTCCCGAGTTCGATCTCCGGTATCCGCCCCCACCAAAAAAAAACCCAGTAGGGCAAACATTAAGTCCTGTAGTTCCATATCTGGCATCTGGGGAATGCAGTGGTGAGATGTGAGGTATAGAAGCCTTGGACAATTTTACTCCTATGGTCTTTCTGCTTGCAGCCCACATGGTCTTTCCCTTGGGCTGCCTCTGCAGGTTTTTCTGACAGAAGTTCCAGGTTCCTGGCATCTCTGACTTCCTGGGGTCTCCACTGCATCTTTGGCTTCATTTCAACGGCGTCGCATACTGCTCTCTCAGGAGCTCCTTATCTGGCCTCTCAAGCCTTCCTTTAAAATCTGGGCAGAAGCCTCCTTGACCCCACATCTTCGGCATTCTGCAAGCTGGTAAAGCGATGATCACATGGATGATGCCAAGGTTTGCCTTCAGAGGAGAAGTAACCACATGCCCTGTGGACCACAGCTTTAATGGCCTCTGAATGCATGGATGGCTGAACGCAGTGAAGTGAACCCTATGGAGCCAGTTTCCTAGGAAGCCTTTCTCTACCACTCTCTTCAAATGGAAGGCTAACATTTTTATAAATCCTTCCACCTACAGTAATGGTGGGTCTTGCTGATTCCTGAGAAGTCCTCAAGGTATCTTTCTTCTTGTCTCTATACAAAATAATTGGTTTCCTTTCAGTGGAGCTAATCTCTTCAGCCACACTTCTTGTAGCCCCAACTTTATACATGGTTCCTTCCAGGGCAAAATTTAAGTTTTAAATTTTTCTGCTCTGTGTTTTGCCCCTGATTCTCACTATGAATCTGGCTAAAAGCAGCCAGCTGTAACCAACCCACAGCCTAAATGCTGAGCTGTCTTGAAACGTCCTCCACCAAATTAATTGGCTCTCCACCCATAATTTCAGACTTGTCCAGAGTCTCAGGTTACGGACAAAATGTAGATAATTTTTCTTCCACACACATGGCCTTTAGTCCAAATGCCAGTGAGTCCTTGTTTATAACCAAAACTTCCTGACCCTGCATTTACTCTTTGCATTTCTATTAGCATTCTGGTCTTCTGAGTTTCAATCAGAATCACCCAGCAGGCTCCACTTACTTCATTTTAAGGCTTCTATGGCCCTATCTCCAGACCCTCACAAACTCCTCCAAATCAGTTCAAAGGTTTCTAAGCCACATGGTGGATTATATAGTCACAGCAACAACTTCATTTCTCCAGTATTTATTAGTCAGCTTTCTTATTTCTGGACACAATACCACATACTCACGACTTAAAGTGGGAAAGGTTTTTATTTATCTTAGTGCTTCAGAAGATTCAATACATGCTTGACCTACTCGAAGGCAGAAACATTATAGGGGATGGGCAAGGCAGACCAAAGTAGGTTAGTTCATGGTGACCAGGGAACAGAGCAGGGGAACATTTGACAAACCAGGATTAAAGGTCACAATGCAGAGACAGTCAAATACTAGGAGGGTTTTTAGTAAAAATTGACAAGCTGACTATAAAATTTATATGAAAATACAAGTGATCTAAAATAGCAGTCACTTAAAAGAAGGATAATAGGGAAAAACCTATCTTTAGCTGCTGTTAGATTTACAATGAAACTACAGAAATTAAGAAAATTTTGTCCTTTCCCAGTGATAAAATGAACAAAGGAATGTATTGAAGAGTTTACAAAAGATGTGCATACACATAGATTTTGATAAGTGGTAGAGAAGCTGTCATAAATTAAGAAAGGAGAGACTGGTCTATAAATAGAATAAAAGTATTTTTCCATATGAAAAATGAAATCCACATCTCACATCATATTAGTTTGTTACAGTTGTCAAAACAAAATGCCAAAAGCTAGATATCTTAACAACAGAAATTGATTTCCTTACAATTCTAGACACTGCTAATCCAACACTGAGGTATTAGCAGGTTTGGACTCTCCTGAGATCTCTCTTTTTTTTTTGGTGTGCAGCTCCTGCCTTCTCTGTGTACTCGTGTGGTCTTTTCTCTGTGCTCATGTGCATTTTTGGTGTCTACTTGAGTATTCAAATATTATCTTAATTGGATGGTACATGTAAGGGCCTATCCATAAAACACCATTTAACCTTAATTACATATTTAAAGTCCCTGTCTCCAAAATATAGTCACATTCTGATGAACTCAGAATTGGTGATTTTACATAAATTTTGGAGACACAACTCAGTCCATAATATACACTGTATTTTTAAATGTACAAATGGAATACTTACATGTCAAGTATTAGTAGAAGATATGGGCAATTAACTTCCTGAGCATGAGGTGGGAACAGATACTTTAAAGAACATTTGAAAAGCACTAACTATAACAAAGATGGATAAATTTGACTGAATTAAAGTTAAGAACTTTGATTCATCAAAAGATTCATATAAACTTTTAGACAAAAGATAATCTATCAGTTGGTAGAGGTATCTCCAACTGGTAAAAGGCATAGTAAAATTTTAGCATGTTTATTTCAACAGTCAAGAATTTATGAATTAGGCAGCACCAGACTACAAGCAGTTCACCATTTTACAGAGGGGGAATAAACAGGAAACTTTAATAGGGTGTTCACAGAAGCTACATAATATAGAACATTTGTTAGATTGGAGTGGAAAATCTCTAGTTAGAAGTTAAGTAGGAGTTTCAGATTGCTTAAGATTAAATGGTTGTTTAAGCTTAAAGTTGGTTATACTGTTCATACCAGGCTATGGTTTGCTTAAGTAGGAATGTAAGGTGCTTGAAGGCCTTCCAATTAAATTGTATTTTAACAATATACATGACCATCAAAGAATTAATCCAAGAATATGTGAAGGATGGCTACAAATTGATTTAAAAAAAAAGTAAAATGAATGAAAGCCAGGAACAAGCATCTAATAAAAGGTCTACTTATAGCCTATAAGCAGGATTCTTGAATTCCTTAAAAATTAAGAAACTGAAAATCAAGACCATTTAAGATTATTCAATTGATGAAAATCACAAAGGCTAATATTATGATGCATTAGAGATATAGATCAACAATTTACTTACACAAGTATGCTATAAGAATAAATTGTTTACCCTTCTACTCTACAATCCAACAGAAGAAATGTTGGCACATGTATACTATGAGATATCAAAACATAGTGGCTTCCCTATTAGTAATATTTTAAAAATTAGGTACGATGCAGACACCCACTGATAGCAGAAAGCATAAATAATGATACACATAATAGGATAGGACATGAAACTCAATGAATGACAGGTATCTACAAATAAATCTCAATAATGCTGAGTTTAAAAAGGAAAATCAATTATTGCTCTCTATAAAATTCAAAACTGAAACAAAGCTAGTTATTTACATGAGCCTATATATCATTTTAAATTCCATGTGTAAAGTGTAAGAAATTGTCAAATGTAAAATTTAGGGAAGGGAAAAAACATATAGGTCTTATTCTAGTATTGGATATGGGAACACTCAAAAGTGACAAGCACTCAAAAATTAATGACCTTTATGAATCAAAAAGTATGATAAATTCAGTTATGTACACTTTAAATTCAGACTTTAAAAATTAAACATCCTTTCTGATGAGCAAATGACTTGAGAGAAGGAATGAAAAGAACATTTTAATAGATGAAAGCATTGCTAAGTGGTTGTGGTGACATAGTAAGTCTGAGTTATAATATAGATCCTGGGTATCTTGATTTATTCCTGCTGCTAAAGCAAAATACTTCAGACTGAATGATGTATGCACAACAGAAATGTATTCCCCTGGTTTTGGAGGCTGAAAGTCCAAGATTGAGTTGCTGACAGTTTCTGCATCTGGTGAAGGTATTCTTGCTAAGTCCTCCTATAACAGGAGGGGCCCAGGATATGACATTCAGCCTTTTCTAAGGGCTCTAATCCCTTTCCAGGAGCAGGGCCTTCATAACTTAATAGTTTCCCACAAGGCCCCACCTCTTAAAGCAATGACATTGGATGTCAGGTTCTGATAACATGAATTTGGGGCAACACCAACATTCAAACCATAGCACTGGGCTTCAATCCAGGAGGTGTAAAGAGGCCAAAATGCATTTTATATTCACCACAATATATTTAATTGATTAGACATCTAACTTGAATAGTTAACTTTAAAAACTACATTAATAAATATAAAGTATTAATTTTAAAATTTAAAATTTTAAATATTTATTTTGAGATACTGGTATTACGTAAAACAATAAAATACAGTGACAAATTCTGCCAGTAATCTTTGATGCAGATTTACACAGTTATTAAACTTTTTTTTTTTGGTACAAGGTATCAAACTCAGGACCTTGCAAGGCAGGCAGAGGCACTACTGAGCTAAATCCCCAGCCCCAGTTATTAAACTATGTGATGAAAATTAACCTTCATTCTTTTTATTTTTAGCCATGCATGTACTGAGATAATTATCTATCATCCTATTTATTTTCTACACATGGTAACATCCAAAGCGAGCTCTCGCCTCATTCATTGTTAAAACCTAGCTAAGTGAACATGCCAGGTCAGCCCTCTGCAGACAGGCAGGTCTGCGGATGCCCTACTGAGGTCGCGAGTCACACGGAATGCATCAAACCAGCCCGCACACCGGCAGCAATCCACTGGACACCTCCCATCCCCGCTTCTCTGAACAGCCACCTGGTTCCACACTACAAAGACACAGAGGACACCAGACCACCAGACCACAGCACTGGATCCCAACACTACCGGCCCAGAGGTAGGGGCTTCTGAGCAGCTGTCCAACTGCTCCTGGTCCAGAGGAAGGGGCTTCCTGGCCACCATCCCTCCCGCTGCTCCCAGACCAGAGGAAGGGGCTTCAGGGCCACCATCACTGCCGCCACCCCTGGCCCCTGTCCCACCTTTCCCAGCTCAGAGAAGGTGATCCTTATGGGTGCCAACAGCACCCCCCAACCCCCCAATTGAAATGAGAAAATATGTAAATAAGTCTCAAAACCAGGCTTCTAGATCACCTACAGCAACCTCAAAGGGAAATGAGATGGAACACTCTGATACTCAACCACCTGGAACCACTGAACTGGCAACATAAGGGGATCTGGAAAAAATGAAATCAGAAATAATTTCTAACAGGAGAGATTGTGCTCCTAGTGCAAGACATGATTAATAAATCTAGAGAGGAACTGAGGAACATGATGGAATCCCAACATAGAAAACAAATGGGATCCATGAAACAGATGCAAATAGATTTCCAGGACATGAAAAACTCCATTGAAAGTCTACACAGAAGAATGAGCCAATGTGAGGACAGAATTTCTGATACAGAAGATAAGATTGCAATGAATGACCAGGAAAAGAAAAATTGCTTCAAAATTGTAAGGGAACATGAGAAATCAATCCAGCAGCTGCTAGATGATGCAAAGAAGAATAACATAAGACTGGAGTCAATGAAGAAACAGGAGAGATTGCAGATAACATAAAAAAACTCTTCATAGAAGTAATGGCAGAAAACTTCCCAAACAGGGAAAAAGAGCTTGACATCCAGATAAGTGAGGCATATAGGACTCCAAATAGCCTTGATCAAAAAAAAATCTACACATAGGCATAGAATTGTTAAGATTCCAGAAACTCAACAGAAGAACAAAGTTCTACAAGCAATTAGAGAAAAGAAACAAATCACATACAAAGGAAAGCCCATCAGAATCACAGCAGACTTCTCAACACAAACTCTCAAAGCAAGAAGAGCTTGGAGTGACATATTCCAAGCCCTAAAAGAAAGCAGACTTCAACCCAGATTGATGTACCCTGCAAAACTATCTTTCAAAATTGATGGAGAAATAAGATACTTTCAAGACAAAAAGCACCTTAGAAACTTCATGAATACCAAACCAGCACTCCAAAAAATTTTACACAATATCCTAGGAACACACATTGAGGATCACAACCCCAGGAAGTAAAGCAGAATGAATCCATCTGGCATGACAAGAAATTAAATGTAGAGAGGGAGAACCCAACAAAAAGAAAAAGTCAAGGCAATAACAAGTCAATACATTTCAGTTATAACCATCAACGTTAATGGTCTCAATTCACCAATCAAAAGAAATAGACTGGCAGAATGGGTCAAGAAGCAAAATCCAACAATATGCTGCGTACAAGAAACACATTTAATTCAAAAGGAAACTCATAGACTGAAAGTTAAAGGGTGGAAAACAATACTCCATGCGACGGGAACCCCCAAAAAAGCAGGAGTAGCTATCCTCATTGCAGATCAAGTAGATTTCAAACCAACACTGATGAAGAGAGACGAAGAAGGACACTACATCCTTGTAAAGGGAATAATCCAACAGGAAGAGATGACAGTCATAAATATCTAATGCACCAAACACTAGTGCGCCCAACTATATAAAATAAATACTAACGGACATGAAAAGTCATATATGCACTAATACAATTGTAGTGGGGGATCTCGACACCCCACTGTCACAAATAGATAGATCAACTAGACAAAAAATAAGTAACGAAATACAAGAACTCAATTGCACTCTTGAACAAATGAACTTAACAGATGTTTACAGAGTCTTCCACCCCACAAAATCAGAATACACATTCTTCTCTGCTGCACATGGCTCATTCTCCATAATAGACCACATACTCACACATAGAACATGTTTAATAAGCAAGCCACAAAGGAATTGATGTTGTCCCCTGTATATTATCCGACCATAGTGGGATGAAATTGGAGATCCATAGCAAAAGAAAATGGAAAAATTTCATAAACATGTGGAAATTGAACAACACACTTCTGAATAACCAAAGGGTCACAGAGGAAATTAAAGAAGAAATCAGACAGTTCCTTCAATTAAATGACAATGACAATACAACATATCGGAATCTATGGGACACAATGAAAGCAGTCATACAAGGGGAATTCATAGCAGTGAATACGCATATTAGGAAAACAGAATGAGCCCAATTCAACAACCTGATGCTTCACCTCAAGCTTCTAGAAAAGAAGAGCAGGACAACACCAGGGCTCATACAAGGGAGGAAATTTTAAAGATCAGAGGAGAAATCAATGCAATGGAGACTAAGAGAATGATACAAAAAAATCAATGAAGCCAGGAGTTGGTTCTTTGAAAGAATCAACAAAATTGACAAACCCTTAGCCAACCTTATCAGAAAAAGGAAAGAAAAGGCCCAAATCCATGCAATTAGGAATGAAAAGGGTGAAATTACAACAGACCCAACAGAAATCCAGAGGATCATCAATACTTGCTTCCAGAACCTATATGCCAATAAGATGGACAACACAGAAGAAATGGACAGATTCCTAGATACATATGAATTACCAAAGTTAAACGAAGAAGACCTAAAAACTCTGAACAACCCAATATTAACCAATGAAATTGAAAATGTAATTAAAAACTTATCAACTAAGAAAAGCCCAGGCCCTGATGGCTTCACTGCTGAATTCTACAAGACATTTAGAGAAGAACTGCTGCCACTACTGTTTAAACTCTTCAGTGACATTGAAAGGGAAGCAATACTCCGAAATTCATTCCTGGAAGCAAGCATCACCTTGATCCCCAAAGCAGAGAAAGACCCAACCGAAAAGAAGAACTATAGGCCAATCTCACTAATGAACATAGATGCAAAAATCCTTAATAAGATACTGGCAAACAGAATGCAGAAGATCATCAAGAAGATCATACACCCTGATCAAGTGGGATTCATCCCAGGGAAGCAGGGTTGGTTCAATATACACAAATCAATCAATGTAATACAATATATCAATAGAGCTAAGGACAAAAACCATATGATTATCTCCATAGAAGCAGAAAAAGCATTTCACAAAATCCAACATGCATTTATGATAAAAACCCTACAAAAAATTGGAATACATGGTCTCTACCTCAAACAGATAGAAGCTATCTATGAAAAACCAACAGCCAATATCATACTAAATGGTCAAAAACTGAAATGCTTCACACTAAAATCAGGAACAAGACAAGGATGTCCACTACCACCACTCTTGTTCAATATAGTTCTGGAAACATTAGCCACAGCAATTAGACAAGAGAAAGAAATAAAAGGAATAAAGATAGGTAATGTAGAAATGAAATTGTCATTATTTGCAGATGACATGATACTCTATATAGAAGACCCCAAGAACTCCACCAAAAGTCTTCTAGACTTAATAACCAAATTCAGTCAAGTAGCTGGTTACAAGGTCAACACACCAAAATCAATAGCTTTCCTCTACACCAATGACAGACTCACTGAGAGAGAAATAGGGGAAATAAATCCTTTCACAATAGCATCCAAAAAACTGAAGTACCTAGGAATCAACCTAACAAAAGTAATCAAAGACCTCCTCTCTGAAAACTATAGCACTCTGAAAAGAGAGATTGAAGATGATATCAGAAAATGGACAGACATCCCCTGCTCCTGGGTAGGAAGGATTAATAAAGTGAAAATGGACATACTTCCAAAACTGCTATACAGATTTAATGTAATTCCAATTGAGATCCCAGCAGCATACTTCATGGACCTTGAGAAAACAATCCAAAAATTCATTTGGATCAAGAAGAGACCCAGAATAGCAAAAGCAATTCTAGGTAACAGAGACTTCGCAGGGGGTATCACAATCCCCAACCTGCAACTCTACTACAAAGCTACTGTGATAAAAACAGCATGGTACTGGCAAGGAAACAGACCTGAGGATCAGTGGAACAGATTAGAAGATGCAAAAACAATGCCAGACACACTCAGCCATCTCATCTTCGACAAAGGAGCCAAACACCCTCACTGGGGGAAAGATAGCCTCTTTAATAAATGGTGCTAGAAAAATTGGCTTTCCACTTGCCAAAGATTAAAACTAGACGTATATTTCTCACCATGCACCAAACTAAAATCAAAATGGATTAAAGATCTAAATATTAAAATAGAAACTCTGAACCAGTTGGAACAGAGGTTAGGTAGAACTCTTGAAGACATCGGTGTAGGAAAAGATTTTATGAACAAAACCTCAGTTGCCCATGAACTAGCACAAACAATCAACAAGTGGGATCTCTTCTTATTAAAAAGCTTCTGCACAGCAAGAGAAACCACCAGCAGTGTGAAGAGACAACCCACAATGTGGGAAAAAATCTTCACCTGCTTTTCCTCAGACAAACGTCTACTATCTTGAATCTATAAAGAACTTAAAAAGATCAGACTTCCAAAATTTAAAGACCCAATCCAAAAATGGGCATCTGAAATGAACAGATATTTCTCAAAGAAGTAGAAATAGCAAATAAATACATGAAAAAATGTTCAACATCACTGGTCATTGGAGAGATGCAAATGAAAACAATGCTGAGATTCTACTTTACTCCAGAAAGAATGGCTGCTATCATGAAATCAACCAATAATAAATGCTGGTGGGGCAGTGGGGAAAGAGGAACCCTTCTCCACTTCTGGTGGGAGTGTAGACTGATGCAAGCACTGTGGAAATCAGTGTGGAGATACCTCAAAGAACTAGAACTGGAAGTCCCATTTGACCCTGCTATTCCACTGCTGGGGATCTTCCCCAAAGAATTAAAAGAATCATACCACAGTGATATATGTGCGCCCATGTTTATAGCAGCACAGTTTGTGATAGCTAAAACTTGGAAACAGCCCAAATGCCCATCAATTGGAGACTGGATAAAGAAAATGTGGTTTTTTTAATAAAATGGAGTACTACTCAGCCATAAAAAATGAGAAATTAGAGACATTTAGAGCGAAGTGGATGCACATTGAGGTGACACTCTTAAGTGAAATAAATAGGACACACATGTATAAATACAGAATAGTTTCTCTGGTGTGAGAAACTGAAAGTGTAAATAAGGACTAAAAGGTATAATAAGTAATGTGAAATAGGAAGAAAAGGGCCAAAGGGGAAGGAAGTGGGAGGGCTAGGGGAAAGGATAGAAGGGAATGGGATTAATATGAGAAAATGGAAAAATAGCAACAAAATCTTTGTAAATAGGGAGGACTGGAGGGGTTGAAGGGAGGGCTGGGCAAGGGTGAAAAATAAGAACCAAGAGAGACTATGTAAAGGTGCAAATTTCCAATGATGAATGTCATTATGTTGTATACCTAAAATGTACCAATGATTAGAATGAATAATCGATAATGCAAAATAGGAAGAAAAGGTCCAAAGGGGTAGGGGTAGTGGGAGGGGCAGGGGAAAGGAAAGAAGGGAAAGGAAAAATGGTGAGAAATGGAAAAAATGGAGATAAAGTCTTTGTAAACAGGGAAGGGTGGAGGGCGTGAAGGGAGGGCTAGGAATGGGGAAAAAATAAGAACCAAGATGCGTTATGTAAAGGTACAATTCCCAATGAGAAATGTCATTGTGTTGTATACCTAAAATGTACCAATAAAAGAATTTAACAACAACAACAAAAAAAAACGTAAACTACAATTGCTACTCAATTGCCATAGACCTACGTTGCCCTCTGCTGGTGGAAATTATAATACAAATCAATTCTAGGATGCTGTTAAGTTTATTTAAAACGCCTTGTTCCATGTAGTCTTTTTTTTCCTTCCTTTTCTCGTATTTATCCCTTTCCCTTCCCCTACCGCTCCCACTTCCCCTTTCCTTCTGGGCCTTATCTCGCCCATTTCACTTTTTCTGCTGGTGCTGCTTTTGCACAAAACGTAAGCTCACCCTTCATACAATTACCTTATACAGTCGATGTATTTAAATTTTATAATTAAAAACAACTTAAGTGAATATAACAAGACAAGCTAAATGCTTTAGCTTGTCCTCATTCTTGTAAATTAAAGCTATTTGTTAATATTAATGTGGAAAACATGACTCCGACATTTTTATAAAGATCCCCTTTCCCTTTTGGATTCTTGTACTTTGCTCTTCCTTTCCTCCATGTATGTACTTCTCAAATTTGTCTTCATGTAAGGCTATTTCTTCAACCACTTCTTTAAAAATTAATAATGGTGAGAAAAACATTCTTGATATACACAGTTCATTAGAATCTAGATTCTTAAGTGTTAATCACAATCTTCACAATGAAATCCCATTCAACTGGAATTTTATGCATAGATTAATATCAACTAGCCCCTTAAAAATTTTTCTTGAAAGTAAAGAGCATACTCTTCTCTTATTTCTATTTTTTGCTGTTATTATTGTTTTCTAAAATTCTTTATTGGTACGTTTGTAGTATATAATGATTACATTCATTGTGAGGGGTTGGTTGGTACATGTACATGGTTTTCTTAATTCTTTTTAACCTCCTCAACCCTATTCTCTCCCCCTCCCTGAATCATATATATATATATATACACACACACACACATTTGTAGTACATGATGATTACTTTCCTCATAGAGACTTGGTGCATGAACATAACACTTCACAATCCCCCCACCACCATTTTTATAATCTCGCCTCCCCATTTCTTGGTTTTTTCCCATATGTCAAAGATCCATCTCACTATTTTCTATTGTCTATTTTTTATTTTACACTTTATTCATATACTAGGGTTCTCACATAAGAGAAACTATGTGATATTTAAGCTTGTGTGTCAGATTTACTTTCTTAATATTATGTTCTCAGGGTGAATCCATTTTAATACAAATTAAGGGATTAATGCTGAGATTAAGGAAGGACATGTGATTACTAAACCACTAAATTTGAGTGATTGGTTTGGCATCACCCTAATCCAGATAGTCTAGATGGGATGAAAGGGACAGGAAAACACTGTTAAGGTCTCTTGTTGCTTTTGCTGTGTTCCTCCGCCATGAACTATTGCCCCTCTGTCACCCTGCCTTGGAGTCAGCTGATTATGGACTGAAACCTCTATAAACTGTAAGCCAAATAAATCTTTTCCTCTTTAACTTTGGGTGGTGGGTATTTTGTCTCAGAAATGAGAGAAAAGTAACCAAGACATAGGGCAATGGTGCCAATGGTGCCACTTTCAAATCCAGAGCAACTCTGGTTGGGCCTGGCTCTGGGTATGGGAGTAGGGCCTGTGTTCTTTAGCTCAAACCTCTCAAAGGATCTCTTTTCTGCC
Source organism: Heterocephalus glaber (assembly GCF_053883595.1). Taxonomy (NCBI): domain Eukaryota; kingdom Metazoa; phylum Chordata; class Mammalia; order Rodentia; family Bathyergidae; genus Heterocephalus; species Heterocephalus glaber. The sequence continues at coordinate 39,980,905 of NW_028258333.1, forward strand.
TGCTCCCTCACTCTCTGTCATCTGTGACTGTCTCTACCCAGTCACTGTGGGAATGTAACACTGGGGGCACTGGAATGATGACATGTGGCTAGTCTGAGTCCCGGATTTAAACAATCAACCTTTTCCGGGGATGAGGTCCAACCAAGTATTCCCTCCAGGGATATGACAGTCACTTGTACTAGAGTCACTTATTAGTTGTTGCCTGTCACTAGGAGAAGAGTCCACACTTTCCCTGCAGATCACAGCAACCACTGGGCCTCAGCATTCACTTTGTCTGTGTGGTATGAGTCTCCCTCTACCCATAAGTCCAAGCCACAGAGAAAGAGCACATAATCTCTCCAAACTGTGTTCTATTTCTTCAACTTTTCTGTACCTTTTAATTTTCCTGTCAGATCCCTCCTGCTTCTCAGGGAATTACTTCTCTCTTTTTCTTCTCCAAGTTGTTGTTTTCAAGAGTCTGGATTCAGAGTCTCAGAGAGGGTGAGTTGATGTCACTCACTACTTCATTATTTTTTTCTATTATTATGTTTTAAATCTACCATGTATTTGTTAACTATGTGTTAGACACAAACTTTTCCACTCTCTGTATATTATTTGAAGCCAAAATTTAAGAAACTGTTATTGTTCCTGGTTTAAGAGTTAGGAAATAAGGGCCAGGGATTTAGCTCAGTAGTTCCGCCACCTGCCTCACAAGTGCAAGGTCCCTCGATCCCAGATACCAAAAAAAAAAGGAGAGTCAGGAAATGAATCTCAGAGGGTAAGTCACTAAGTCAAGGTTACTCAGAAGTGGCCTTATTTCTATTTTCATACATTTATATGAGATCTTGTTTTACTATTTTAAAGATTATTTGAAATAAACATTAACTATGAAAAACTTTCTGTAGCAATGGATAAATAATTTAGCCTTTTTCTTTTCTAATCCAGAAATCATTTAGGAAAGAAAATGAATAATATAACCACAAACTCCAGTTAGAACTGTAGGTCCTAGTATGTTTTCTCAGTATATAGAAGAACTGAGAAAATACATCAGGACCTACAGTTATAACTAAAGCAGTGGTTCTCAATCAAGATAATTGTGCACTTTCCCTTTAAGAGGATCTTTAGTAATAACCAAAGATATATTTTGTTGTCATAACTGGAGAAGTGGGTATTATTGGCATCTTATAGGTACAGACCAGGGTTGCTGCTTAACATCCTGGAAGGCACACACACACACAAAAGTCCTCTACAACAAAGATTTCCCTACCTCAAAATGTCAACAGTTCTAAGGTTCAGACATGCTCAAAAGTTAAATACATAGCCTTAAATATTTATAAATATTTGCTTATAAATAAGTGAAGAATCAAAATAAATATTTTAAAAATAGTAAAACAAACAAAATGTTAGCTAACTCAGACTCCACAATGAAATTCCAATACTCTCAACACCACCAAAATAAAACAGAGGCCACAAGAGAAAAAATTTATTTCAACAAAATATCCACAAAGAAATTTAAAGAATATTTGAAGAATACTTTATTCTGTATAAATAGCCTTCAGATAAGATGGACACTTTTCTAAGTAAATGTTTATCAAATATGACCTCAGAAAAATTCCAAAAACCTAAACAACCCAATTTCCACAGAAGAGGTAGAATAAACTGCCATTTAAACAGAACTCAATTTTAGAAGGTTTCACAGGGCAATTCTGTGAAATTGTTAAAGTTAAAATAATTCCATTGTTACTTATGCTATTCCAGGGTATGAGTTAAGAGAAAAACTTAGAATCATTTTTATGAAACAAGCAAATAATTAACATCAAGACAGGACAAAGATTATAAAAAATAAATCAATATTATGAACATTGCTATAGTTTAGATCTTGACCAATCTCCAAAAGCCTGGGTGTTAAAGGCATGCTCCCCAAGTCGGTGCTATTGAGGAGGTGGTGGAATGTTTGGGTGGTGATGCCTACTAGGAGGCTTTTACATCATTGGGGTGATCCTCAAAAGAAGATTATGGGATCCGAAGCTCTCCCATCGAGGACCAGCCAGGTGAGACAAGCAGCTAGAAGCTCTGCGGCCGTCCAGGGCCCCGCCCACACTACGGTGACGTCTGCTTAGCTGCGCCCAAGGCCCAGTTCATCCCCTGTCCCCCCCGGCCACCCCCTTCTGGGCTTTTCTGGGCCTTCTGGGCCTTCTGGCTTTTCTGCTACCTGGTCCCACACTACAGAGGCACAGGGAATTATAAAGACCCTTGTCCTGAGAGCCACAAGATAGAGCAGAAGTTAGTAACAGAAAGAGGGCTTCTCAGGCTCCTCAATGAAAACTGAAGCTCAGTGGAAAAGTAAAGAGAATCTCTACAATAAAGGCACATCAGACCACTGTACTTGGTCTGCTGCTGCCTTGCTGAGACTCATTGACGCGCATATGCACACGGATTCCTACGTTGCCTACTGTAACAGCAGAGACATACCCTGAAGGAGGCCCATAATTTTTATTTTTTGCTATTTGCAAAAAAGAAAAAGTAATTTTTTTCTTCTCTTATTTTTAATTCTTAGCTTTTACTTTTTTCTACTCTTCAAATTTTTATTTTCTTTCTTTTCTTTCTTTTTTTTCTTTCTCTCCTCTCTCTCACTCATTCTCTCACTGTCCCACTTTGCTCCTCATCTCCCCATTTGTTCCTTTCTGCACTGAATTTGGATTTCTCCCTTATTGTTCTTTTCTTCTCTTTTTCCTTCTCTTGATTATCATTAGGTTTAAAGGAAAGTAAATACGGTATCTAGCCTCCCTGTTGCTGTTAGGTGATTCTATTCACATCTTTGTTCTTTCATTCTGTCTTTTCCTCTTGCCTTTAACAACTCCTTAGAGCTTGTGTGATCTTTCTGTGTCGTCTGGCCTCATCGCTAATCTTTCCTGATCTTTCTACCTGTCTCTCCCTCCCCAACTCCATTTAACTCCCCACCCCGAAGGGAAAAGATTGTATATTGAAGAGTTTATTCATTATAAACTTATGTTGGGTTGGTCCTCAGTTTTAATTTAACTCACATAGTTACATGTGATAGATTAATAACTACCACAAATTGTCATTTTCTAAGCTGCACTTGATGCTATGGTATTGCTGACTATGTCATTTGGGCTAACATGTTGTGATTGATCTAATTAGTTTTCCTTCCTGGTATAAGGAAAATAAAATAGCCTCAGAGCCCCAAAACCCAAATACAAGCTGCATCTGGAAGACACCTCTGAAAAGCAATCATTCCACAAGGGTTTTAAACACAAGCAACAAAGATACCTACATTAAGCAATTTTGAAATATCAACCCAGGAATTAAACCAAGGACAGTACTAAAAACAAAAATGAGAAGACACTTAAGCAAGGCACAAAGGCAGGCTTCCATGCCACAAAAAGAAAATTCTGGGGGAAATGAGGTGGAAAAGTCTGATAAGCAACCACTTGGAAACTGTGAACTGATAGCACAGGAAGTAACAAAGCAGATGCATGAGGCTCTAGAAAAATGCAAAAGAGAAATAATCTCCCAGATAAATACAGACATGGTGAGCACAGTGAAAGACATGATTAGAGGCTCTAGAGCAGAAACAGATAAGAAAATAGATGAGACCAGAAACATGCTAGAAGCCATGAATGCCCAGCATAAGAAAGAAATGGAAAACATGATCACCCAACATAAGAAAGAAATAGAATCCAGGAACGAGATTCAAACCGATATTCAGGAGATTAAAAACTCTATCGAAAGCATGCAGAGCAGACTAAGAGAATCTGAAGACAGAATATCAGGTATAGAAGACAGGATTGTGGTTAAGGAACATGAAAACAGACATTTCTTAAAGACAGTAAGGGACCATGAGAAATCAATCCAACAGCTGCTAGGTGATGCAAAGAAGAATAACATAAGACTGATAAGAGTCAATGAAAAAACAGGAGAAAGTACAATTGACATAAAAAAAAACCTTTTCACAGAAGTAATAGTAGAAAACTGCCCAGACAAAGGTAGAGAATTGGATGTCCGTACAGATAAGTGAGGCATATAGAACTCCAACTAGCTATGACCAAAAAAAAATCTACACCTCGACATATAATAGTCAAGATCCAAGAAACCCAAAAGAAGAACAAAATTCTACAGGCACTTAGAAAAAAGAAACAAATCACCTACAAAGGAAATCCCATCAGTATCATGGCAGATTTCTCAACACAAACCCTCAAATCAAGGAGAGCCTGGAGTGAAGTATTTCAAGCCCTAAAAGAAAATAACTTCCAACCTAGACTGTTGTATCTGGCAAAATTATCTTTCAAAATCGATGGGGAAATTAGATACTTTCACAAAATAGAACACCTGAGAAATTTCACGAACACCAAATCAGCACTCCAAACAATTTTAAGCAATATCCTAGAAAAAGACAATGAAGGTCACAATTCCATGAGACCCAACAGTGAGAAGGAACCACGCAAGGTAAGATACTAAAGCTAAAGGGGGGAAAATAAGAAATAAAAGAGCCAACAACAGTAAAACATCATGACAATGATGAGTCAATATCTGTCAATTATAACTATCAATGTTAATGGCCTCAATTCTCCAATCAAAAGAAATAGACTGACAGAATGGATTAAGAAGCAAAACCCAGCAATATGCTGTATACAAGAAACACACCTAACTCAAAAGGAAATCCATAGACTGAAAGTAAAAGGATGGAAAACAGTTATTTACATGACAGGAACCCAGGAAAAAGCAGGCATAGGAATCTTATTTGCAGACAAAGTAGATTTCAAATCAAAACCAATTAAGAGAGACAAAGATGGTCACTACATACTTGTGAAGGGAACAATCCAAGAGGAAGACATGATAATCCTAAATATATATGCACCAAACACAAATACCCCCAACTATACAAAAAAAATATTAATGGACATGAAAAAACAAATAAGCACTAATACAATTGCAGTGGGGGACCTCAACACCCCTCTATCACAAATGGACATATCAACTAGAAAAACAATTAACAATGAAATTCTAAAACTGAACCAAGCTATTGCACAAACGGACTTCATAGATGTTTACAGACTGTTCCACCCCACAAAATCAGAATACATATTCTTTTCAGCTGCACATGGGTCATTCTCCAAAATAGATAACATGCTAGCTCATAGGACATATCTAAGTAAATGTAAAAGAACTGAAGTTATCCCCTGTATATTATCAGACCATAGTGCAATAAAATTGGAGATCAATAACATAAGAAACCAAAAAACTCCCACAAACACATGGAAATTGAACAACAGCCTCCTGAACCACCAATGGGTGACAAAGGAAATTAAAGAAGAAACTAGATAGTTTCTATAAGTAAATGATAATGCCAGTACAACATATAAGAATCTTTGGGACACAATGAAAACAGTTCTACATGGGAAATTCATAGCAGTGAATGCCCATATTAGGACAACAGAGAAAACTCAGTTAAATAACCTAATGCAGAACCTCAAGCTCCTAGAAAAAGAAGAAATAAACCCAAAGCTCATACAAGAAAGGAAATTATAAAGATCCAAGCAGAAATCAATGCAATGGAGACTAAGAGAATGATACAAAAAATCAATGAATTGGAGAGTTGGTTTTTTGAAAGAATAAATAAAATTGATAAACCTTTAGCCAACCTTATCAAAAAAAGGAAAGAAAAAGCTCAAATCCATGCAATTAAGAACAAAAAAGTGAAGCCACAACAGATCTAGCAGAAATCCAGAGGATCATCAATATCTACTTTGAGAACCTGTACTCTAATATAATGGAAAACACAGAAGAAATGGATGGATTCCTGGATAAATACGAATTGCCAAAATTAAATGAAGAAGATATAGAAATTCTAAATACCCCAATAACAATGAGTGAAATTGAAAATGTAATAAAAAAAACTTACCAACAAAGAAAAGTTCAGGTCCTGATGGCTTCACTGCTGAATTCTACAAGATATTTAAAGAAGAACTATCACCATTACTCTTTAAACTCATCAAGGAAATTGAAAGGGAAACAAGGCTTCCAAATGCATTTCTGGAAGCAAGTGTTACTTTGATCTCAAAACCAGGGAAAGACCCAACCCAAAAAGAGAACTACAGACCAATCTCATTAATGAACATAGGTGCAAAATCCACAACAAGATACTGGCAAACAGAATACAGAGTGTCATCAAGAAGATCATACATCCTGACCAAGTCGGATTTATCCCAGGGATGCAAGGATGGTTCAACATATGTAAATCAATAAATGTAATACACTATATTAACAGAGTCAAGGACAAAATCCACATGATCATCTCAATGAATACAGAAAAAGCATTTGAAAAAAATCCAACACCCATTCATGATAAAAATGCTACAAAAAATTGGAAGAGACGGTCTTTGACTCAACCTGATTAAGGCTATCTATGAAAAACCAACAGCCAACATCATACTAAATGGTCAAAAACTGAAAACTTTCATGCTAAAATCAGGGACAAGACAAGGATACCCACTATCACCACTCCTGTTCAAAATTGTTCTGGAAACATTAGCCATAGCAATTAGAAAATAGAAAGAAATAAAAGGAATAAAGATAGGAAAGGAAGAAGTGAAACTGTCATTATTTGCTGATGATATGATAATTTACATAGAAGATCCAAAAAACTCAGTCAAAAGTCTTCTAGACCTAATTGACAGATTCAGTATAGTAGCTGGTTACAAGGTCAACACTCAAAAAACAATAGCCTTCTTATACACAAATACCAGACCCATTGAGAGAGAAATTCGCAAAATAATTCCTTTTACAATAGCATTTAAAAAACTGAAATATCTAGGAATCAACCTAACAAAGGAAGCAAAAGACCTCTACACTGAAAACTACAGCATTCTGAAGAAGGAGATCGAAGAGAATATAAGAAAATGGAAAGATATCCCTTGTTCCTGGGTAGGAAGAACCAATATAGTGAAAATGGCCATACTTCCAAAACTACAATATAGATTTAATGCAATGCTGATTGAAATTCCAACAATATACTTCAAAGAATGAGAGAAAATAATCCAAAAATTCATTTGGAACCAGAAGAGACCTGGAATAGCAAAAGCAATTCTAGGCAACAGAGACATGGCTGGGGGTATCACAATCCCCAGCACGAAGCTATACTACAAAGCTACTGTGATAAAAACAGTGTAGTACTGGCAAAGAAATAGACCTGAGGATTAGTGGAATAGATTAGAAGATGCACCAATAACTCCAGACATATTCAGCCACCTCATTTTTGACAAAGGAGCCAACCACACTCATTGGAGGAAAGATAGCCTACATAATAAATGGTGTTGGAAAAACTGGATTTCAACCTGTCAAAGAATAAAACTAGACCCATACCTATCATGATGCACTAAACTAAGATCGAAGTGGATTAAGGATCTAAATATTAAGACAGAAACACTAAACTTGCTGGAAGATAAGTTAGGTAGAACTCTTGAAGACATCGGCATAGGAAAAGACTTTATGAACAAATCTTCAGTGGCTCGGGAGCTAGCACAAAGAATCAACAACTGAGATATCATCATATTAAAAAGCTTCTGCACTGGAAGAGAAACAACCAACAGAGCTAACAGACAACCTACAATGTGGGAAAAAATTTTTAGCAGCTGTACCTCAGACAAAGGTCTACTATCGAGAATATATAAAGAACTGAAAAAAATCAGACCCCCCCCCAAATTCAAAGACCCAATTCAAAAATGGGCATCTGAAATAAATAGACATTTCTCAGACAAAGAAGTAAAAGTAGCAAATAAACATAAGAAAAAATGTTCAACATCACTGGTCATTTGAGAGATGCAGATGAAAACAACAGTGAGATTCCACCTCATCCCACAAAGAATGTCTGCTATCAAGAAATCAACTAATAACGAATGCTGGCAGGGGTGTGGAGAGAAAGGAACACTTCCCCATTGTTGATGGGAATGTAGACTGGTGCAACCACTGTGGAAATCAGTATGGCGATACCTCAAAGAACTAGGACTACAGGTTCCATTTGACCCAGCTATTCCTCTACTGGGAATCTTCCCCAAAGAATTAAAAGAATCATACCACAGCAATATATGTGCACCTATGTTTATAGCAGCACAGTTTGTAATAGCTAAAGTTTGGAAACAGCCCAAGTGCCCATCGACTGGAAACTGGATAAAGAAGATGTGGTTTTTTTATAAAATGGAGTACTACTCAGCCGTAAAGAATGAGAAACTAGAGACATTTATAGCTAAATGGATGTATATTGAGGCCATACTCTTAAGTGAAATAAATTGGACACACATGTGTAAATACCGAATAGTTTCTCTAGTGTGAGAAACTGAAAGTGTAAATAAGGATGAAAATGATTAAAATGAATAATTGATAATTTAAAATAGTAAAAGGTCCAAGGGTTTGGGGGTGGCAGGAGAGGGAGGGGAAAGGGAAGAAGGGAAAGGAAAAAAATTATGAGAAAGAAAACAAAAAATGGAATCAAAGTCTGTATAAATAGGGAAGGGTGGAGGGGGTGAAGGGTGCACAGGTAATGGGAGAAAAAATAAGAACTAAGATACAACATGTTCAGGTACAAACACCCAATGATAAATGTAAATGTATTGTATACCTAAAATGTACCAATAAATATATAAATTAAAAAAGAAGATTACAGAACCTTGCCTGGCCCCTTCCTCTGTCTTTTTCCTCCTGACCATCCACTGAGGGGCTTTGGTCCACAATGCATTCCTATCATGTGCTGCCTCACTACACAAAGGAATGGGGCCAATCAATCATAGACCTGAACTGCCAACACTGTGAGCCAAAATAACCCTTTTCTCTTTATAAATTGATTATTTCAGATATTTCATTATAATGATAAAAACTAACACAAACATTTAGGGATTATTTTAGATAAAACATTAGCAAACAAAATTTGACAGCATATTAACTCTACTTGTGGTCAAGTAGAGTTTATCCCAAGAATGTAAGGATGTTTTAGAATCATTGCTCTGTAAAAATAATTTATACTAATAATTTATATTAATAGACAGAAAAAATAAAATAATAACTTTTCCTAAATAGTTAAGACATTTGATAAAGCCAAAATTTATTCTTAATAAAAATACTCAAGGATCAATAGATAATTATTTAAAATGATAAAATATAGTGCTAAACTCAAAGTACATCATTCTTAATGAAAAAACACTAGAAATAAAGTGAAAAAGAAACAGCAAATATTTCATATAATTATCATTAGTATTCTACCAAAAGTACCAAACCTTATAATTAAAGAAAAAATGATAAATACAAATAAAAGTATAACTATTTTCAAACAATGTCATGGGCATCCATGAACAACCCTAGGAAATGAGCTAAAAACTCCTATACAGAGTGGAACTCAGTAGAGAGTACACAAATTAACACACAGTAGTGAGTAGCAGGTAGAAAATAAACTGGAAGAAAACATGAAAAGAACCAATAACAACATAAAGCTAACAAACTTGGGAATAGATAAGACACATGTAAGACCTACATGAAGAAAACTTTTGAGAGGATGTAGGAGGACACTTGGACAAAGAGAAAGCTGTACATGTTCTTGTATAGGAAGACCCACTATTTTAAACCTGTCAATTTTTAAAAATTTAAATTATGAATTAAGCTTGATTCACATAAAATTACTCATTTTGAAAAAATCTAGGCAAGAGAATTCTAAAGTTCATTTTCAAAGTTGGTAAAAATTTCTAGGAAAATCCTAAAAAAAAGAACAATTGGAAACAAGGTGGGGGATTAGCTCTTTCAAAAGGGCTAATCATTCCATCATGGTTTAGTAATTAAGATAATGACATACTGACACATCAGTGATCACGAAAATCTATGGAACCTAATTAAATTCCAAATATATATATATTTAATACATATTATATATATATATATATATATATATATATACTCTTCAGAATTTACCTGTTGTCTACCCTATGGATATGACCCCATATATAAAAGATGTATAATGGATATAAACAAACATAAAGCATGGAGGCCAAAGCAAGCCTAAAGCCTGCTTAGTAAATAAGATTTCATTGATAAACAAGCTCACCCATTTCCTGGCATGGACTTACTGTCTATGGCTGCTTTCATGTTGCAAGAGCAGGGCTTAGCTGTGACAAACACCATCTGGCATGCAAAGTCTAAAATATTTGCTCTTTAGCCCCTAGAGAAATACTCACCAACCCTTGATATATAAGGTTATTTACTGAAGCATTATATGTAATAACTAAAGACCAGAAACAACCTAAGGTCCTATAATTAAATAAATGATGATACAGTCATACACTAGAAATATAGGTACTTGTAAAAACAAAATGAAGAAGCTTTATAATAATTGATATGGAAAGATCTCCAAAATAAATATTGTGAAACGCAGGTATATGGCAGTGTGCAGTATGGTAAAGCATGTTTCCTCAGAGTAAAAAAGGAAGAGAAAACAATATACTTTATAGTTTTAAGTATGCCCAAAGCACAAAATTTATGGAAATGTTAATAAGAAATTAATAACAATAGCATTTTTTCTATTAACATATTTATTTTTGCAAGTTGATTGTTTACTTTCTGATTTTTATATGTGTTATATGTTTAAACCAAAAGAGTGCATTATTATTTAAAAACATATATGAAATATTTTTAATAGCAAGGTTCAACTCCTCAGAGTCCTTCCAGGACAAACCTCTGTCATAATCTTTCTTATCTGATGAAGATTTATGACCCATACCTTATTTTATATCACTTAATCATTTCCTCAGTGTTTTTCTTGCACACAAGTATGAAAGCTACATGAGGACAGGCACATTGCTTAGCTCGGTGTTACATTTCTTGTGTCTAGAACAGTATACAGCACAAAAGAAATCAATTACTTATAACATTTATGAGAGAAGCTGAGCCGGTCTCAGCACCCAGAAGGAAGCTCCCCCGCCGCCATCCCATGCTCCTAGGGCAGAGAAGGTGAGCCAGTCTCAGCACCTGGAAGGAAGCTCCCCCGCTGCCATCCCATGCTCCTAGAGCAGAGAAGGTGAGCCACATGGGCGCCAGAAGCACCCTCACCCCCCCCCATGGAAATGAGAAAACACATAAACAAGCCTCAAAAACAGAGTTCCACATCACCTACAGCAACCCCAAAGGGAAATGAGATGGAACAATCTGATACTCAACCACCTGGACTCTCTGAACTGGCAACAAAAGAGGATCTGGGAAAAATGAAATCAGAAAGAATTACTCAGATAACAGCAAAAACTGTGCTTATGGTGCAAGACATGATTAATAAATCTAGGGAGGACACATAAAAAAATAGAGGATCTGAGGAACATGATGGAATCCCAACATAGGAAACAAATGGAATCCATAAAACAGATGCAAATAGATTTCCAGGAGATTAAAAACTCCATCAAAAGTCTGTGCAGCAGAATGAACCAATGTGAGGATAGAATTTCAGATATAGAAGATATGAGTGCAATTAGTGGCCAGGAAAAGAAAAATTGCTTTAAAATTGTAAGGGAACATGAGCAATCAATCCAGCAGCTGCTAGATGATGCAAAGAAGAATAACATAAGATGACTGGAGTCAATGAAGAAACAGGAGAGAGTGCACCTGACATAAAAAACTGTTCACATAAGTGATGGCAGAAAACTTCCCAAGCAGGGGAAAAGAACTTGACATACAGATAAGTGAGGCATATAGGACTCCAGCTAGCCTTGATAAAAAAAAATCTACACATAGGCATATAATAGTTAGGATTCCAGAAATCCAACAGAAGAACAAAATTCTACAAACAGTGAGAGAAAAGAAACAAGTCACATACAAAGGAAAGCCCATCAGAATCACAGCAGACTTCTCAATGCAAACCATCAAGGCAAGAAGAGCTTGGAGTGATGTATTTCAAGCCCTAAAGGAAAACAGCCTCCAACCCAGATTGATGTACTGTGCAAAACTATCTTTCAAAATTGATGGAGAAGTAAGATACTTTCATGACAAAGAGCACCTCAGGAACTTCGTGAATACCAAACCGGCACTCCAAAAAATTCTAGACAATACCTTAGGAAAAGACAGTGAGGATCACAACCCCAGGAAACCCAGCAGAGTGAATCCATTGGGCATGACAAATTAAACATAAAGGGGGAGAATCCAACAAAAAGAAAAAGTCATGACAAGGCTTTAAAAACTTTTAACTTCATCTTCCTAATGAGTGTATAATTCAATCTTGTTATTGTACTGATTAGTATTTTTCTGATTCTAGAGTTGCACACCATTCCTTGTGCTATACTGGCTATTTATCATCTTCTTATGTCTACTTTTTAATTTGGTTGTCTATTAATGAGCTGTAAGAGTTATTTATATATTCTGGTCATAGGTTATATGCATTGTAAATATAGTCTGTTTAAGGACTACTTTTCATTTTAATGATGTCATTTAAAGTTCTAAATTTTGATGGAATCTCATTTATCAATTTTTTTCTTTTATACATCATGTTTTTTGTATCCTAGGTAGTTCTTGCCTACCCTAAATTCATAAGCATTTTTCCTTATAATTTCTTCTTAAAATTTTATACTTTTAAAAAGGCTTTCATATTTAGGTTCATAGATCCCTTCAAGCTATTTTCATGTATGGAAATAAAGGGCTGAGGTTAATTTTTTATATACAGATACCAGGTGTTCTAGTGCCGTTTGCTGAAAACACTATCACTTCCTCAGCTCTTGAATTGAGTTTATATTCTATAAAATGCTAATGTTAAATAATCTTTCAAAAATCTGTGGACCATATATGTGTGGTTCTATTTCTAGATTCTCTGTTTTATTCAAATGATCTATATGTCTTTCCTTATACCAACACTGCCTGGATTACTGTAGCTTTAGAAGAAGTCTTAACATTAGGTACTAAACATCTTCCAACACTGTTTTTTGTCCTTTTTTTTTAAACTTTTCTAGGTCCTTTGTAATCCTACATAATTTTTAAATGTCAATATCCAATTCTTCATTTATAGCACATATACACAGACCTGAGTTTTTATATATACCTTGTATTTTCTAATCTGGCTAAATTCAAATACAAGTTCTAGGGGCTCCTAGAGATTTCTTAGTATTTTCTCTGTAGATGGTCATTTCATCTACATATAAAGATTTTGCTTCTACCTTGCCAATCCTATCCTAATTGTGTCATTTTATTGCCAGACTGTTTTGGTTTAGGTCTATGTTTCAAAGTTTAATGGACAGATGAAGAATAGGCATATTAGCCCTTGTTCCCCACCTTAAGGAGAAAGCATTGTATCTTCTCCATTCATAGAAGGCATTCTCACTGGAAGAATGGAATACATGTCATTAATCTGTTGAGAAGGTTCTGTTCTACTTCTAGTCTCCTGATAGCTTTTACCATGAACAGCTGTAGAATTTAGTCCAATACTTTTTCTCCAACTAGTGACAGGATCATATGGCTTTTTCCTTTCCTCTGTTAAAATGATGACTTTTGGGGGTGGATCTTCCAATGCTGAACCAACACTGCCATCCCTATAACAAAACCACTTTCTACATACTGCCAGATCTGACTTCTAATAGTTTGTTTTGTTAAACAAATTTCTATCTAAGTTCATACTTTTTTCTTCTATTATCTTTATCCAGTTTTAGGATTAGCACAATGTTGAGTTCTTAAAATGAGGGGAGAAGTGTTCCTCCTTTTTTCTGCTTTAATTGTTTGATATAATTTACCAGTTAAAATGTTTATGATCCTGCTGTTGTCATATAGGTAGGTTTTCAAGCTAGGAATATACTTTCTTTAATAGGTGCTATTCAAATTTTATATTTCCTCCAGAGTTAATTTCATTAATTTGTCTTCCAAGGTACTTCTTAGAAGTTGTCAAATTTATTTCAAGAAAGATTTTTGTAATATGCTTTCTATATCCTTTTAAATTCTGTAAAATCTGTGGTAATGTCTCCTAGATCTTGATATTGTAATTTAAAAAATGTATAATTGATGTTGTGTAATAGGAAGAAAGGTCTATGGGAGCAGGGGAAATGGGAGGGGTAGGGAAAAGGAAAATAGGGAAAAGAAAAAATATGAGAAAAGGAAAAAAATGGAAACAAAGTCTTTGCAAATAGGTAAGGGTGGAGGGGGTAAAGGGAGGACAGGGGAAGGGGGAAAAAATAAGAACCAAGATATTCATGTAATGGTACAAGATCCCAATGATGAAGGTAACTATATTTTATACCTAAAATGTACCAATAAGCTTAATGGGAAAAAAACCGTATTTATAAATATGAATCTATTGAGAAGACTAGAAGCCCCCTAAGTTTGACCTCTCTGTACCTCAGTTTCCTTTTCTGCAACAAGAGGGTTATAAGATTTTATAAGGCTGTTGCTTAAGGTGTGAATGTTTATTCCCTGCTATCTGAATCATATGTTGAAACTTCACCCCTCACGGGGATAATATTATGGGGTTGGAGCCTTTGGGAAGTGATTAGTTTCTGGATGGAGCCCTCCTGAATGAAATTAGCTCCTTTTAGTAGAAGCCCAAGAGAGACTTCTTGTCCCTTACACCATATGAAGACACAATAGGTGCCATCCATGAGGAAACAGACCTGAACAAGACACCCAAATTGCTAGTACTTAGATCTTGAACTTTCCAGCCTCCAGAACTGTGAAAAAATAAATTTGTTGTATATAAGCTACCCAGTATTTTGTTATAGCAGCCTGGATGGGCTAAGATAGTTGTTATAATGATTACCTAAGCCAATGCACACAACGTGCTTAGAAAAGTGCCTGTCAAAAAGTGAGAGATTAATAAGCTTAGTTACCTTTTAATATTTGGGGCAAGGAAAAGGACTACTAAGGACAAGAAGGATGGACAAGGAGGAGTTCAACACAAGTTGAAGTATATATATACTGTCCTCAGGATGGAGTTTGCTGAACAGAGCTGAACAAAACAGAGTGGACTGTCAGAGAGGAAGAGTAGCAAATAAGCACTATTTTTGTTTGCCATTTTGTTTTTGACTTGGGAAAGTGAGAAGAGAGGAGGGAGGGAGGGAGGTGGAGAGAGAGAGAGAGAGAGAGAGAACCTCGAAGCCTATCACTCATAGCCACATGGGATGTACTAGCAGTGGACCTGAAAAGCCAAGGAAGCTGCAGTTCTGCTGCTTTGCAGTCTGGGGAGAGGCAAGAGTGCTTCCTTCAGTGCCTGCCTGCAGGAGGGCACAGTAAGCCAGAGCTCAGTGCCTCTTCAGCAAACCTCTGGACACAGTCAGGGCCTACAAATGGCTATGTGGTTGGGAGCAACTTGCTGTATCCCAGAACCTACACCCACCCCACCCAGACAACTCCTCCCAGCTTCCACATCCACACAAAACAGTCTGGGATCTGGGGACTATGAAGACTAAGAAGAAATGTGAAGAACAGATTGCATCCTGGGGAGAACGGTGACTTGGGCCTGGCTCTGGGGTTCAGCAAAGTAACATTTAGAAAATAGACCTATATATATATATTTTAAATCAGGAATTTAAATTGTCATTTGTCAGTTAGGATTTGCTTCATTTTTTGATTTATACTCATCTCTTAAAATAAAAATTGTATTTTATAATAAAAGTAACATTTATTTGTTTTCTCTATATAATATATAAGTAAAATAATTTCAAATAACAATACTGACATTACTATTAATAATAGAAACTACTAATTTAAAGATCCTTTTCTCCTTAAAATACATTTTCCAAGGATTTTCAGCATTTTAAGCAATAATACTATGTTCTAGAGTCATCTAAAGTAATTCTTCCCTCTGTATGGTTATGTTAAATACATAATTTCAATTTCTTTTTTCTTACACAAAAGGTAATACACTTACTAATCATTATGCATTTGCACCAGGCTCATTGTTGAATCACCCGGAGACTGGGCAGAGACAGAAGGGCCTGGTAGATGACTGGGATTTTGCCTTTACCTCACTCCATTTGTGCTGTTATAACAAAATACCATAGGCTGAGTAATTTATAAACATTAGAAATATATTTCTTATAGTTTTGCAGTCACAGCTCTGATGGGCCTCTAGTATATTGTGAGCCTTGCTCTCTGTTTTCAAGATGGTACCTTGGTGCTGTGTCCTCCAGAGGATGAGAACGCCGTGGTCTCACATGGCAAAAATGTAAAAGAACTGAATATTGCATGAACCCTCTTATAAAGCCTTCCCTTCATTCATGAGAAAGAATCCTCATGAACTAACCATCCTCTTAGGTCTCACTTTTCAATGGCATCACATTGGCTATCAAGATTCAACACCTGAATTTTGGAAAGGGCACATCCTCCACCCACAGGCATAAAATTTTACTCTGGTACATTTCTACCAGATACAGTATAAACACCAGAGACCCCAAAGCCAAGAGAAAATTTGGAACTGGAGAGCTTCTCTAAAAAACATTTTAGAGCATGAGCCTTATTTCTTCCAAGTGACAAACCCATGGCAAGACCTCTTGACTCGTCCTTTCTTTTCTTTTTATAATTTCCTTTTGCAGCCTAAGATTTAAAGTTTGGAAATAAGATAATTGTCCCAGGTATTAATACTTTCTTTTGAATTGTATCATAGTCAAATTTCCTGATTAGTTTGATAATAAATGCTGTGTTTTGTCAATTAAATTGTGTAGTGGGAGTCCTTCAAAAACTGAAGGTATATCTCCATAGTCTTTGCAAAAGTTCACTTAAGGTACATGTATAATATTCATCATATCAAACGTTATATTCTTTATAACCTTTTAATGTTTTTTAAATTTTTACATATCAGCTTAAGTGTGTGTAAGTAGTACATTATTTTTAAATTATTTTATCAGGGAGTCTGCAAATCAAAACATTTGAAACATTGTGGCTCAAAGACAGAAAGAACCAGGAAAGGAACAGGAAAAGTCAGAGGCATTGAGAGAACTGGAAGAGAAGGCAGAAGATGTTCCAAGAAATAATGTGCCAAACATTACAGAGAAGTCAAGGAGAATGATTATTAGCAATCTGTGTGTATGAAGCTTTATACTTGGGAGAGAAACATTAGCCTTTAAATCCTTGGAAAAGCTGGGCAGTGATGGTGAAGAAAATAGAATATTATGTAAAATACTATATTACAAGGTCGTTTGGATTAAAGTTGCTGATAATGGAAAGAACAATTTAAGATGTTGGGCAGAGGAGACCATTTGAAGGCATATGAAGGGACTGGAGAGAAATTCAGCTTCAGGATGAGGAAGATGGCTCTTTTCTGAAACTGGGAAAATGAGAAGAGAGCAGTGGAGACAGCTGGGAAGGATGGAGGTTTCCAGAGTCTCCCAGTCAGGTGAGGATCTTTTCAGTAATGTGCCAAGTGAAGGCATGTGCTAAGAGCAGTAATGTGGATGGAGAGCAGGAGGAATGAAATGACCACTTAGAAGAGAATGACAAGAAATCCATAATAGAGGACTGGAAAGGAGGTCCACTCTAGGATCATTGCCCATCCTAGCTTTCTTATGAGTTTCTTAAGCAAAATTTTATCAACACTGTTCCCTTTTTAAGGTTTCTATGTTTTAAAATTCCCTCCAGTGAATAAGGAATAATGACATTTAAAGGTTCAGAAAGACTAAAACATCAAGAAAGATGCAGCTAAACAATGTTATCAGTAAGCTCTCTTGGAACTACAATGTCAAGAGAACATTATTGTATTTATGTGGAGTAACTTAAGACTTCAGTTTGTGTTGTTAGTCCAAGGCTGCATATAAAGATGCCCCTTAAAGACTAGACTGGTACTTTCAGCCAGTTTGTTCACAGCTGAGTAAATCAGCTAGAATTATCAGATCAACAACCTCAATAAAATTGTGCTGGTCCTGAGTGTGATGGCTTGTAATGATCAAATGCACAGAAGTCATATTTGTAGCAAAGGCAGTAACTACTGAGCATGTGTAAAAAAATCTGTATGAGAAAGGAACACACTGCTGAACCAAGATTTTCGGCCAGCAGAGGGCAGCCTTCACTAGGTCTTTGGTGTTAGGACTTTTCCTGAAGCCCAGGGCACTTTTAGTACAGTATTTTTTCCACACTACAGGTAATACTGTGCAAGTGTCAAAGATAAGCAAGACTGGACATTGATGAAATAATAAGGATAGGTTTCAGCCAGTAATAAAGTATTGCAATAGAAAAAAGAATCCAATGAGAGCTGAACCAAAATGTGATCTGTACATTAGTGAGTAGATATTTCAAAATGAGAATGAGAGAATAATAAGGAATGAGCTCAGTAGAGTCAGAAAAATGAAAAAATTACAAAAAGTGGGAAGGGGGAGTTAGTCCATGAGAAACATCTGGTTTTCTTGGTTGTGTTTGTTCAAGTTAAGTTCTTACTCTCCCTGGAAGACAGAGGCCTTACCTTCAGGTGTTGCCTGCAGCAATCTAAATTCTCCTGGCCAGCTGAAGATTTTCCAGGCAGGCACTTGAAGGGGGGATTATCTCCTTCTTAGGATGTGGCTGTGACCAGTTAGACATTATGTTTGTTTTTGTTCAAGTCTTTTTTTTAATTAATTTTATTGGTACATTTTAGGTATACAATACAATGACATTCATCATTGGAAATTTTCACCTTTACATAATCTTTCTTGGTTCATATTTTTTCCCCATTCCCCTGCCCTCCCTTCAACCCCTCCACCTCTCCCTATTTACAGAGACTTTTTTCCACTTTTTCATTTTCTCATATTAATTCCATTCCCTTCTTTCCTTTCTCGTACAACTCCCAATTCCCCTTCCCCTTTGCCCCTTTTCTTCCTATTTCACATTACCTATTATACATTTAGTCCTTATTTACACTTTCAGTTTCTCACACCAGAGAAACTATTTGGTATTTACATATGTGTGTCCTATTTATTTCACTAAAGAGTATCGCCTCAATGTGCATCCACTTAGCTATAAATGTTACTAATTTCTCATTTTTATGGCTGAGTAGTACTCCATTTTATTAAAAAAAAATACCCACATTTTCTTTAACCAGTCTCCAGTTGATGGGCAATTGAGATGCATCCAAGTTTTAGAGCTATTCCAAATGGTGCTGGTATGAACATGGGTACAGATATATCACTGTGGTATGATTCTTTAATTCTTGGGGAAGATACCCAGCAGGGGAATAGCTGGGTCAAATGGGACTTCCAGTCCTAGTTCTTTGAGGTATCCCCATACTGATTTCCACAGTGGTTGCACCAGCCTACACTCCCACCAGCAGTGGAGCAGGGTTCCTCTTTCGCCACAGCCCCACAAGCATTTGTTATTGGTTGATTTCATCATAGCAGCCATTCTTTCTGGGGTGAGGTGGAATCTCACTGTTGTTTTCATTTGCATCTCTCGAAGGACCAGTGATGTTGAACATTTTTTCATATGTTTGTTTGCTATTTCTACTTCTTTGAGAAATGTCTGTTCATTTCAGATGCCCATTTTTCGAATGGGTCTTTAAATTTGGGAGGTCTGATTTTTTTGTTCTTTATAGATTCTACATAGTAGACTTTTGTCTGAGGAACATCTGGTAAAAAAATTTTCCCACATTGTGAGTTGTCTCTTCACACTGTTGGTGGTTTCTCGTGCTGTGCAGAAGCTTTTTAATAAGAAGAGATCCCACTTGTGGATTGTTTGTGCTAGTTCATGGGCAACTGAGGTTTTGTTCATAGACTCTTTTCCTATGCCAATGTCTTCAACAGTTCTACCTAACCTCTGTTCCAACTGGTTCAGTGTCTCCATTTTAATATTTAGATCTTTAATCTATTTCAATTTCAGTTTAGTGCACGGTGAGAGATATACATCTAGTTTTAATCTTTGGCAAGTTGAAACCCAATTTTTCCAGCACCATTTATTAAAGAGGCTATCTTTCCTCCAGTGAAGGTGTTTGGCTCCTTTGTCAAAGATGAGATGGCTGAGTGTCTCTGGAGTTGTTTCTGCATTTCTAATCTGTTCCACTGGTCCTCAGGTCTGTTTCTTTGCCAGAACTATGGTGTTTTTATCACAGTGGCTTTGTAGTATAGTTTCAAGTTGGGGATTGTGATACCCCCTACCTTGTCTTTATTGCCTAGACTTGCTTTTGCTATTCTAGGTCTCCTCTTGTTCCAAATGAATTTTTGAATTGTTTTCTCAAGATCTGTGAAGTATGCTGCTGGGATTTCAATTGGGATTGCATTGAATTTATATAGCAGTTTTGGAAGCATAGCCATTTTCACTATGTTGATTATTCCTACCCAGGAGCAAGGGATGTCTTTCCATTTTCTGATATCCTCTTCAATCTCTTTTTTTAAAGTGCTACAGTTTTCAGAGTAGAGGTCTTTGATTTCTTTCATTAAATTGATTCCTAAGTATTTCAGTTTTTTGGATGCTATTGTGAAATGCTATTGTTTGCCCTATTTCTCTCTCAGTGAGTCTCTTGTTCATGCAGAGGAAAGCTATTGATTTTTGTGTGTTGATCTTGCATCCAGCTACTTTACTGAATGTGGTATTAAATCTAGAAGACTTGTGGTGGAGTTCTTGGGATCTTCTAAATAGAGTATCATGTCATCTGCAAATAATGACGATTTGAACTCTTCATTTCCTAACTTTATTCCTTTTATTTCTTTCTCTTGTCTAACTGCTGTGGCTAATGTATCCAAAACTATATTGAACAAGAGTGGTGATTGTGGACTTCCTTGTTTTGTTCCTGATTTTAGTGTTCAGGAATTCAGTTTTTGAACATTTAGTATGATGCTGGCTGTTGGTTTTTCACATATGACTTTTATCAGATTAATGTAGAGACCATCTATTCCAGTTTTTTACAGGGTTTTTTTTTTATCATGAATGTGTGTTGGATTTTGTTGAATGCTTGTTTTGCATGTATTGAAATGATTGTATGGTTTTTGTTCTTGGCTCTGTTAAAAAAGTGTATTGCATTTATTGTTTTGTTCATGTTGAACCATCCCTGCATCCCTGGGATGAATCTCACTTGGTCAGGGTGTATGATCTTCTTGATAATCTTCTGCATTCTTTTTGCCAGTATCTTCTTAGGGATTTTTGCATCTATTTTCATTAGTGACATTGGCCTATAGTTCTCTTTTGTGGTTAGGTCTTTCTCTCCTTTTAGGATCAAAGTGATGCTTGCTTCCAGGAAAGAATTTGGGAGTATTGCTTCCCTTTCAATTTTGTTGAAGAGTTTAAACAGTAGTGGCAGTAGTTCCTCTCTAAATGTCTTGTAGAATTCAACAGTGAAACCATCAAGGCCTGGACTTTTCTTAGTTGGTAAGTTTTTAATTACATTTTCAATTTTGTTGATTGATATTGGATTGTTTAGACTTTTTAGATCTTCTTCATTCAACTTTGATAATTTATACATTTCTAGGAATCTGTCCATTTCTTCTGTGTTTTCCGTCTTATTGGCAACTAGTTTCTCAAAGTAGATACTGATGATCCTCTGGATTTCTGCTGGGTCCATTGTAATTTCATCCTCTTCATTCCTAATTATATGGATTTGGGCTTTTTCTTTCCTTTTTTTGATAAGGTTGGCTAAGGGTTTGCCACCTTTTTATATTCTTTCCAAGAGCCATCTCTTTGCTTCATTGATTTTTTGTATGATTCTCTTAGTCTCCATTGCATTGCTTTCTGCTCTGATCTTTATAATTTCTTCCCTTTTATGAGCTTTGGATTTGTCCTGCTTTTCTTTTTCTAGAAGCTTGAGGTTCAGCATCATGTTGTTTATTTGAGCTCGCTCTGTTTTTGTAATATGAATATTCATTGCTGTGAATTTCCCTCATAAGACTGCTTTCATTGTGTTCCATAGATTCTGATATGTTGTACTGGCATTGTCATTTAATTGTAGAAACTGTCTGATTCCTTCTTTAGTTTGCTCTGTGACCCATTGGTCATTCAGAAATGTGTTGTTCGATTTCTATGTGTTTATGAAATTCTTGCTGTTTCTTTTGCTATTGATCTCCAATTTCATAGCACTATGGTCTAATATACAGGGGATAATTTCAATTCCTTTGCATTGACTTAAACATGTTCTATGAGCAAGTATGTGGTCTATTTTGGAGAACAACCCATGTGCAGGTGTAAAGAACATGTATTCTGATTTTGTGGGGCGAAACACTCTGTAAACATGTGTTAAGTTCATTTATTCAAGTGTTTGAGTTTTAGTATTTCATTGTTTATTTTTTTGTCTAGTTGATCTATTTGTGACAGTGAGGTATAGAGGTCTCCCACTACTATTATATTAGTGCTTATTTGATTTTTCATGTCTATTAGTATTTATTTTATACAGTTGGGTGCACTAGTATTTGGTGCATATATATTTATTTTTTTTTTTTTTTTTTTTTCACTTTATTAAATTCTTTTATTGGTACATTTTAGGTATACAACACAATTACATTTCTCATTGGGAATTGTACCTTTACATAATGCATCTTGGTTCTTATTTTTTCCCCATTCCTAACCCTCCCTTCACCCCCTCCACCCTTCCCTATTTACAAAGACTTTATTTCCATTTTTTCCATTTCTCATCATTTTTCCTTTCCCTTCTTTCCTTTCCCCTGCCCCTCCCACTACCCCTACCCCTTTGGATCTTTTCTTCCTATTTTGCATTATCAATTATTCATTCTAATCATTGGTACATTTTAGGTATACAATATAATGACATTCATCATTGGAAATTTGCACCTTTACATAGTCTCTCTTGGTTCTTATTTTTCATCCTTGCCCAGCCCTCCCTTCAACCCCTCCATTCCTCCCTATTTACAGAGATTTTGTTCCTATTTTTCTATTTTCTCATATTAATCCCACTCCCTTCTATCCTTTCTCCTAGCCCTCCCACTTCCTTCCCCTTTGCCCCTTTTCTTCCTATTTCACATTACCTATTATACATTTAGTTCTTATTTACACTTTCAGTTTCTCACACCAGAGAAACTATTCAGTATTTATGCATGTGTATCCTATTTATTTCACTTAAGACTATCGCCTCAATGTAGTGCATATAAATTTATAATTGTCATCTTTTCCTCTTGGATTGTTCCCTTTACAAGGATGTAGTGTCCTTCTTTGTCTCTCTTAATCAGTGTTGCTTTGAAATCCACTTGATCTGCAAAGAGGATAGCTACTCCTGCTTTTTTGGGGTTCCTGTCAGATAGAGTATTGTTTTCCATCCTTTCACTTTCAGTCTATGAGTTTCTTTTTGAATTGTGTTTCTTGTATGCAGCATATTGTTGGATCTTTCTTCTTGACCCATTCTGCCAGTCTATTTCTTTTGATTGGTGAATTGGGACCATTAACATTGACAGTTATAACTGATATGTATTGACTTATTCTTGTCATGACTTTCTTTTTGTTGTATTCTCCTCCTTTGTGTTTAATTTCTTGTCATGCCTAGTGGAGTCATTCTGCTGAACTTCCTGGGGTTGTGATCATCATTACAATACTGTTTAAAATTTTTTGGAGTGCTGGGTTGATATTCATGAAGTTCCTCAGGTGCTCTTTGTCATGAAAATATCTTATTTCTCCATCAGTTCTGAAAGATAGTTTTGCAGGGTACATCAATTTGGTTTGGAGGCTGTTTTCCTTTAGGGCTTGAAATATGTCACTCCAAGCTCTCTCTTGCCTTGAGGGTTTGTGTTGAGAAGTCTGCTGAGATTCTAATGGGCTTTCCTTTGTATGTGATGTTTCTTTTTCTAACTGCTTGTAGAATTTTGTTCTTCTGTTGGGTTTCTGGAATCTTAACTATTATATGCCTAGGTGTAGTTTTTTTGTTTTTGTTTTTTTTGATCATGGCTAGTTGGAGTCCTATATGCCTCATTTATCTGTGTGTCAAGTCATTTTCCCCTACTTGGGAAGTTTTCTCCCATTACTTCTGGGAACAGTTTCTTTATGTCATCTGCACTCTCTCCTGTTTCTTCATTGACTCTGATCAGTCTTTTGTTATTCTTCTTTATATCATCTAGCAGCTGCTGGATTGATTTCTTGTGGTCTCTTACTATTTTTAAGAATTTTTTCTTTTCTTGGTCACTAATTGCAATCCTGTCTTCTATATCTGAAATTCTATCCTCACATTGGCTCATTCTGCTGCATAAACTTTCGATAGAGTTTTTAACCTCCTGGAAATCTGTTTGCACCTGTTTTATGGATTCCATTTGTTTCCTATGTTGGGATTCCATCATATTCCTCAGCTCCTCTATTTTTTTTATGTGTGTCTGCTCTAGATTTAGTAATCATGTCTTGCATTATGGGCACAATCTCTGTTGTTATCTGAGAAATTATTTCTTATTTCATTTTTTCCAGATCTGCTTTTGTTGCCAGTTCAGGGAGTCCAGGTGGTTGAATATCAGATTGTTCCATCTCATTTCCCTTTGGGGTTGCCTTAGGTGATCTGGAAGTCTGGTTTTGAGACTTGTTTATGTGTCTTCTCATTTCAACAGATGCAGTCTACTGTGCCTTTGTTGAAGCAGCTTTTTGCTCACCCAGTGGTCTTCAATTCTCAGCAAGCCACTGAGTACCCTTTCCTCTGGTGCTCACCAGTGCACCAATTCCCTTGTTCAGAATGTTTGCCTTCTGGATCCCTGAGCTGACCTGTTGTCTGGGAAGGCTTCTGGCTGGAGCTTGTGTACACTTGGGATAGTATTTAGGCGTGCCTATGGCTAGAGCCTGCCCTTCTGTGTAGCTGTTGTCTGGATGAGCCTTTGGTTGTGGGCAGTGCACCCCAGTCTCTGATGTCTGAGCAGGATTCTGGCTAGGGTCTTCAAGTACTTACCAATGGTACTGGACAAGCTGCTGGCTGTTGCTTGTGGGCCTGTGCAGAAGGAGAAGGCTTATCTCACTCAGCCTCAGGGTGAGCAGGAAAGCTTGGCCTGACCAGAAAAGCACCATACATGTATAGCAGCCACATGGGCTACTCCAAGGCTTGGTTTGAAATGTGACTCAGACTGATGGTCAATTCTGGGATCTGTGGTGCTGTGGAGAAGAATGGCACTCTTGCTCTACTGCCAAGTATAACTATATTGAGCCTGGAGTCACAGAGCTTATGTGGAGCTGTCCTACAGAGAAAAGGGGGACCAAGGAAAGGGAGCCGAGTATGAAGACATTGCTCAAACCCCTTGGCCGATCACAAGATCTTTATTTGATATTGCCTTATTATGAAATATTTTAGATATTCACAAAGTTTAGTTTACTAAGCACCCATGTACCCACTGAATATTTACAGAATAGAAAGATGTAATTAAATTCATAGATGGATTCTTCAGTTATGTGGCTTCCTTTAGGGAGGCTCCATCCCTTGAAACAAGAGTTTAACTAAAATTTATACATATACAATAAAGCTGTCCTAAGACAGCCCAAAGGCACTGTGTAAAAATAAATGTTTAAACATTAATATAAGCACAGAAGATTAGTCACAGTTTTAAGTTACAAATAGACTATATTCACAATGATTTTGTACATATTTTAAGCCTCAAAAAAATGAGTTTGTTCCTGATACCTACACTCAGCTCATCTTGATAATATGCTGTGTGGATCAGCCAAAGCCCTTTTCATCCCATGTATATATTATGTTTTGACCTACCCCTGAAGGACATCCTTAGAAGATAAGCATGACATTGTTTCCAACATTATCCATAATTACAACAAGTGTTACCATAATCCAGCCCCATCTTGAGCATGTGGGTTCCTGTGAATTGTACAGAGGATTCTTATTCTGAGCTTCATGAATTACAGCTAGATTCTCATTTTTATATCTCCTCCACTACTTACTGAACTCCCTTATACTTTGTTAAAACCCAGTCAAGACGAATCTAAGATGTACAATGGTAGAGTGTTTGCCTATCATACATGAGGCCCTGGGTTCAATCCCCAGCTCTGCAAAAACCACAATTAGGCAGGAGCTCTGTCCCAGTCCATGAAATTTACCAACAATCTACAGTCAGGGCCACTGTCTTCAGCTCAGCTAAATAGTCTAAAATAGATAAGGTTTCAACACTATGTCTGTGCCCCTTAGTCTTGATTATCAACTTGAGTGAACTAAGAGAGGGGATTGCGCTCAAAGGGCACTGACCTCATCAATAGGTTAACCCATCGACCAGTTCCTAGATGAACAGGCTGTTAAGAGGTGGGCTGTGCTTGGAGGAAGTGGATCATGGACCTTATACATTATATCTGGTCCCTGGGTTCTTCCTGTCTCTTTCTAAGAAACTCTGCTTCCTGGCTTGCATGACAGGAGACGATTTCCTCCACCATTCCCTTGTTCAATGCTGTCTCTGCTTTGGGGTCAGCAGATCATGGGCTGAGGCTCTGGAAACCATGAGCTTAAATCTTTCTTCTTTAAATCATGTGTAACAGATATTTGATCTCAGTGACCAAAAAAAAAATTATTTCAACATCCTTTGATATAAAATAGATTTTAGTCTTGGAATTCACACAGCAATTTGGCTACATATAAGATGGCAGAAGGTGGCAGAACACACCGAATCAGCCCACTGCAGACAGGCAGGTCTGTGCACACCCTATGGAGGTCCCAAATTGTGAGGAACATGGCGAATCAGCCTGCGCCCCAGCAACAATCCACTGGACACCGCCCCCCAGCCCTGCTCCTCTGTACAGCCACCTGGTTCCACACTACAGAGACGCAGAGGGCACCAGACCACCAGACCACAGTACTGAGTCCCGCTGCTCCTGTCGCAGAGGTAGGGGCTTCTGAGCCACCAGCCCACTGCTCCTGGTCCAGAGGAAGGGGCTTCCAGGCCACCATCCATCCTACCGCTCCTGGCCCAGAGGTAGAGGCTTCGGAGCCACCATCCCACTGCTCCTGAACTAGAGGAAGGGGCTTCCCGGCCACCATCCTTCCCACTGCTCCCAGCCCACAGGAAAGGGCTTTTGGGCCACCATCCCTACCACTGCTCCTGGCCCCTGTCTCACCTCTCCCAGCTCAGAGGAGGTAATCCCTGCAGGCACAAAGAGCAACCCCCAGTCAAAATGAGAAAACACGTAAATAAGTCTCAAAACCAGACTTCCAGATCACCTACAGCAACCCCAAAGGGAAATGAGATGGAACACTCTGATACTCAACCACCTGGACCCACTGAACTGGCAACAAAAGGGGATCTGGAAAAAATGAAATCAGAAATAATTTCTCAGATAACAGGAGAAATTGTGCCCCTAGTAAAAGACATGATTAATAAATCTAGAGAGGAGCTCAGGAACATAATCGAAGCCCAACAGAAGAAACAAATGGAATCCATAAAACAGATGCAAATAGATTTCCAGGACATGAAAAACTCCATTGAAAGTCTATACAGCAGAATGAGCCAACGTGAGGACAGAATTTCAGATATAGAAGATAAGATTGCAATTAGTGACCAGGAAAACAAGAATTGCTTTAAAATTAAAAGGGAACATGAGAAATCAATCCAGCAGCTGCTAGATGATGCAAAGAAGAATAACATAAGACTGACTGGAGTCAATAAAGAAACAGGAGAGAGTGCAGATGACATAAAAACATCTCTTCACAGAAATAATGGCAGAAAACTTCCCAAGCAGGGGAAAAGAGCTTAACATACAGATAAGTGAGGCATATAGGACTCCAAATAGCCTTGATCAAAAAAAATCTACACATAGGCATATAATTGTTAAGATTCCAGAAACTCAACAGAAGAACAAAGTTCTCCAAGCAGTCAGAGAAAAGAAACAAATCACATACAAAGGAAGGCCCATCAGAATCACAGCAGACTTCTCAACACAAACCATCAAGGCAAGAAGAGCTTGGAGTGACATATTCCAAGCCCTAAAAGAAAACAGCCTCCAACCCAGTTTTGTACCCTGCAAAACTATCTTTCAAAATGGATGGAGAAATAAGATACTTCCATGACAAAGAGCACCTTAGGAACTTTGTTAATACCAAACCAGCACTCCAAAGAATTTTACACAATATCCTAGGAACAGACATTGAGGATCACAACCCCAGGAAGTAAAGCAGAATGAACCCATCTGGCATGACAAGAAATTAAATGTAAAAGGGGAGAACCCAACAAAAAGAAAAAGTCATGGCAATGACAAGTCAATATGTTTCAGTTATAACCATTAATGTTAATGGTCTCAATTCACCAAGCAAAAGAAATAGACTGGCAGAATGGGTCAAGAAGCAAAATCCAACAATATGCTGCATACAAGAAACACACTTAATTCAAAAGGAAACTCATAGACTAAAAGTTAAAGGGTGGAAAAAAAAATACTCCATGTGACAGGAACCCGAAAAAAAGCAAGAGTAGCAATCCTCTTTGCAGATCAAGTAGATTTCAAAGCAACACTGATTAAGAGAGACAAAGAAGGACACTACATCCTTGTAAAGGGAACAATCCAACAGGAAGAGATGACAATCATAAATATCTATGCACCAAACACTAGTGCACCCAACTATGTAAAACAAATAGTAATGGACATGAAAAGTCATATATGCACTAATACAATTGTAGTGGGGGACCTCAACACCCCACTGTCACAAATAGATAGATCAACTAGACTAAAAATAAGTAATGAAATACAAGAACTCAATCAAACTCTTGAACAAATGAACTTAACAGATGTTTACAGAGTCTTCCATCCCACAAAATCAGAATACACATTCTTCTCAGCTGCACATGGCTCATTCTCCAAAATAGACCACATACTCACACATAGAACATGTTTAAGTAAGTGCAAAGGAATTGAAGTTATCCCTTGCATATTATCAGACCACAGTGCGATGAAATTGGAGATCCATAGCAAAAGAAACTCCAAAAATTTCATAAACACATGGAAATTGAACAACACACTTCTGAATAACCAAAGGGTCACAGAGGAAATTAAAGAAGAAATCAGACAGTTCCTGCAGTTAAATGCCTATGGCAATACAACATATTGGGATCTATGGGACACAATGAAAGCAGTCTTACGAGGGAAATTCATAGCAGTGAATAAGCATATTAGGAAAACAGAATGAGCCCAATTCAACAACCTGATGCTGAACCTCAAGCTTCTAGAAAAAGAAGAACAGGACAACCCCAAAGCTCATACAAGAGAAGAAATTATAAAGATCAGAGAAGAAATCAATGCAATGGAAACTAAGAGAACGATCCAAAAAATCAATGAAGCCAAGAGTTGGTTCTTTGAAAGAATCAACAAAATTGACAAACCTTTAGCCAAGCTTGTCAGAAAAAGAAAAGAAAAGGCCCAAATCCATGCAATTAGGAATGAAAAGGGTGAAATGACAACAGACCCAGCAGAAATCCAGAGAATCATCAATACCTACTTCCAGAACCTATATGCCAATAAGATGGACAACACAAAGGAAATGGACAGATTCCTAGATACATATGAATTACCAAAGTTGAACGAAGAATACCTAAAAATTCTGAACATCCCAATACCAACCAATGAAATTGAAAATGTAATTAAAAACTTATCAACTAAGAAAAGCCTGGGCCCTGATGGCTTCACTGCTGAATTCTACAAGACATTTAGAGAGGAACTGCTGCCACTACTGTTTAAACTCTTCAATGAAATTGAAAGGGAAGTAATACTCCCAAATTCATTCCTGGAAGCAAGTATCACCTTGATCCCAAAAACAGAGAAAGAGCCAACCAAAGAGGAGTATTATAGGCCAATCTCACTAATGAACATAGATGCAAAAATCCTTAATAAGATACTGGCAAACAGAATGCAGATCATCAAGAAGGTCATACACCCTGATCAAGTGGGATTCATCCCAGGCATGCAGGGTTGGTTCAATATACACAAATCAATCAATGTAATACAATATATCAATAGAGCTAAGGACAAAAACCATATGATTATCTCCATAGAAGCAGAAAAAGCATTTCACAAAATCCAACATGCATTTATGATAAAAACCCTACAAAAAATTGGAATACATGGTCTCTACCTCAAACAGATAGAAGCTATCTATGAAAAACCAACAGCCAATATCATACTAAATGGTCAAAAACTGAAATGCTTCACACTAAAATCAGGAACAAGACAAGGATGTCCACTATCACCACTCTTGTTCAATATAGTTCTGGAAACATTAGCCACAACAATTAGACAAGAGAAAGAAATAAAAGGAATAAAGATAGGAAATGAAGAAGTCAAATTGTCATTATTTGCAGATGACATGATACTCTATATAGAAGACCCCAAGAACTCCACCAAAAGTCTTCTAGACTTAATAACCAAATTCAGTCAAGTAGCTGGTTACAAGGTCAACACACAAAAATCAATTGCTTTCCTCTACAGCAAAGACAGACTCACTGAGAGAGAAATAGGGCAAATAATTCCTTTCACAATAGCATCCAAAAAACTGAAATACCTAGGAATCATCCTAACGAAAGAAATCAAAGACCTCCTCTCTGAAAACTATGGCACTCTGAAAAGAGAGATTGAAGATGATATCAGAAAATGGACAGACATCCCCTGCTCCTGGGTAGGAAGGATTAATATAGTGAAAATGGACATACTTCCAAAACTGCTATATAGATTTAATGCAATTCCAGTTGAAATCCCATCAGCATACTTCATAGACCTTGAGAAAACAATCTAGTTCCAATTTGGAACTAGAAGAGACCCAGAATAGCAAAAGCAATTCTAGGTAACAGAGACATGGCAGGGGGTATCACAATCCCCAACCTGCAACTCTACTACAAAGCTACTGTGATAAAAACAGCATGGTACTGGCAAAGAAACAGACCTGAGGACCAGTGGAACAGACTAGAAGATGCAGAAACAATGCCAGACACACTCAGCCATCTCATCTTTGATAAAGGAGCCAAACACCCTCACTGGAGGAAAGATAGCCTCTTTAATAAATGGTGCTGGAAAAATTGGGCTTCAACTTGCCAAAGATTCAAACTAGACCTGTATCTCTCACCATGCACTAAACTAAAATCAAAATGGATTAAAGATCTAAATATTAAAATAGAAACTCTGAACCAGTTGGAACAGAGGTAGGTAGAACCCTTGAAGACATCGGTGTAGGAAAAGATTTTATGAACAAAACCTCAGTTGCCCGTGAACTAGCACAAACAATCAACAAGTGGGATCTCTTCTTATTAAAAGGCTTCTGCACAGCAAGAGAAACCACCAGCAGTGTGAAGAGACAACCCACAATGTGGGAAAAAATCTTCACCTGCTCTTCCTCAGACAAAGGTCTACTATCTCGAATCTATAAAGAACTTAAAAAGATCAGACCTCCCAAATTTAAAGACCCAATCCAAAAATGGGCATCTGAAATGAACAGACATTTCTCAAAGAAGTAGAAATAGCAAATAAATACATGAAAAAATGTTCAACATCACTGGTCATTGGAGAGATGCAAATGAAAACAATGCTGAGATTCCACTTTACTCCAGAAAGAATGGCTGCTATCATGAAATCAACCAATAATAAATCCTGGTGGGGCAGTGGGGAAAGAGGAACCCTTTTCCACTGCTGGTGGGAGTGTAGACTGGTGCAAGCACTGTGGAAATCAGTATGGAGATACCTCAAAGAGCTAGGACTGGAAGTCCCATTTGACCCTGCTATTCCCCTGCTGGGGATCTTCCCCAAAGAATTAAAAGAATCATACCACAGTGATATATGTGTGCCCATGTTCACAGCAGCACAGTTTGTGATAGCTAAAACTTGGAAACAGCCCAAATGCCCATCAACTGGAGACTGGATCAAGAAAATGTGGTATTTTTATAAAATGGAGTACTACTCAGCCATAAAAAATGAGAAATTAGAGACATTTAGAGCTAAGTGGATGCACATTGAGGCGATACTCTTAAATGAAGTAAATAGGACACACATGTATAAATACTGAATAGTTTCTCTGGTGTGAGAAACTGAAAGTGTAAATAAGAACTAAATGTATAATAGGTAATGTGAAATAGGAAGAAAGGGGGCAAAGGAGAAGGAAGTTGGAGGGCTAGGGGAAAGGATAGAGGGGAATGGGATTAATATGAGAAAATGGAAAAATAGGAACAAAATCTTTGTAAATAGGGAGGAATGGAGCAGTTGAAGGGAGGGCTGGGCAAGGGTGAAAACTAAGAACCAAGAGAGACTATGTAAAGGTGCAAATT
This sequence comes from Heterocephalus glaber, assembly GCF_053883595.1. Classification (NCBI taxonomy): domain Eukaryota; kingdom Metazoa; phylum Chordata; class Mammalia; order Rodentia; family Bathyergidae; genus Heterocephalus; species Heterocephalus glaber. The sequence goes on from NW_028258333.1 coordinate 40,012,986, forward strand.
TCCAATGATGAATGTCATTATATTGTATACCTAAAATGTACCAATGATTAGATTGAATAATCGATAATGCAAAATAGGAAGAAAAGGTCCAAAGGGGTAGGGGTAGTGGGAGGGGCAGGGGAAAGGAAAGAAGGGAAAGGAAAAATGGTGAGAAATGGAAAAAATGGAGATAAAGTCTTTATAAATAGGGAAGGGTGGAGCGGGTGAAGGGAGGGCTATGAATGGGGAAAAAATAAGAACCAAGATGCATTATGTAAAGGTACAATTCCCAATGAGAAATGTAATTGTGTTGTATACCTAAAATGTACTAATAAAAGAATTTAATAAAAAAATTAAAAATAAGTAAATAAAAAATGCAGAATGTTAAAAGCACAGGCTCTAGATTCATGGGTCAGAGTTTGAATTCATGTTCTGATAGAAGCTGTCTGACCTTGAGCAAGTCATGTAGCTTGTTCATACCATAGTCTTCTCATCTCCAAATGAATGAATACTACCTTACTCTATGCTTGTTGTGGGGAATACAGAAGAAAAGCCACATAAAGGGTTTAGGAAATGTTTGACACATTCTCAAGTGCTTAATACATGTGAATTATCTGCATTATTTTAGCCAATATGCAAATTTCTGGGGTTTATTTTAGTAGTATGCATTTCTCTGATGAACCTTGAGTACTTTTCAGATTATTTGTTTAATTTTACAACATTTTTACTTTCAAGTTCCCTTGTCATAGTGCAGAAAACTGATGTGGCTAAGTGGTTACTCAAGATGATACAGAGTACCAAAATATTAGTTCACTTAAGTCCTGAGTACTCCATAGTGGCTTTCTAAGCATTTCACATATGTAAGGAACTTTTTAAAAAATACTAACGCTCATCCTCAGAGATTTTGCTTTAATCTTTGTGGCCATTTTTCAAAGCTCTTCAAGAGATTATAATTAGCAAATGGAGTTACAAATCACTGGCTTACACTTAAATCCCAGTTTACAGGCAAAGAATTTGAGGCCTATTGTGATTGAATGACTGGGCCCAGATGGTTCGGGTCAGAAACTGGGATTTACTCTGAGGACAGCAAGGAGACAGGCTCAAGTTAACATTCTGATATTTTCACAAATAAGTTAACAAATTAGATTAATAAAAGAAGCACATAATAATGAGAAATATATCTGCAAAGAGAAAAAAAATAAGGATATGATTTGTCAAATCTATGTAAATATAGCTAACCAGGGGCCATGAACCACTTATGTCCCATGTTAATGTTCTCAGGTTCTGAGTGAATGTCCACCAACATGGGATTGTTTAATGACTGGGCTTCCAAGTACTATGTTTCCCAGAGTAGGAGAAAAGGGCCTATGATTAGTAGGTCTCTTTTAGATAGGTCCTTGCCTCACTCATGTTAGTATTTGTTTTGAGGTTTGCTTCACCCCCGACTGTTCTGTGGGGGCAGTAGAGTTATACAGGGCACCATCTCATTTTGTTTAGAGTGGTCTAAAGTAGCCATGGCTCTCTTTCTTCCTGAGTTTCTCACTCCTAATCAGTATAAATATGAGATCATCCAGAGCCCTAAGGCAAAGGGCTTAGAGTAGTGCTTTCTTCTGATAGACCAGCTACTTCCCAGGTTTGAAATGGTATTAGCGATTGACTAAATTCACAGAGAAGAAACCTAGATGGTTTCTGTGAACCAAGTCATTTTCCAATCTAACCTTACTACAGTGTGCAATTTCAAAATAGGAGAGGTTATTTTTTAAATTATCAGATGTTGTAGTGTGCCTTTCAATATTTACTGAAGAAATTGGCAGAATCAAATAATAACTAATTTGTGGTTTGTTAGTAATCCTAGTTCATAGTACTCTTTCAAATGAACATAAAAATATGTTGTCATTTTCTGCGGGTTATCTGATTGTGAAACTGTATATAAGAATGAAAGGAGCAGTATCGCTTATAGGAGCATTACAATATGCAACATTCAACATTATTCAAAAAGAAGTAAAATAGTTTTGTTTTGTTTTACTCACTGGGTACTCAATATTTTCAGTGTTCCCTAATTTTTAATGAGGGACAGAAAGGGGGGAAAGGAAGGGGGAAGAAGAGGGTGTTGTTCAACTGAAGTTAAAGCAAGCCTCATTTCACATTATCTGATCTGCATAGCAGTTAGGAAAGACTTACATTAGGAAAGAAAGGAGTCAGACAAAAAGGAAGTATATATTAAACACAAAACCCAGCTTCAAGCCTCTTCTGAATTTGAAGCCGACCATTTGAACTTAGTAGAATTTGCAGGAACTTCGCAGATCACACAATCCATGGTTATCATGTGATGAAGAAAGCAAGATTCTAGGAAACAGTGTTTCTTACCCAATAGTTGTTTTTCTTACCAGAATTTTGTTAAAGCTAAAATTGCTTTATACCTACATTTTTAGGTTGTACATGACTTTTTGTGACTCCATCCCTTAAGTAAGTCAAGGTATGCCAATGAGAGTCACATCTGTGATCTCAGAAAACAAAAAGGCCCTGCTTTGACAGGGCTAAAGCTGAGCATGTATTGAGAACAACCATCTTTTTACTACTAGACTCACTGAGCTCCAGGATCAGAAAACTGCAGATAAAGTTAGAATCATTTAGTTTAAAGCCTGCCTCCAACATAGTATAAAGTATTTCTCCACTCAAACTAGTAGACCAGCTTGCCAAAGAAGTTGGTAATCTGAATAAATAAAAATCTAGTTATCTCATTTTTCATGACTACTGAAAGAATTCATATTATTCATTTCCAATTTACTTTTTAATAAGATGAAATTCCAGGCATAGTGGCATATGCCTGTAATCCCAGCACTCTAGGAAACTGAGGCAGGAAGATTGCAGGTTCAACTTGTAACTTGGTGGCTTCTTGTGACCCTGTCTCAAAATTTTTTAAAAAATTTAAAATTTAAAGTGCTGGGATGCAGTTCTATGTGAAAGCCCTGGGTCCAATCCCCAGTACCATAAAACATTTACATAAAGTCCACAAATCTTAAATATACAACTTATTGGATTGTTAAGTAGAGATATATCTTGTAATACCACAAAGATCAAGATACAGAACATCTCTAGCATCTGAGAAGGCTTGGTCATGAAACTCTAGGTCTATGTCTACTTCAACTGTTCTGACCTCTACCATCCTATATCCATTGATACGTTTTACAGGATTTTGATTGCATAAAAATAGAAGCACAGGATATGTACTTTTTTATCTATGGCTTCTTTAATTATGCATTTTGTGATTCATCCATGGCATGTATATGCTTTTTATTTTTATTGCTCTTTTATTACTGTTTTATTCCTTTGTGTGAATTTGCTGTACTTAATTCATCCAGCTTTCCTCTGATGAACCATTGGGCTAGTTCAAGCACTTTAGGACACAACAGTCTATTATAAAAAGAAATAATACTCATTTGAGCATATACTATATGTTGATCATATACTATCCATGAGCTGGAATTCCTGGATCTTCTACTTTGTTTTTCTTTCAGTGTCTTCTTTTATAAAAAACGCTGGATTATAAGCTCACTTTTCTAAATTGCCAAATGAACCAAATAATGTGAATCATTTCAGGTCTCAGAAGTCCTCTGGGTGGAAGATTTCATGGCTGAAAGTCATCCACTGATAGATTAACACCTTTTGTGCCTCATTCTCTATGGTCCTCCTGATATTCATCTTCTGACTGTGGGAGCAAAAAATATTGACTATTTTTTTGTCATACTAGAGATTGAACCCAGAGCCTTCACACTGACCTACATCACCAGCCCTTCTTATTTATTTAATTTTTAAATTTTGAGACATGGTCTCACTAGGTCAGTAAATTCTCTGAGAGGGAGCTTAAACTTGCCATCCTTCTATCTCAGCATCCCAGAGTGTTGGGATTATGGACATGTACCCCTAAAAGATTAACTCTTAAAGGAGACATCTAAGGACTTTCTCTCCATCTATTTATCATTTACATTCAGGCTAGGCAAGGCAGGTTAATACTTTCCGGGCTGGAGTTTATGGCATAAATCACAGCATTCATCACACCTCACCCAAACCTTACTACAAGTCAAAATTATCTTAAGGAGATTTTAATGTTTGTTTTTGTTACAAAACAGTACTTTTAATAGAAAAAAATATAACAGTTCAGAAGAGTGTAAAATAATGACACCTCCCCCCATTGTCTATGAAATACATCATTCTTCCACCCAGAAATTCCTTAGTATTGCTCTTAACATTTAAAATAAAGATACCTGGGCCTTACTCCAGACTTAAAGAAGCAGAATCTCTAAGGTCTTAGGATATACATTTTTTTTAAAACTTCACAAAAATTGTGTTAGTCATTTTCCTGTTTCTGGGACGAAATACCTGACACAGGTTAATTAAAGGAGAAGAGGATTATTTTGGCTCACAGTTTCAGAGTTTAGGCCATGGTTGGTTAGCACCAAGGCAAAACAGCATTGCAGAGGAAAGCTGCTCAAGGACTGGCTCCCAGAAAGCAGAGAGAGAAGGAAGAAATCTGGGAGAAAAATACAGTCTTCTAGGTCACAATCACACTGAAACTACTCTTCCAAACAGGCCACACCTCCCAACACCACATTCAGCTATGAACTTACCAGTGGATTAATCCACTGATGAGTATAGCACCCCATGATGTGTAACCTTTCAAAATCCCCATCTCTGAGCACATGAAACTTTTAGAGGACATTTTAGATCTGAACCATAACAGCAATTTTTGATAGGCTTTCAGATTTGATCATGAATTCCTTCACTTAAAAATACCTGAGATATCTTTTACTAAAATCCATCTGACACACTCCCAAAATTACGTGATTTAAGTTGCTAGTTTCTACTGGGATTGGCCCTTAGGATAACTAAAGCAACAATGGTTTTATTTTTATCTTTCTGTTCATGCTATCTCTCTTCCCCTTTAGTTGCTCAATTTCCTCACTTTGTAGTTTTTATAACTTCTTTACCCACATAGAAACTTTGGTAATTAGAAGTAGGTGACTCATTAAATTAAAGATCTAGCTGAGTTTTTTAATCCCATAAACAAATCAGTATTAAAGAATCTCCTAGCCACTAAATCATATCTGTCCCAAGTAACATACAGCTTTATGCTGAGATTTAGATTCCCATAACACCCTTAACAAATATCATGGAGCCTAACAGTTCCTTACAGAATATCCAGGAAAATTCCATTAGTCTGGTAAGTTCTTAAATAAAATCCATATACATAAACATTTGTTCAGGCCAACCATTGCTAATTTAACTCAGTAAAAGTCTTGCAAAAATCACATTGTTAAATATTTTTGACACAAACTATGTTGCTAGGAATTTGCTTAAATACAGTGGTTGCTATTATTAATTAGTAGGACAGGAAGGCTCACTTGGACAAATTATGAAGCCCAAATTACACTATAGGACACCACCTTATAAGCACTTTACTACCCAAACCATATAACTAACCTCAGAAGAAAAAGCAGAAAAAAGCAACCTAGATATAGTTTTTGTGATTACAAAAGAGCTAAAAGAAGAAAATAAAAATGCACATTGTTAGGCCAAAGATTAGGAAAACATACAATTCAAGGCATAACACCTTGAATAATATCACAAAAATATTAATTATACATAATTCTGTTTTGAATATACACATTTCTTCTATAAACTTAAAGATTACTTCTATTACTTAAAAATACCTCTACTTCAATTAGTTTCCACAAGTTTCTAAGATAGACGCATTTCTTGTTCAATTTCCAAAACATAAATGATAGTTCTCTAACTGAAAGCACTTATATTCCACAGCTCTAAGATAAACATTAAAAAGAAAATACAAAAAAATGACCTCTTGGCTTGCAGAAACTAATTGATGTTGGGCAGAATGATGTATAAGTATTTCTCTGGTAAATATGTATCAGTAATTTTAAAATGAAATACCAAGAAGAGCCAGTTCTTAAATTTAGTTCATCTGCCTTTAAGAGAAAATTAAATGTAATCATTTTAGTGGATTGTTATATTTCTTTGGAGCATAAACTTGCACTGTTGATAACCAATAAATATATATGATAACTGGAAAAAAAATATCTCTACTTGAGGAAATTTTCAGGCAATGTTTCTCTGATTTATTCATCCATAAAAAGCTAAAGTAACAGTGGTTAATTACTTTCCTTAGCATAAAAGCAGAGTCTGGATGGTTTTCAATTGTCCTGACTTCTAGAGTTGATCACCTAATTTTATACCAATATTATATTTGTGACATTGCATGTAAGTTGTACACAGGCACACACACGTGTGTGTGTGTGTGTGTGTATTTTCTGCAGGGGTGGCTAATATTATAGTCAAGTAAACTGGCAAGACTATAGAACATATCAAGCGCATACCCTCAGAACCTCATGCCCTCTTTTACTCTGGGATCTTTGCCTAGAACACTCCTACCTTGATAAACTCCTTTCCACTGCCCGAATCCTGTCCTCAGCCTCACCTTTCCTGATGACCCTGAGCAGAATGCCTCTTCTCCTTGCCTTGGCCATCCCTGCCTGTAGCCATGCCTTTCCAACACTTACACCTTGATCTAAAATGATCTGTGGTTACAGCAGCCTCTTCTTCTAGGCTTTAAGTGCTCCAGGGAGCTTACCAGCTATTGCAACCTTGTAGATTAGCACAATGTCAATGCTAAATGTATATTAATAGTACTGTTCTTCCAATATCAAATTAGCATTTCAATCATTAAATCCTCCCTTTTAAAGCTACCTTATACAATATTACTCCTGCACAGTTGACAGTTCCAGCACAATGGAAAATATAATATTTTCATTACTTTTCCCAGCTCAACTGTTTAGTTCATCTATAACTTGTCCACATCAGCATTTCCCAGCTTTGTGTTGCAGGGAGCTAGCCTCTGAGAGATGATGTTAACTAAGGGTCTAAGTGGGAGACTTAGCATTCAATTTAGCAGCATACAGATGCTGGGGGCAAACTTTAGGCCACATCGTGAGTGATTGTTTTATCTTGCTGTGTTTCCATTTTCCTGTTAATCAGGACTAACAGCAGTGTTACTTGGAGAGAGCTGTTGTCAGAATTTCTTGATATTACACACACAAAATTTAGAACATTTAATAGAATATTTAAGTAATAAGAACATATTATGTTATTCAGCAAAGTTAACATTTTCTTTTTATTTGGCTTTATTTTGTTTTATTTCATATAGAACTGCTGAAAATCTTTAATGTTTTGATGTACGTGTGAATCTACAGGTAAGCAACATTTCACAAATTTATTTGATGGAAGACATATTGGCATAACCCAAAGTAGTGTGATTTAGAATATACTTTGGGAAACTCACATTTAATAAATTTTAAAGAACATTAGCATTTTCTGAACCAAAATGGAGACATCGGTTTGACAAATATGAATGGTAAGTTGGAGGAATTGGAACATAGTATTTGAAATGAGGATTGCTCTACAAATTAGAAACAAACAGGTTTGTAAAAACCTCCAAGACCTATATTGTAGTGCACTTTAAGATCTCTCTTTAAATACAAATTGAAGAGCAAGTGAGATGATATTCATTCATTCTAAACTGAGGACTACAAATACTGCTCAAAAAGGAAAAAACTTTTTCTGATACACTTGAAAAATTATCACTTTTTAAAGATGAAGATCCAAACTTCCATATTTAAAAACTTATACTACTTATCTAAATTATGGTGCATCTGATAAGAACTTCCTCTAAAGCCAGGAAACCTTGCAAGTAGAATACTCTGAAAGGGTGAGCTGAAGAAGGAAGTAACTGACCAAAGTGGAAAAGAGGAACAAGTTCTAAACCTAAGCAGGTTTGGTGCATAACCAAGAACAAGAGAGAGCTCAGCACACCAATCTTGAGGTATGCAAAAACCTGCTTTAATGTATTTGGGTAACAAACGTGATAAGAAACAAATTTGTCTTAATTAATGAATGACTTGTGTCTTACCAAACACAGTTTTTAGAAAAATTCTCCGAAGGAAAAAGAATGTATAAGATAGAAGTGATGTTAATGTGTGTGTGTGTGTGTGTGTGTGTGTGTGTGTATGCTCATCTATGCTTATGCTTTTTTGTGTTTGCCTTGCTTCCCAATAGAAAAGCAGTGTGTAACTTTAAAAATTCCCTTTTATCAAAAAATTTGTTATTTTTTAAGACAAAAGAATAGCGATAGTTACTAGGGAACCAGTTGGAAGTGTTTCCCAAAGTAAAAACAGAATCTTCCAAAATGGGCAAAGTGAAACTCATTTAGGTATTAAGGCTATTTGAAGGGTATTTATTTAAAATGCAGTGGACCCTTGAGTTATGAACTTAATTCATTTCCAAGGACTGGTTGTAACTCAAGTTGGTCAGTTGCCTTCAAAGTCTCTCTACTGGATAATTTTCGGCCACATTTTCTTCCAGGCAGATCTCAGTGTCCTTAGAGAGATATTGGTCCAGGATTTCCCAATTAACCCCACACAGGAAAGGATGTTGCAATGTTCCTTCCAGAACTCTTTAAGAGATAAATCTGTGTCTGAGACCATCTGGAAGCACAAGTGGCCAGCATTCAGATGGTAACTCAAGACTTCGGTCATAAGTTAAAACTAAAATTCTAGTAGTAACTGTAACCCAAGTAGTTAGTATGTCAGGCTGGTCATAACTTGAGGGCCCACTTATATGTTCATAGGTCTATGTTTATGTATCACAGGGATTTTCTTATAAAGTTATTTTGGAGAAAGAGAGAGGATACATTTCTTTGGCTATACGACGTCTTTTTGCTTTTACCTCCATGCACACCTCATAGACAAACAATTTTGTTTTTAAGGATGCACTGAAATGTCTACTCTGCATAGAAAATAGGTACTAAAAATAAATTCTCCTCTTAGAAACTGAAAAGGCAATTTATTTATTACCTTATCTTTAACTACCTAAGGGGTAATAGTTAACCATCCCAATGCCTACCCCTACTTCTGCTGTAGATCAGTACCTTTTAAAAAACTGACTAATCTCAATCATTTTAAATTATTTCATAATTGTATTTTAAATATTCTGGCAAAAAGTTATATAAACAAGTGAGAATTTATACCATAAAATTGATTGGTTTATACCACAAGTTAGTTTGCACATGTTTCAAAATGGAAAGTGTCCTAAGGTGTAAAAGTCCTTTGGACAAACATTTGCCCTTAACATTGTGTTTGGCCTTGTAATCAAGGGGAACCACATGGAGTGTAAATCTTATGTGGTGAACACACAGTTCTCAGCTTGAACTTGTGCTCCTCAAAGTCCCACGTAGATTAAAAGATGTCTGGAACTGGGGTGTCTGTCCCCATGCTTTTATCAGAAAACTTTATACATTATCTGCATGTAATATTCAATTTGGTTATACAAAATGTCAAATTGAAAATCTGCACATTAATATAATCTCATCTTGAACAATTTTTGAGGTTTTTTTGTTGTTGTTTTTTGCGGTTTTTTTAGTGCTGGGGAATGGAACTCAGGACCTTGTGCTTGCCAGGCAGGTGCAGCACTGAGCTACATCCCCAGCCCTTACCTTGAACAAATTTCTAAATGTTCCCAATGGTACATGAGGACTCACTGAGAGCTGAACACTACTTTGTAGGATTTCTTCTTCATGTTTTTCATCATTAATATCACTAAGGCAGATTGTTCCATGTATTAAATATTTGATAAATTACCTATTATGTGGCAAGTACTTGTGCTGATGATACAAAGATAAATAAAGTATGATTTCCAGCCCACAATAACCTAGAACTAATCAAGCTACTCAAATACAGTGATGGATGCATTTAGTAGCCATTTACATATATCTGTTAAGAGTAATAGGGGAAGTTTTTACTGGATTACTGATTCAGTTTCTTCTTAGTTGTTAAAAAGTTAATTAACAACTTCAATTCTGTATTTTATCACCTATAAAATGGTGTAACAATAGTACCCACTTCATATAAGAGCTATAGGATTAAATGAGATAATCCACATAAATGTGTTTAGAAGTTGACTCAAAATAATCACTTAAATATGATTGATGATGACATTCAATAGATGATAATAATCATCCTTCAAGCACCAGCAACAATATTAGATGTAACTATTTCTGTGTCTAGGCTGAAAAGATATAGCAATAATGTTTTGTTGATAAAATCATAGTAGAACATGGGGCCTTGTTGAATGCTTCCCATTTTCTCCTTGACATTTAAAAGCATCAACAGAAACTCTCTAAAATTATTGTAAGTAAGTTTAAGTTATCTGCTAGAAGGTGTAAGAAGATTGATGATGTTTGCAAAGATATTTTGTTTTACGTCAAAGAACTCTTTTCATGTGTTATGTATAAATAATATCCTTTAGAAGATATATCTTGAGTTTTGAACTATCAACATAAGCAATTAGATATTGGATTTGGAGTTATTTTAACTTAATCCTTCATTCAGTAAATATTGATTCAAAATATTTTCTTGTGCTAGGTGTCATGCAATTCTCTAGGAATAAAAATATGAAAAAGGCTGATCCCTACTCACCATTTAACCAAGTAGAAAAACATACAATTGTTTGTCATTTAGGTAATCATGTTATAGGAGAAAATGGGCTCATTACTGTGGAATTAGAGAAGAAGTGATTAAAGAAAAGATATAGCCCCTGAAGAGGGATAAGTATAGCTTCACACACGGGAGATGACAGGTAAGGGAAATGATCAAACATGCATTCTCTTCTCCCATTCCTCCTGTTGCATTCAGGACATTTTTTTCACCTGAAAATTGTTATCCTTATTGTCAAAAGGTACGCTGAAATTTAAGTGATAAAACTATTCAGGCTTGAGTAGCAATGGAATCATCAAATTCTTTTCCTCTCCTCACATTAAAACTTGACCTTACTATGTGCAGGCATTTATTTTATTGGTAGACATAATAGTTTTTAACTATATTATGTATTAAATATGCAATTAATATATTTTAAATTTATAACAGGTTTCTGGATGGCAGATGATTATTCAACCTTCTTTTTCTTGCGTTTTCTACTCTGCTATTATCTTCCACCAATTTCTACTTCATTTTGTGATTTACTGATTAAAAAAAAGAAGTGGAATGGAATAAAATCCCCCAGTATGGTAACTGTGCATTAATGCTTGTAATGCAAACAGCATCACTGACAAAGTCATCTCTCAAAATTAAATCAATCTCACTTCCAGTTGCAACAGGACTTTGCCAGAATATATACTTTCATATCTGAAGACGTACAACTTTAAAGAGCTTCCAAAGTCACTTTGAAACATTAGGCTACAAGGAATTACAACCTCTGTATCTGTGAGTTCATTAACAACGACACCACGTCTCTGCAAAAATGTTGACAAGCTACAGATACACTTCAGTGTCCATTTTTATGGGCATTTTTCTTCTTGTACTCTTGGTGGTATGTGGAATTGGTTGTGTTTGGCACTGGAAACACCACTCCACACGATTTACCTTACCAAGGATTTTGCAAAGGAGAAGAAGCAAGAGAAAAGACTATGAGAAAACACTCTACTTGAGTCCGCACATTGTTGGCTTGAATCCCAAAGCCTCAGTTGAAACCAAAGACCACAGATCTACTGACAAGGGAAGTAGGATGCATGACCACTATGAAAATATGGCAGCAGGTCCTCCCAAAGCTAAAGAAGAAAGTGACAGGGGACTATATGAAAACACTCAGCCACCCAATTTTGAGGAGCACATCTATGGAAATGAGGCATCCTCTGAGTATTATAACTTCCAGAAGCCTGGTACATCTCAAGTTCCCCAAGATGAAGATATATACATTCTTCCAGACTTGTAGTAGCTTTTCAAAATACTGTGTTTCCTTGTTGAAGGAGAAATATTCACTAGGACATTTTAGGGTGCTGATGTCATCATTGATCAGGTTCTTATAAAACTTAGTGCTCTCTCTGCTATCTTTAATCCTTTCTGTGTGTAATATTGTAGGGTAATTCCAGATACCCTCTTTGCTGTTCATCCCGGATTAAATCTGTACGTGTTATATTGATGCTTCCTTCTAAATACTACCTGCTATGTCTTTCCTTTCTTTCTAACTCCATCATCTTTTTCTGGCTCAGAATTTTTGTTAGTCTTCTAGTAGACTTCCCACCTCCAGTTTATATCTAGTTAATCAATTGCCCAAGATGCTGCCAAATTTATCTTCAGAAAATATTTCCAATGGTCACAGTACTCCTTTGCTGAAAACCTTTTAATACTCTTCTTTACAAAAAGACATTAATGCACATAATTCTAAATTCCAGAATTCATGATATGTCACAGTTGGCTTCAATTTACTTTTCTAATGACTTCTGCTATTCATCTCTCACATCTGTACTTTCATCAGAATCATCCCAAAACCTGCCAAACACATCCCTCCTCCAGACTTTTGCCTTCCTGCTCTTTTCAGCCTATCTAAGATCACAACTTTTTCTGTGAGTGTTCTGAATCATTCCAAATCTACATTTAACTTTTCATTTTCTGATACTGTGTTCTATTATTTGGGCATTTAAACATTGGGATGTGGGTTGGGGATTTAGCTCAGTGGTTCTGCTGCCTGCCCTGCAAGCAAAAAGACCTGAGTTCGATTTCCAGTACCAAAAAAAATAAATTAAATAAAATAAATAAACATCGGGATGTTTGCTATGTGTTTTATTACTTAATGTCATATGACAACATTTTAAAGCACTGGCTAAACAGAAAGGATTTGCCTCCCACTTGCATTTGAAGCTTCATATCAGGCATTAAATAATTGTTCAATTGACAAGAATTTAACTGTACATTTTTCTAGTCTTGAGGGATATCTAATAAATTCATCAATTATTCAGCTATGTATGGAATTTTTTTTAGTAATTTCCATCTACCGGTTGTGCTGTGCACATAGGGGATGGGGAAGAGGGATTATTACAAAAGTAAAAAGAGAGGCACAAGTCTTGCACACATAGTCTAGTAGGAAAGAAGACAATAAACAACAAAAAATAAGTAGATAATTTTTGTGCTCATTATGAAGCGATCATCTCATCTCTAAACCTACCCTTTAAAATACTGCTTTGAATTGCTCAGTCTGTGGCTCTACAAACTACCTTTATTTTTTGCCAGGTGGATCCATATTAGGCTCTGGGATAAGTAATAGAAAGCAAGACAGACTTGCTGCTGCTTCATTTCATTGTCACTAGCAGGTACAGTTGAGTGTAGTCCATTCCAGCATCACCAACTGTTTGCAGTTTCTAATTTCTTCCAGCCCTGCCGAACCAGCCTAATGCACTCCATCACCAGCCTGTCGGCACTGTCCCTTAGCACCTTGACCCTGCTCCAAGATGCTGAGGCCCTTTCTCTGAGAACCTGATAATCCCCAGCCTTAAGGATGCTACTTCCTACACCGACTATCCTTGTGACACCTCAGGGTCCCCTCCTTTTTTTTTTCAGTCTGCTCACACTCATTTAGGTAATTATCTAAATTCTCTCTATTAAAACCAACTGATAAAATTTCTCTTTCCCCAAATGGACCCTGATTGATAAGGTTGTATCTGTAAAAACTTTGAAAAGAAAAAAAAATGCTTCTGTTTTGAGAGTGATGGAGAGGGGAAGAAAGAGGATTTTAATTTTAATAAAGTGGACATAGTATGCTTCTCTGGGGACACATCCTGAGACTTAGGGTGAAAAGAAGCTAGTCCACACAGATGTGATAAGCAGAGGGGTAAGGATGGACGCAGCATGGAAAAAGAACCCGAGACATGAGAGGATGTGTGGTGCTCTTAAAGCTTATAGAAAGCCATTATGGCTGGAACTTCCTGAGTGAAGATTAAAGTGACATCTGGTGGATTGGTGAAGGAAGAAACAGTAGTTTACACAACTTCTCCTAAGTCTTGGTGTGTGACTTTGACTCTACTAGAAGTGCTACCAGAGTAATAAAGAGTTTTAAACAGAGGACTAACATAACATTTGTATCTTTTAAAAGAGCTGGGTTGAGAAAGTATCAGAAAGAGGCAAAATGGAAGTGGGTGGGACAGTTAAAATGCTTTTACATTTAATTTAGATTGGAGTGGCTGCAAGGTAGATATAGATATTAACAATGTTACTTTATTCTTCAACAGAAAGGGCACCGGACTTTCCAACAAACTCGATGTGTGTGTTTAGTGAGGAGAAGGATAAAATTGGGGATTATGGTAAAGAAAAATATTCAGAAGTGCCACCGTATTTCTGGCTGAAGTGACAGGAACAATTATGCAGTACTTTATGGAGATAGGGAAGACGGACGTAAAGGGAAAATAGATTTGGAGACTCTGTCAACTAGGAATAAAGCACGGTGCCCACAGAAAAATGAGATTATATCAGCTTACACACTTATAGTTTCACTTATTTCATATAAAAAGGAGACTATAGTAGGTATTTGACATCTAGCATACTGGCTCAGTAAAACTGTAGAGAAAGACCCAGGCTTTCTCCGTAAGGTATTTCCTCTGTAAGGTATTTCCTCTGTGCCATCTTTAATTTTCTTTCAGTATCATATATATTCCCCTATGGCTACCATATGATTGCTAAAGTTTCAGAGATTATGTAACAGAATCTTCCTTTGTGTTCCAGCCAAGTAGAATAAGGAGAAAGAACAGTACTAAGTGATGTTTATTTATTTATGTCTCATTATCCAGAATTGTGTGACTCACATACCACCCAAATAATAGGAGTGGGTGGGAAAATAATTTTTGACTTTTAATATTTTCATAAAGAAAGAAAAAAAGGGAAAAAGTGAGTTATAAGTATACTTTGATTCTACCAACCTAGAATACTTGCCATGGGTGTACAAATGAGTTTTGGAAATGCTTATCTGAGATGTCCAGAAATATGTTCTGAAATCTAAGTCACAATATCCAGTTTGCAGTTGTATATACATGTTTGGATTTTGGAGGTGAGATCCTCAAAAAAAGAGGAAGGAAAGAAAGCCAAAAGTACCTGCCATCCCAAACTGCAACATTTGTGAGGGGAGATTAATGAGCAGAATCTAGCAAAGAAAGGTGAAAGATAATGACTGGGGAGGAAGCAGTCCCTCTGATCTCTACAAATTATGATTGATACTGTGAACTATATGCTATAGTAACATCCATTATAGGTAATTATCTGGTGTCAAAAGACAAAATTTCAACAAAATTGAGTTGAAAGATTTAATTGGATTTTATTTGCAATTTATGAATCTGCAGCATCCCATCTACAGATTTAGACAAAGGCTCCATTGGGCATGGCAAACCAGTCCATTTTTATAAAGTAGCTTGAGAAGGAACAGGGAACCAACATAGTACAAAGAAGAGGGTTTGTTAACATCAGGCTTTTTCAGGTTACTTCATTTGTAAGGATTAAAGGCAGAGGCACTTTCTTATCATGCTGGCTAACACTGGCCCCTTTAAGGATTTGACAATCATCTCTCTCCTGATTTCTCAGAATGCTAAATGAGTAGCTTTGTTTCTCCCTGGAAACATGAAACTTTGACGTGAGTGATTCAGTTTTGGTTTGGTTATCTGGAGCCTAACAGGAGGGCTCAATCTAGATCTATAAATCTTAGTTAAAAACAGATAAGATAAATGCTTTGTCTTTATTTATTCTCTCTGACCAGAAAATGTAGTAAAACTATAAAAGATAATCTTTTGTCCAGTTTTTAACCTTGATTTCTTTTTTAAATTAATTATAAGTTCTTTATCACTGGAAAACCTCTCCTTCCTAATCTTCCTAGCAGTTCATGCAGTGGGGGGGGCTGAGAAGAATAAAACAAATTGTCATTCCACTTTTTCTTTTTGTCATATATACATTGCATTCTTTGGCTTTCACCTTCTTAATTTATTTGTCTCCTCTATGCACACTTTGTTATAATATTTTCTCATCTTAAAATCTCGAAAGTAAAGATTATTTTGAAATAAAGACAATAAAAGATTGTTTACATCTGTTGAGGGCAGCAGTTTATTGTTGTGCTATGTGATTAGCAGAAGTAACCCATGAGGTACAATTAAAAGAGGAAGGAAGTTAAGAGTGAGCAAAAGGAGGCAAAAATATTAGATATACTGTAACTTTGCTGTGTTCTCACAGCAGTGTAGGTGTATTCATATCCTATGACTTCTAGCTAGTGTCTATTAGAGTATGAGGCCAGCATCCAGCCACAATGAATACATAGCTTTTCAACCTCTCCCTCAGAGCCACTTGAAATGTTACTGCAATCTGCCATATACCTCATTTCCCAACCTGTTATTTGTCTCTATTGTGAACAGAGCTTTGCTCATCCCACTGAAAGCTTTGCTTTACAACTTCTTCATTATTGCTCAGGCCAGGAAGAACATTAAGGATAACCAAGCACTTAGGCAAATGGGAACACTGAGATATCAGGCTTCTTGGCAGAGAGATTAAATAGAGATTTAAAAAAGGAAGAGATGATCCCTGTATCCACAGTTATAGACCAGATGTTTATGTCTCACTGAAATTATTATATTAAACCCCTTCTCCCTAGTATCATGGTGTTGGGAGGTGGTGCCTTTGGGAGGTAATTGGCTTTGTATGAGGTTATGAGGGTAGGCTCCTCCTGGTGAAATTAATGCCCTTATTAAAAGAACAGAGATTCCCCACTGAGGTGAGCATAGGAGAACAGGACTGTATTTCATCTCTGCCATTTTTAGTTTTCTTTTAGTATCCTATGCATTCTCCCATGGCCACCATATGGCAGGTAAAGTTTCAGGAATAATATAACACAGAATCTTCATTTGTGTTCCAGTGAGGAAGAATAAGGAGAAAGAACAATACTAAGAGATATTTATTTACATATATCTCATTGTCTAGAATGATGTGAAACACATACCACCCAAATAGAAGTGAGTGGTAAAATAATTTTTTCCATTAACTTAATTGGTACATTTTAAGTATATAGTACATTTATATTCATCATTGGGATCTTGTACCTCTACATGACGTATCTTGGTTCTTATTTTTTCCTGACTCCCCTGCCCTCTCTTCACCACCTCCACCCTTCCCTATTTATAAAGACTTTGTTTCCATTTTTTTCATTTTCTCATATTTTTTCTTCTCCCTTCTTTTCATTCCCTTACCCCTCCCATTTCCCCTACTCCTTTAGACCTTTTCTTCCTATTTCACAGTGTCAATTATACATTTTTATCCTTATTAGTTTTTCACACCAGAGAAACTATTCAGTATTTACACATGTGTGTCCTATTTATTTCACTTAAGAGTATGGCCTCAATATGCATCCACTTAGCTATAAATGTCTCTAGTTTCTCTTTCGTTATGGCTGACTAGTACTCCGTTTTATAAAAAAAAACCCAAAACACATCTTCTTTATCCAGTCTCCAATTTATGAGCAATTGGGCTATTTCCAAGTTTTAGCTGTTACAAACTGTGCTGCTATAAACATGGGTGAGCATATATCACTGTGGTATGATTCTTTTAATTCTTTGGGGAAGATACCCAGCAGGGGAATAGCTGGGTCAAATGGGACCTCTAGTCCTTGTTCTTTGAGGTATCTCCATACTGATTTCCATATTGGTTGTACCAGTCTGCACTGCCACCAACAATGGAGAAGGGTTCCTTTCTCTCCACACCCCTGCCAGCATTTGAAATTGGTTGATTTCTTGATAGCAGCCATTCTTTGTGGGGTGAGGTGGAATCTCAGTGTTGTTTTCATCTGCATCTCTTGAATGACCAGTGATGTTGAACATTTTTTCATATGTTTATTTGCTACTTTTACTTCTTTGTCTGAGAAATGTCTGTTCATTTCAGATGCCTATTTTTGAATTGGGTCTTTATATTTGGGTGGGCTCTGATTTTTTTGAGTTCTTTATATATTCTAGGTAATAGACCTTTGTCTGAAGGACAGCTGCTAAAAAAATTTTTTCCCACATTGTAGGTTGTCTCTTATCTCTGTTGGTGGTTTCTCTTGCAGTGCAGAAGCATTTTAATAAGATGAGATCTCAGTTGTTGATTCTTTTAGCTAGTTCCCGTGCTCCTGAGGTTTTGTTCATAAAGTCTTTTCCTATGCCAATGTCTTCAAGAGTTCTACGTAACTTATCTTCCAGCCAGTTTAGTGTTTCTGTTTTAATATTTAGATCTTTAATCCATTTCAATTTTAGTTTAGTGTGTGGTGAAAGATAGGGGCCTAGTTTTAATCTTTGGCAAGTTAAAATCCAGTTTTTCCAATACCATTTATTAAATAGGCTATCTTTCCTCCAGTGAGGGTGGTTGACTCCTTTGTCAAAGATGAGGTGGCTGAGTATGTCTGGAGTTGTTTCTGTATCTTCTGGTCTATTCCACTGATACACAGCTCTGTTTCTTTGCCAGTACCATGCTGATTTTATCACAGTGTCTTTGTAGTATAGTTTCAAATTGGGGATTGTGATACCCCCTGCCATGTCTCTGTTCCCTAGAATTACTTTTGCTATTCTAGGTCTCTTCTGGTTCCAAATGAGTTTTTGGATTGTATTCTCTAGCTCTGTGAAATATACTGTTGGAATTTCAATTGGGATTGCATTGAATCTATATCGCAGTTTTGGAAGTATGGCCATTTTCACCATATTGGTTCTTCTTACCCAGGAACAAGGAATGTCTTTCCATTTTCTTATATCCTTTTAGATCTCTTTTTTCAGAGTGTTGTAGTTCCCAATGTAGAGGTATTTTGCTTCTTTCATTAGGTTGATTCCTAGATATTTCATTTTTTGGATGCTATTGTGAAGGGGATTGTTTCCCTAATTTCTCTTTCAGTGAGTCTGTTATTCATGTACAAGAAGGCTATTGATTTTTGAGTGTTTACCTTGTATCCAGCTACTCTACTGTGTCTGTCAATTAAGTCTAGAAAATTTTTGATGGAGTTTTTTGGGTCTTCAATGTAGAGTATCATATCATCAGCAAATAATGACAGTTTAACTTCTTCCTTTCCTATCTTTTTTCTTTTTATTTCTTTCTCTTGTCTAATTCCTGTGGCTAATGTTTCCAAAACTATGTTGAACAGGAGTGGAGATAGTGGGCATCCTTGTCTTGTTTCTGATTTTAGCGTGAATGTTTTCAGTTTTTGACCATTTAGTGTGATGTTGGCTGTTGATTTTTCAACAAGTTGAGGAAAAGACCCTCTATTCCAATTTTCTTCAGGGTTTTTATCATGAATGGGTGTTGAATTTTATCAAATGCTTTTTCTGCATCTATTGAGATGATCATGTGGATTTTGTCCTTGACTCTGTTAATATAGTGTATTACATTTATTGATTTAAGTATGTTGAACCATCCTTGCATCCCTGGGATAAATCCGACTTGGTCAGGGTGTATGATTATCTTGATGACCCTCTGTATTCTGTTTGCCAGTATCTTGTTAAGATTTTTTTCATCTATATTCATTAGGCCTGTAGTTCTCTTTTTTGGTTGGGTCTTTCCCTGGTTTTGGAATCAAAGTAACGCTTGCTTCCAGGAATGAATTTGGGAGTATTGCTTCCCTTTCAATTTCATTGAAAAGTTTAAAGAGTAGTGCCAATAGCTCTTCTCTAAATGTCTTGTAGAATTCAGCAGTGAAGCCAATCAGAACCTGGGGTTTTCTTTGTTGGTAAATTTTTAATTACATTTTCAATTTCACTGATTGTAATTGGAGTGTTTAGGATTTTTATATCTTCTTCATTTAACTTTGGCAATTCATATGTATCTAGAAATCTGTCCATTTCTTCTGTGTTTTCCATTTCATTAGAGTACAGCTTCTCAAAGTAGGTATTGATGATCCTTTGGATTTCTGCTGAATCATTTGTGACTTTATCTCTTTCATTCCTAACTGCATGGATTTGAACCTTTTCTTTCTTTTTTTTGATAAGGATGGCTAAGGGTTTATCAATTTTATTTATTTTTTCAAAAAACCAACTCTTCAATTCATTGATTTTTTGTATTGTTCTCTTAGTCTCCATTGCATTGATTTATGCTCTGATCTTTATAATTTCCTCCCTTGTATGAGCTTTGGGTTTGTCTTCCTCTTCTTTTTCTAGGAGCTTAAGATTCAGCATTAGATTGTTTATTTGAGCCCATTCTGTTTGCCTAGAGTGGGCATTCACTGCTATGAATTTCCCTCATAGAATTTCTTTCATTGTGTCCCATAGATTCCTGTATGTTGTACTGGCATTATCATTTAATTATAAAAACTGTCTAATTTCTTCTTTAATTTCCTCTGTGACACATTGGTTGTTCAGGACAATGTTATTAAATTTCCATGTGTTTGTGAAGTTCTTGTAGTTTCTTATGCTATTGATCTCCAGTTTAATTGCACTATGGTCTGATAATATATATGGGATAACTTCTATTCCTTTGCATTTACTTAAACATGTTCTATGAGGTAGTATGTAGTCTGTTTTGGAGAATGACCCATGTGCAGCTGGAAAGAATATATATTCTGATTTTGTGGGGTGGAACACTCTGTAGACGTCTATTAAATCCATTTGTTCAAAAGCTTGGTTCAGTTCTAGTATTTCATTGTTGATTTTTTGTCTAGATGATCTGTCTATTTGTGACAGTGGGGTTTTGAGGTCTACAATTGTATTAGTGCTTATTTGGTTTTTCATGTCCCTTAATATTTGTTTTGTATAGTTGGGGGCATTAGTATTTGGTGCATATATATTTAGGATTGTCATCTCTTCCTCTTGGATTTTTCCCTTTACAAGGATGTAGTGACCTTCTTTGTCTCTTTTAATTAGTTTTGGTTTGAAATTTACCTTGTCTGTAAATAAGATAGCTACCTCTGCTTTTTTCTGTGTTCCTATCACATGGAAAACTGTTTTCAATCCTTTTACTTTCAGTCTATGAGTTTCTTTTTGAACTAGGTATGTTTCTTGTATACAGCATATTGTTAGATTTTGCTTCTTAATCCATTCTGCCAATCTGTTTCTTTTGATTGGTGAGTTGAGGCCATTAACATTAATGGTTATAACTATTATTAATGGTATGTACTGACTTATCATTGTCATGTTATTTTCCTTTTGTTGGCTCTTTTTTATTTTTTTCCCTTCTCCTTTTAATGTTTTGCTTTGCCCGATGTATTTGCTCTGTTGGACCTCATGGAGTTGTGACCTTCATTGTCTTTTCCTAGGATATTGTTTAGAATTGTTTGGAGTGCTGGTTTGGTATTCATGAAGTTTCTCAGGTGTTCTTTGTCATGAAAGTATTTTATTTCCCCATCAATTTTGAAAGTTAGTTTTGCAGGATACATCAGGTAGGTTGGAGATTTTTTCCTTTAGGGCTTGAAATACCTCACCGCATGCTCTCCTTGATTTGAAGGTTTGTGTTGAAAAGTCTGCTGTGATTCTGATGGACTTTCCTTTGTATGCGATTTGTTTCTTTTCTCTAACTGCTTGTAGTATTTGTTCTTTTGTTGGGGTTCCAGGATCTTGATTATTATAGGTCTAGGTGTAGATTTTTTTTGATCAAGGCTAGTTGGAGTCCTATATGCCTCACTTATCTGTGTGTCAAATTCTTTTGCTCTGTTTTCTGTCATTAAGTCTGTGAACAGTTTTTTTTATGTCATTTGTACTTTCTCCTGTTTTGTCATAGACTCCTATAAGTCTTATATTATTCTTTTCTGTGTCATCTAGGGGCTGTTGGATTGATTTCTAATGGTCCCTTACCAGTTTTAAAATATCTCTGTTTTCGGGGCCAGGTATTTAGCTCAGTAGTTCTGCCACCTGCTTCACAAGCACAAGGTCCTGAGTTCGATCCCTGATATATATATAAAAAAAGATCTCTCTTTTCATGGTCACTGACCACCATTCTGTCTTCTATATCTGATATTCTATCTTCATATTGGCTCAGTCTGCTGTGTATACTTTCAATAGACTTTTCAACCTCCTGGATATCTGTTTGAATATGTTTCATGGATTCCATTTCTTTCCTATGTTGGGTGTTCATGATTTCCATTTCTTTCCTATGCTGGGCATTCATGGCTTCCATCATGGTCCTGAACTCATCTATTTTTTTTTATCTGTTTCTGTTCTACAGTCTCTAATCATATCTTTCATTCTGCTCACCATCTCTGCAGTTATCTGGGAAATTATTTCTGTTTTGAATTTTTCTAGAGCTTTATTCATCTGTTTTGTTACTTCCTGTACTATCAGTTCAGGGTGTCCAGGTGGTTGATTATCAGACTTTTCCACCTAGTTTCCCCCAGAGTTTGCCATTGGTGAGCTGGAAGTCTGGGATTGAGCCTTGCTTAAATGTCTTCTCATTTGTATTTTTGTTGTTGGTAATGTCCTTGGTTTAGTTCCTGGGCTGATACTTCAATATTGGTTATTGTAGGTATCTTTTTTGCTTGTATTTGGAACCCTTATGGAAAGATTGCTTCTCATAGGTATCTTCCAGATATAGCTGTTCTTAAGGTTTTGAGTCTCCAATGACTCTGGGGCAATCTCATTTTCATTATACCAAAAGAATCACTGATCAGATCAATCACAACACCTTAGCCCAAGTGACAAAATCACCAATAGCAATAATATAAAGTACAGCTTAGAAAATAACAATTTGTGATAGTAATCTATCACCTTTAACTGTTTGAATTAAATCAAAATTGAGGACCTGCCCAACATATGTTTATAGTGAATAGACTCTTCAATATAGCAACTTTACCCTTCAGGATGGGGAGTTAGAAGGAGTTGGGGAGGGAGGGATAGATAGGTAGAAAGATAGGTAAAGGTTAGCAGTGAGGCCAGAGGACACAGAAATATCATGCAAACACTAAGAAACTGTTAAAGACAAGAGAAAAAGAGAGAATGAAAGAACAAAGACAAGAACAGAACAACCTAACAGCAATAGGGAGGTTAGAAACTGTATTTACTTTCCTTTAAAGTTAATGACAACCAAGAGAAGGAAAAGGAGAAGAAAAGAGAAATAAAGAAGAAATCCGAATTAGTGCCAGAACAGGAACATAAAGGGAGATGAAGAACAATGTGGGCCAGTGAGAGAATGAGAGTGAGAGAGAGGGAGAGAAAGAGAGAGAGAGAGAGAAAGAAAAAAGAAAAGAAGAAAAAAGAAAAATTTGAAAAGAGTAGAAAAAAATGAAAATTAAAAATAAGAGCAAAAAAATTTTGAAAATAACAAAAATAAAAATGAAGGGCCTCCTTCAGGGTATGTCTCTGCTGTCACAATAGACAGCATGGGCAGCAGTGTGCTGATATGTCATTGAGTCTCAGCAAGCCAGTCACAGACCCAAGAGATTCAGGCAGATTTCTGGCTGCAAGTCCCAAGTTGAGCTCCCTGGCTTCCTGCAGGGTTGAACTCTGCAAGGTTCTATTGCAGGTTCCAGCTGCCCTTCCCCTGAAGATGATCCAGGTTCTGGTGGGAGGTAATGATCCCTCCAACTTACCAAGTACAGTGGTCTGGTGTGCCTTTATTGCAGAGATTCTCTTCACTTTTCCAGTGGGCTTCAATTTTCATCAAGAAGCCTGAGAGAGGCCCTCTTTCTGTTGTTGTTTACTTCTGCTCTATCTTTTGGAGATCAGGATAATTGGCTTTATGACCCACTGTGCCTCTGGAGTGTGAATCCAGGTACAGGTGCAACCAGGAGGCCAGAGGTGGGCAGAGGGGCGGGGCACTGGGATGGTGCTGTAGGTGCCCGGGCTGCTCTACTCCTTGCAGCTCCACTCCTTACCTGTCCACCCCTGGCTGGGAGGCCTGGAACAGGGTGGTGTAGCTCTGGGAAAAAAAATTTTTATTTTTGATATTCTCATGGAGAAGGAAAAAAGGGAAAAAGTGAGTTGTAAGTATAATTTGACTCTACCAACTTAGAATACTTGCCATGGGTGCAAAACAGTTTTGCACATACTTCTCTAACATCACCATGCTGCAAGTAACTGCATCATCAACATCTAGGTCTGGCTCAAACAAACAAAGTTTGTCTCTGTGATCCCCCTCCCTGAAACCAGGCCATTTTATATTTAGAAAACAGCGTGTCTGTCTGGCTCTTCCCTGCCTTTGAGCAATGATCTCTGAAACGTGAGGTGGTTTATGCAGGAACAAGAAGGGTTCCAGGTCCTATGGGGCAACGGTCTAGATGATGTGTTTGATAACTTACAGATGGATTATTTTCCTTAATTCAACACTTTTGGTTGTTATTTATTTTTAAATTTTCTTAAGACAGCTATATTGATCTCTACTTAAAAAAATAAACAATGCTTAACAGAATAAATCATGAAAAAAAGGACCAGACCAGGGAGTTTAGAATTTAATGACTTTGAGTGAATGAATTTTACTTATATCCCTCTAAAAATAGGAAGATGTAACTTGAATGAAATATATCTTGATTGAAAAACACTTGGTAGTTGCATGTATGGGTAGATGGGAGGTTCCATAACATTAAGTCATGAATATAGCAAGTGGCATTAATGATTACATAGACCAAAGTAATTTTAGTCATGCAACAAATATTTATCAAATGTTTATAATGTATGGGAGGGAACTGGGAACTTAACAGTTCCTGGAAACTAAAGGATGGAGGAATGGACATTGGTTTCGGTAGTCAGAGGATTCACAAACTACTAAAAAAAATTCTGACACAAAAGCTACTAACACGTGCTCTGATGGTGGTATGATAGGGAAGTGTATGGTGAAATTAACATCCAAAGCAAGACTTGGGGTTGGGAAGAATTTCCTGCAGAAAGTTTCTTAAACTGAGACCAGAAGGACACATTGGAGATAGGGGGAAGGGCAGTGTTCCGAGATCCTAGAGCTAAAGGTGTGCTCAAGGACCAGAAAGGAGATAAACACTCATTGAACATAGCACATTAAAGGAAATGGACAAGAGGAGGACAGTAGTTTAGAGCAAAGGTGAGAGGAAAGGGCTTGGGGTTTGTATGATAAGTTAAGGAGTTTGGACTTTATCTTTACAAATATGATACCCATCATAACAGAATGATCTGGGAGGCAGAAAGGACACTAAATTTTTCCCAAAATCATAGGGCATTGCAAGCAAAGGATTTAAAAGCTATAATAGAATCTAAGAAACAGGACTATGATTTTGAGAATATAGGATTTGATTTCAAAATATGAGTTATGAGATAAACTATACTCTCCAGAATCGTATTAATGCATTGATAGCTTTTAATCTTAGCCACTATATTTTTGCATTAGACATTTTCCCAACAGAGATGGGAATTAAGCAAATGAGAGAGGCTCAAACAAAAGGAAGCATAGAAGATGGTAAATTGCCAAATGCAGTCAAGGCTGATGAAGGTGTGATGGCAGCTATTGACCTATGGTGTTGCCATGGAAACCAAAGCTCTGTGGTTTTGGAGTGGTTTCTCCTTTGAAGAACAGATTGACTTTAGTAGATACATAAGACTGAAATTTATGACAGTTGGATCATCCATTGCCACATGTACTCCAAATTCTAGTTAAGTGACAGAGACAGTGGCTACCTAGGTCTTAGATGAATGCCCCAGGAGCCCAGAGCCTGTCAAAGTCCTAAGATTGAGTTTCAGTGAAGAGCAAAGTTCAGCTGTGGCCTCAGGCCAACTTCCCCAGCTCTACTCTTTACCAGACTGACACATTAATTCTAAATGATAGCCAGAATTCAGGAGGAGAAATACAATTAAATAGGTCTTATTTATTAAGACAGGATTTAAAAAATTATATTAGGAGACCTGAACCTCAATAAACCAATAAAAACCTGTTTGACTTTTCTCTTTAGGAGTTTCTGAAAAGACATGGTCCACATTAAATGACTAACATTGGAGCGCTAACAGCACAAAAGACCATAATTAAGCTTTATGTAAATTATCTTTCTTCAATCATTGGTCTCATAATACTGTTATTATCCTCATTTTACTGATGAGATGATTGAGACTAAGGGAAGTTAAAATTTAACCAAAGATGTTAGACATAAAAATGGGGCATTATTTGAACCCAATCATCCAGATGTAAGTGAGGTGGTCAAGATATTTTATTGGATTGTTATTGGCAGGTGATATTATCTTTTGATTTAGCATCATAGAATTTCAGATATAGAAAATAACTTGAAATCATCTAAATAGTCTTTCTCATTTTGAAAATGAGAGCAATGAGCCATAGAAAGTTTATGTTGCTTCTCTAAGGTTTCACATAGAATTAATGACTAACCAGATCAGAATCCAAGGCTCCTAGCTCCTAGACAATTTTCAACGTATCTTGATACCTTTTATTTTTTTTAATGTGGGCTTCCTCTCTCTTTTCTTTTTTTTTTTTTCTGTTTTTTATCTTTATTTTGATTTTATTGTTTTCTCTGTTCTTCTTTTTTTTGGTACTGGGGATCAAACTTGGGACCTTGTGCTTCTGAAGCACACGCTGGAACCACTGAGCTAAATCCCCAGCCCACTTGCTACCTTTTCATTGAGTATGAAAATACAGTGTGTTTTTGGCTTTTGTTTTATATTTGTTTGCTTTTAATTGATGCAAGTCTACTTATCTGGACTAGTTTGCTTTTTTCTATATAATTTTATCTGGACAGTCTATTTTCTGTACCTAGAAATAAAGTGATTTTTCCAAATGTTCAGTCAAGATACTCCTAAGCCAGTAGAGTGCACACATTTCTTACTGCATGTGGCTTTTGTGTGGCTGGATCTCAGTAATGAAGGCAATCAATCAGGAGTTAAGTGGTGTATAGCATGTTCTTCTTTGGTTATTATTTCTTAAAACATACTTTGTCATCTTGTCTCATCTGGCAGAATTTGTCTAGACTATATACACTTTTAATTCAATTATCTGATAAGAGAAAAACATATCCAATAATAGAGGAACATTCCTGGTATGGGGGGTGAAAAAATATGCCTGTGACAATAGCTCTGAAATAAGAAGGCTAGAGTGTGGATCTGAATGAAGAACAGCTAATGACAAAGTAACTACCCTCCCTGATCTGGATGGCATAAAATGGGCCCAGAAGCTTTCTTTGGTCTTTTTGTTCCAGAAAAAGATTCAGAATATTGTGTGATATCAAGGTAAGGAAAACTTGACATTACATAAAAAATTAAAAGCTAAAAAAATAGCCAAGCAATAATTACTTTACAATTTGTTTGAGCAATCATTTAAAGCTTAGAGTAAAAGTTTGAGAGGACTAGAAAAGTGGATGTGGGAGAAAAATTTCAGGAAATCAGGAATTAAGAGATGCACAAGTAACAAGGCTTTATTAGAGTCATGTTAACTCCTTGTTATAATCAAGAGAGAGAAAGTTCTGCCCAAAGTGAAAAACTCAGGCTTCTACAAGGGTGAAAGGGTCATAGCTGTGAATTAGGCTGGTCATGTTAACCCAGCAAAAGAGATGCTTCACATTGCCTTTTCAGACATTAGGGCCAAATAATCATGAAACATATGTGCCCCTTAGTGCTACACCAAGATATAGTTACTTGCTCCTTCTATTTCTAATGGATTATGCACTGATGGAGAAAAGGTAAAGATGGCATTAATTTTACCTTTTACTAAAAGTCACTTATTATGAAATAAGGCTATATAGTCTAAAATATATTCAAGGAGATATGTATTCAAAGAGATACAGTACTAAGGGAAACCAGAGGAAAAGTGAGATTTAGCTCATTTAAGAATGATTTTCATTTTCTATTTTAATTAGCTGCAGTACTTAATATATCAATACCCTTTTCTCCCGCACATGTTGTAAAAGAAAGGTGTAGAGCTTAATTTAGGATGTATCATCTTGGTTGCATTTGATAGAGAAATAAAAACTCTAATAAAAATTGCATACTTTTAACATGTGAGTTGAAATCTTACTTTTGGCTCCTTCTCAAGCCTAGGTTAAATCCTAGGTCATTACGAAGCTCTTTTCAATACTAGTAGTCCAAAAAAGCTTACATAGTTGTAGATTTCTTTCCTTTATCTCATTATTCATTCATCAATCTAGCCACCCACCCAAATAACAAGTATTTATTGAGGATCCATTATATACTCCACTTTGTGATAAGGTCTAACAAGTATTTATTGAGGGTCCATTATATACTCCACTTTGTGATAAGATCTAAGGTCTCAGTAATAAATAGAAACATAAAAAACATTCCTACAGTCAAGATGAAATATCAAAAAAAATCAGAGAAATAAAAGTATAATTAGAGCTTTTAAAAATGCTACAAAGAAAAGAAATATGGTAATATGAAAGCTTATAAAGAAGAACTAGACTCCTCCACACGGTCAGGGCAGGCTACTTAAGCAGGATTACTAATGTACTAATTATATAAGCAGAATTTATCTAGAAAGAAAACAAGAATTAGTGACTGCTTTGCTGCAAAAAAGACCCATTATTATAGAACATTATCATTTGTGCTGGCTTGCTTGTTTAAGAGAAAACAAATCTCAAATTACTTTGAAGGACTTATAAAGTGCTACTAAAAGTGATTAGAAAGGAAAAAAGTTAAAATAGAAGGAAAAATGGAAACAAAGCTTCTGTACATAGGGAGGGAAGGGGGTTGAGGGACTGGGATAAAATACAATTTATTTTAAAAGAAACAGAAATATTGGTTGAGTAAATTTCATAGAGATTACTTTTCACCACAGGTTTGCTGTAAGTTTAAATATTTCTAGGTAATGTAATAGAGTGAAAAAACTAAATGCTATAACATTTAGCTGTCCTACATTTGAATCACAGGTCTGATGAATATTAGCTAAGTAACCTTGAGAAAGTTATTCACCTTTTCTGAAAGGAAATCTACAGTTGAGAAGTGTAATAATGAAAATTCTGCAAGGTTGCTGTGAAAATTAAATGAGAAAATGTGTGAAAATATCTCAAACATGAGCTATTCGGTATCTAAGATGCATATAAAAGATAAATCTGCAGAATTACTTGTCTCCATTGTATTACTTACCTATGATTGTTAGTTTTCACCACTACACCATATTTTATGATTTTATACTTCAAAGACTTTCTGCTATTAAATACTTTGCTTAATACATTTCAATTATTATGTAATGCTTTCTTTTGAAATTTTCACGCACTTACAGGTAAAACTCAGAACTTCTGATGGACATGATTGTATTATTTAAAATTTCAGACTAAAAATAAAAAATTGTCTCTGATATTTTTATTCTCTTTTAACTCAAAATAGCTACCCCTCATAGAAAGAGTCACTTCAAAGCAAGTCTTGTCCAAAGTCCCTTCCAGGAAAATCAGGGTAAACATGCTGAACCAACAGAAAAGCCAAAGGACCTTAGGTTGGAAATAGATGCAGTACATGTTCTTCTGCCAGTTCTTAGGGCCTCAGATTCTAATGGGGGCAAAAAAGATCAAGCTAACTCCCTAGTTTTAATGTGCCAAGAAAAATTCTTTACATATTTTAAAACTAGATTCTTTGATGTTTCTAAGGTTTCAAGTGATAGGTCATTAGCTCAGATGTTGAGTTTGATTCTGCAGCAATGGCTAGTTCTCATCTGCTCAAAGTTGCTACTCATTATTTGATAAACCCTAATAGAAAGAATATTTAAAACATGTACACTGCAGTCTATAGTTCTACTCAAAAGTCACCAGGTTTTGTTGTGCCCTGCTACCTCTTCTTGGTTGCTACACTGAGCGAACTGCTCTCCTTAGAGCACTCTTGACAACCTCAGGGAAACTTCACAATGGATGTAGGGGTAATGTCCTCACTTGGGGCATGACATGACACTACGAGGTGACCACTTTCGATGATCAAGACCAGTGATAAACCCTGGTATTATTTTTTCTAAGGCTGTCTTATTAGTGTTAATGTGTGAACTTGCCTATGGTAGAAGTTCTTGCCAGAGTCTAGATAATGTAAGGATATCAAAAGTCCACTTATCCGTCTTTCCTGCCTATTACAGAGTCTAAAATTCATACCATTACAGGATTTCCCTTGCTGCCAGTAGTCTCGAGGATTTCTTTGTTCAAATGTACATATTCTTTTTGACATGCTCTTAAGCCATTTTTCAGTGCTTAATATTTTCAAGAGTTAATTTTTCAAGTCAGTGACTGTGCTTTGGACAAGAAGTCCCAGATAGTTCTAGTATGGTGGTAGCTTAATGCAGCGATTCTCAGAGTCAGTGCTAGTTCAGGGGGAGAACCATATGTAAGTTCAAATGGCTTGGAGTAAAGTGATGCTTTTGAAGGAATTAGACAAATGTCCTACACTTCCTGGTTCTTGAATGTCCTTTATAACACTTGGCTTTCAACATCATGTCTACAAATTAATACAATCTCTTATGACCACTAGGTATTAGGCTTTGAAATTTCTCACCACAATATTAATGAAAGGATTTATATATATGATAATGCCAAGTCTCTCCCCTTGAGCAATCTATAGTCTACTGATTTTACAGTAAGCACTATTCCTAATAGCAGTGCAGACTCATAGATAAATGAGCAAAGATGAGGAAGTCCAATTCTTTCAGGAATAATAAAATGTGTCTTTAGAAAGAAATTCATGTTGAGCTCAGTTTTGGGGAAATTACAAGACTTAATTACCTTGGAAAATCCTGGAAACAGTAGACGCAAGATAAATGGAATTGAATATGAAAGATAATCTGACTATGGGAACTATAGGGATATATCAAAGGCAACCAGAGGCCAGAGGGAGTTTTAATGTTTGGAGAACAATGAAAGTAGGAGAGAAAATCAAAAAGGAAAGGTTGGAAGCTGACAAAAATACTATAAAAGTACTTTTCTTAAAATTTTATATGAGATATGTATGTGAGTATACATAAGCATTTAAAATAGAGGTAATTTAATAAGGAAATTTGCTTTAAAAAGTGCTGGAGAACTCAAATAAAAAAGGAGAAGGTAAGTTTACTTAAAAGATCAGTAGTTTTAACAATTCATTGCCATAGCAAAGAGACTCAACTGAAATGGAACTGCTCTGTATCCACAATTACCACCACACAGAGACATCTGCCAGGGGAATAAAGCTCGGTGGGCTGCAACCCAGGAAGTAGCACTCCTCAGCACCTACTGTTGTGCCATCACTGCAGGAGGCACCAAGATAGCAGAACTAATGGCTACTTACCTTGTCTCACTTTCTAAGCAAACCGAAAGCTGACTAGCAAGAGAGTTTGAGAAATACAGTTTGCATGTTCCTGTCCCTAGTGGTAGAGAGGAAAATATAGAAAAATGGTTTTGCAGCTGAAAAATAATAGACGGTATTTAGCAAACACATGGTCTATTTAAGAGTCTCTTACCTTCCCCCTCTTTCCTCCTCCCAGATCTCCATCGGCAACCAACAACATGAAAGACACGCACATATCTGTCTTCATTTTCATCGTTAATTACCTATGTATTCGTATCTAATGATGGGAGTAGAGAAGTGTCCTAAGTATGTTCTGAAAACAAATGCAAATTTGAATAAATAGATACAGGTTAAGAACTAAATCCTTCATAACCAAGAAGGCTAGTAATATTGATTTCAGAAAAAATAATAGTCTATTCTATTCCTAATCTCCTCTTTACTGACACAAATTAGAAAATCCTATTCTCTTATTTTATAAAGTTATGATCTCTTTTTAATTTTGGCTTCTACCATTAAAAATTTAGGTAGAAATAAGTTATATTTTTTAATTCAACAGTCTCTGTTAATGAAATGTGACAAAGATAAGTATAATAAAGCAGCTATTCAGGTTGCTCAGCTATACTCCATTGTTCATATTTAGAGAAATAAATGCATCTGTTTCAAAGAAAAATTAAACAGGTAAAAATTAAACAACAATGGCAATGGGAAAACCTAGCTAAAGAACAAAACTAGATATATAACCAAAGAAAGAATTCTGGATTTTCATGAATCTAACTTATGAAAGAGTTCTGCTCTTAAGAATAAATAATTGCATTTGTTGATATTTTTATAAATTAATTTAGGAAAAGAAGTTAAAATAAAAATAAAAATAGTTTATGCTTTCACCATTAAATTTCTGTTTCCTCGTTATAACATTAATTTTTAAGGGCACAACACACTAGTGATGAATAATTCTATAATACTGTATTCTTTAAGGTATATTTTAAATGGTAATTGGCGGCACTGCATTGAAAGCTTCAACTGAGAAATTATGTGTTTGTATTGATTAGCTTCTTCTTTGCCAGGACAAAATACTCAATCCTTGCAACTTTAAAAAGGAGAGGGTTAGTTTTGTTCATGTCTTCAGAGGTTTCAGTTTATGGTTGGCTGACAGCAAGGCAGAACATCATGATAGAAGGAAATAGGGGAGGAAAGCTGCTCAACTCATGGCATCTGGGAAGCAGAGTGCAAAGGAGGAGCCTGAGAGGAAGGAACCAAGATCCCTCAAGGTCATGGCTCCATGACCTACCCAGACAGCATCTCTCAAGCCAATCAAATTAACAATCAAGCTTAACTGTCATTGTAATGAAAGAACTGAGTATAAAACAAGATTCTTACCCTTTACAATAACCTTGGAACATTATAAAATCATACTCTAACTACTGAATATATTAGAGGTAATTTGCATGGCATTGCCTCTTAATAGATGTACTCAAGGAGTAGTAAAAATCTCTTTATAATCTCATCTCAAAGGTGACCCAATAGTAGTGGGTTTTAACCCTGTTCTCTAGTGATTTCTTCTTGGCACACATCTCTGAGTCTGTTGAGACACTTCCATCAGTTTCTCGAAGGCCAGTGCCATATTGTGTAGACTACATCACTCACGTCTTACTAATAATCACCAATACACAGCAAGAGTAATAAGATATCAGTTGACCAAAGGGACAATTTTAATAAATAAAATTTTAAATTTAGTTGGTTATATATTTGTATGGTTCAAAATTCAGAAGGTAACCAGAAAACATAGTGACATTGCACACTTTCCATTCTGACCTCTTGACATTAGTTAAAGCAAAGCACTCAGGGAATACAACCCACATGTTAGTAGAGCATGAAACTTATAAATTATTTCTTTTTTCGTGAAAATATGGAGAATTTTCACCCTGATAGGACAAATGCTGCTGTGACCTTATAATTAAAAATGCTTAAGTGTAGTGGAGCATACTTGTATTCCCAGGAAGCAGGAAGCTGATGCAGGAGAGTCATGAGTTTGAGGCTAGCCTGGGCAGTATAGGGATTTTGAAGCCAACCTGCTTCATATAGTGAGGCCCTTTCTAAAGGAAAAAAAAAATCCATCAACTCCAATGCTGATGTCATTTCATTTTTTATCTCATGTAGATAATTAAAAGAAATATCTGGACCACCAACATTGTGATGTGGTGTAAGCATTATTTCTTTGGGAAACACTTATTAAATGTTTTAACATCTGAGGGGAACACTTTCTGGAAGGAACAATAACAACAATGTGAACTTAGTTTTGTAGTCATTTTTAAAACATGCATTTAATAAATAAAACATTGAGAATAAATTTTCACAAACATTCAAATGTAAAAAACACAGAGATGATTCTATTTTTTTTCATTTAAAACTGGAAATGGAAATTTACCATAATTTCTTTCTCTGAATACTTCAAACAATGTAAAAAAAAAGTATACACACACAGAGACTCTGCATATTTATTATTTTATTAACATTTAAGCCTGTTCAACATTATGCTTCAATATTATGGGTTTAATTCATGGCTTTATTTTTTCATACTTGATGTTAACATCTTTGCAGTGGTATTGCTAAACTAGTTTTGATATATACCAAGATCTACAGTAACTTCTTAGAATTGGAGTAATCTTATCAAATCCAAAATAAAAAAGAAAAATATTACCTTATCAGACTAGGCAAGGATTTTTTTTTTCTTTAGAAAGGGCCTCACCATGTGAAGCAGGCTGGCTTCAAAATCGCTACTCTGCCCAGGCTAACCTCAAACTCATGACTCTGCTACCTCAGCTTCCTGATTCCTGAGAATACAAGTGTGCTCCACTACACTTAAGAATTTTTATTACCAATAGATAGGAAAAAGAATTTGACTACTTTCCCCAAAGTAAGCTTCCTTTTAGTGGACATGTTTTGTTATTTCACTACCTCTTTTTTTTCAGTCCTTACTTCTTGTGTGGGTATTATTATCATCGTTTTGTCTCCTGGTATCTTCCCACAGACATAGTGTACTTTTCAATACTCAGCTAATATTATACAAGTCATGGTCTTGTCACAATGATACATTGACCTATTTTGCCAGCATTATTAAGAACTGATTCATTCCTTGTTAGATTTTTACTGTTTATCAAAGGTGCTACCTTGGAGATTGATCTCCAGGGAAATTAACTATAAGTCAACTTTCCTCATTTAGAACATTAGCTTATTAATTATGTTAGAACAAATCTGATAATCTTCTTTACCTGGTTTGTTTTTGGACACTGATTGTGACTGTTTAATTCCCTTGCCACTTGATTTTTAGACTGATTCATAAGTTTGCCCATTCTTTCTCAGTTTTGGTACAGTTTCTATTTTTTTCCAGGAGGTCTTGGGTTTCTCCAGTCCTTTTTCTTTATTCTTTCCACTATGCAGAGATGGTAGGATGATCAAGTCTTCTCTTTATAAACAGACATACAGCAGATCTATAAAAATAAAAGAAACTAAATACTTTCACACATAGTAACAATTTCTGTATTTATTACAATAATATAAAACTTAACCATGCTCTATTACACTTACCTTTCTTTTATAGTCTAAACATCTAATTACAATGTTTATTCAAACTATTCTTTTTATGATGGCATTAGGAACTCATTGAACTGCACAGCAAGTTTTGTTCAAATTAACATGACAGCATCTATTATTATTATTATTATTATCATTATCACTATTATTTAAAGTTCAAATTATCACATACCTCCTTATGCTATACCTCTTTACACAGGTTCTTTATCCTTTCAGCATCATCATGATTTTTAGTAGTAAATGGACATATCTGATACAGTATTTCTCTTCCCTAAAACACAGACTCCATCATCATTGAATAACATCTCTCTCTTCTTGAGAACAGTATTTGACTAGCACAAATTGAGGGCTGGGGTCCCACAAGAGTGTTGACAGTGGTCCAAATATCTCTTCTGTATTTGATTTCTTTTCATTAGTGACACTTGTATATATGAAGACATGTGTCTCTTTCTAAGGCATGAATTCACACTGATTTTTGTAAGGTAAACATATAAAGTTTCATCAATGACTAAGACTTTCTTCATGGGACACTGAAAAAAGACTTTGTTGTTCTAACCCTGATAAGTGCTTCTTATTATGGTTTAGATCTAAAATGACCCTCAAAAGGCTCATGTGTTCAGAGGTGAAGATTTCAGAAAATGATTGGATCAGGGGGACACCTTGCACATCAGTAGATTAATCCATTGATGAGTTCATAGCTGAATGTATGGTGAGGAGGTAGGTTCTGGTTGGCACAAGTGAGTCATCAGGAACATGGCTTTGGAACGTCCCTAATTCTCACTCTCACTTTCGCTCTTCCTACTCTCTTCCTGCTTCCTGGCTGCTGAGGCTTGTGCAGCTCTCCTCCACCGGGCCCTTGCACCATGCCATTTCTGCCTTGGAGCCAATCAATCATGGAAACTATGAGTTAAAATTGACCTCTCCTTTCACACCCATGGTGTCAGCTATATTGTCCCAGTGATGTGAAAGCTGAACAATGTACTCTAATTCACTGAAGTCTAGTAGTTACTAGAAAAGAGAAATCTTATTCTAACGGTAATGCACAATATTTTAAACTATCTCAGGGAAATGATTAAGTCTAACTTTAGTCCTACAAGAAACTTGATTTTTGAAGATAGGACGTCATTTACAGAATGTATTTCTCCAGCATCTTAATCCTAGCCTCAGGGCCCTCTGGGTGTCCTTGGTGCCATTGGCCTGGGCTTTAAGCCCTAAAGTACCCTGCATTTGGTTTAACACTCTGTTTCACTGTCTTGGGATCTTAATCATATTTTGCTTTTTTTTTTTTTTTTTTGGTACTAGGGATCAAACTTGGGACCTTGAGCTTTCGAGGCAGGCACTGGAACCACTGAGCTAAATCCCTGGCCCCATCTTAATCATATTTTAACAAAAGGGTCTTCATTCTCATTTTACACTGGCATCTGTACGTTATATACCTAGTGTTTCCCATAATGCATGAACTGTCAAATTAGAATTCAAGGTCCTGGTTTCTCTTCCTTTACTCATCCAAAGTAAGCAGGAAATTCTTAGCATGCATTCATCCAAAGAATGACATATTATATTAAATTTCAGAGACTCATAATTTCCTATTTGTGCTTCGAATCTGAAACAAAATGTCTATTCACAGCCTGAGGAAAACCAGCCTAGAGTGAATACTCTAAAGTTTTGGCTAGTCACTGAAAGTCCCCAAGAGATTTAAAACTACAGAAGTCTGTGTTCTTGTGCAGACTAAATCTAAATCTTTTGGGCAAGAGCAGAGAAATTTGTATTTTTTTAAAAGCCTCTAGGTTGTTTTTTCCCCATTTTTTAACTGGTTGAGTACACTGAGCAAGAGATTCATTAGGCTGTGGATATCTATGAAGTGAGAGGCCTGTGTTACTAAGCCAGTTCCTATTAAGTATTCATCTGGTGGGATTTCTGATGGTTTCTAATCCACCAGCAGGATACTTACCAGGAAAAAACTAACAGGTTTTTTGCTATGGTTTAGATCTTAGCTCTTATATCCTGGTAAGCTAACATTTCTAGGAAATACTGTCAGGATAAGCCTTTTCTACTTTATATTTTTATCACATTCCCCTAATTTGTTTCTCTATTTTCTGTGATAACTAAATAAATACGATCGGTTCATTATAGTTATTCCCCTCTCTCTTCCCTGAATGTGATCTTAGCTGCAGCTTTTACTTTCTTTTGCTCAGCCTTGCCATTTTTGTCAGGGAGAGAAAATAGCAGACAATAAAAAGCAGAAGCAGAAGTATCTTGATGGCACCTGTGCCATTCCTGGTATACCACTGACTTGTGCTCTACATTCCCACAACACAGGGTGAATATTTCCTCTGGGTCACTTTCATTCCAGGGTGGAGTCTGCAGTCTTCAAGCTTTTCAAGAACTGAGGCCTCAGATAGACATTCATGAAGGGACATCTTGACTCAGAAATGCACAAAATAAAACTGCAAAATTAAAATTAGCAAATGCCAATAAGATGTATATTACATTTACTTAGTTATTACTTTTAACAATCACCAAAACTTCATTATACATGAAATTAATTCTTGGTTACCTTTTCTTTACTTTGTAAAGATTCCTGAATATATATGACAATTGCTGAGAAGTCTTAAAACAAACATCCATGGAGTCCACATGTCTTAGTCACTCTCTTTGTGGCTGAGATGCAACATCCAACACCCACAACTTAAACTAGGAGAGGTTTATTTTGGCTTATATTTTAGTCCAGGATTTCCCAGCTCCAAAGAAGAAATAGCATGGCAGAGGAGCATGGCAGAGAACTCCCCATGGCGTGGAAGACAGGAAGCAGAGAGTGTCAAGGGAGGAGCCTGGAAGGGAGATATGACCTTCTGGGTCAGGTCCACAGTGACCTGCCTCTTATAACCAGGCCCCACCTCCACACAGCAAGTCAGCTATGAGCCCCCATAATCAAACCACCTTCCAAATGTCCTGCCTATGATCAATGAAGCTTTAGGGGGCCATCTAGATATAATCTATAACACCATACTAACACAAAAAAATCATTGAATAAAAATTTAAATGTAATATGGAATGTAATCATTTCAATATGATTTTTTTTTTTTTTTTTGGTACCGGAGATCGAACTCAGGTCCTTGTGCTTGTGCAGCAGGCAGTGAAACCACTGAGCTAAATCCCCGGCCCTCAATATGATTTTTAATATATGTAGACACCAACAAACTGAAGAATGCCAAAATTCCACTAAGTTCATAAAAATCCCACTAAAATAAACTGTCATCAGGTTCACAGTAATGCTTTTTTAAAGTTTGGAAATTAAGATTATAGTTGACCTTGTAAACAACTATGACAGTCTTCTAAATTGTAGTGATAATTTCAAATATTTTGCCAAAAGGACCCTCATGTGACACCCGAATATTTAAAAATACAGTAATGGAGAAATAAACAGACCAATAGATGAAAGAAAGGATACAGAGACCAAGACAGAGGGGAGGAAGAAAACGAAGGAGAGAAAAGAACAAAAAATCACTCTGCCTCTTATGACCTTAGCAGCCCTGGGCAATTCTGCAGAACTTTGATGTTCACGGATTTCAGTTTGTAAAATTTTATTTCTTTCTATTTTTAATTTTAATTTTATTTATTTTTGCTACTGGGGATATTTGGTACAGGATCTTTGCACTGAGATACATCCCTAAATATTTTTAACAATTTTTTTTTTTATTTTGAGGCAGGGTCTTGCTGTCACTGAGATGCCCAGGCTGGGCTGGAACCTGTGATCTTCTTGTCTCTTCCACCTAGGATTACAGACATGATTTTCTGATACAATAGGGAAAACTAAAACTTTGAAGGTAAGCCACAGATTTGGTGAAAAAAAATTGAATATATTTATCTGATATAGAGTAGTATCCTACATACATAATGAACTCATAACTAAACATGAAAATTTTCCCATTAAAAATGACAAAATATGTGAAGAAACACTTCATGAGAGAAGACATGTGGGATGATGAAAAAGTGTGAAAAGTTTCTCAACATGATGACTCAGGAGGGAAATGTAAGTTAAACCAGTGACCACCACATGCCTTCTAGATGGTACACGATTAAAAGGATTCCATATCATGTGCTGGTGAGGCTACAGGGCAACTGGAGCTCTCGTGTGTTTCAAGAATGGAAGATAGTATAGCCACTTTTGGAAAGGGTTTGGCAGTTTCTTATAAACTTAAACATGCAATAATTAAAAGTTGCAACAATCTCACTCCTAGGTATTTCCAAAGATAAATGGAAAACTATATCCATACAAAGACATGTTATGCATGTTATGTGAATGTTTGCCACATCTTTACCTATAAAGGAGAAAAATGGAAACATTCTAAATAGTCACTGTATTAGTAGTTTTCTGTTTTGTTTTGTTTTTTATAACTTACTTGATGCCTGGTACTTTACAAGGAAATGAAATTTTTTTAGCCCACAATTTTGAAGCTGAAAATCCAAGATCTGGGATCTCTATTTGTTTGGTCTCTGCTGAGAACCTTGCATGAAGTCCTAGTGCAGGGATTTGGGAACCATTTTGTGCATGTGTCCTGGGATTTTGTAATTAACAGGTCACACCTACTTCCCCAGCCCGCTTTGCCATGCCCTAATCTCCTGTGTCAAGAGCATATGAACTCAAAAGCAAATAGCAAAATCAGAGACTTAAAACTCTGATTTTACTACAAAATATTATTTAAAAGTAAAATACTTATTCCAGAAAAAAATACTGTAGAAAGTTATTTTAATACACAATTTAAGCTTTTAATGATATCAACTCATTGCTTAACATATAATAAGGTATAAAATGCACCCTGGCTGATTCAATGCATGTTTTCTTAAAACAGATGTAGCATTTTCTCAAATTATATTCTCTTTACATTTATCTAAACTCATACAAAATTCATATTTCTAAACCCTTATTTTTAGTTTTAGATAATCACATTTACATATACAGATGACAAAGGGGGCTGACATATTGAGTGATAAGTGGATTTTTGCCTCACATCTCAAAGTATTTATTTTTATACTTCAAACACCAAGACAGAAATGGTAATACAAAGTCCTCAGGAGGCAGTTTTCTAATAGCAATTTAAAAAAATCTTTAGATGGTTGAGATTTGCTATTAATATTTTCTTAGAATGGAATTGTTAAATAATTTGTTGAACACTCATTTTTTTTTGCTTTCTGTATACTCCAAGAACTAGAAATACTTTCATAGTTTCCTTGAGATATACAATATTCTTAAAATTATTTTGCATTTCTTTGAAGTGAGATAGTAGCATATCTCAATTACATCAGTTATTGCTTTCCTCTAAAAATCTTGATTTACCCACTATATGTCTGAGTAAGTTTGCAGTCTGGTGCATGCACCTTTCTTCTTGCTGCAGATTCTGAGTTTCTTCTGGCTAACTTTATTCTAATTAACATTTCTTTCTGCCTACCTGAAACATTACCTTTATTATCTTCAAAGATCTCAAAAAAGGGTGAAAGTGAACTATTTTACAACTATATTCAAATATATAAGAGAAAATTATGAAATAAAGCTAGCAATTATAAACCTGGTATTTTTTATCTTCCCTTCCATCATGGCTCTTCTTCTTCATCCCTCTTCCTCTCTTGGGGCCTTCTCCCATCCCTTTTCCACCTCTAAATCTTCGGCCAAAATGCCAAGAGATAGTGCCAAGAGAGATAATCAGCATTTAGGAGGAACTCAAACAACCAATTATGGAATTTGAACATTGTTGGCACCTTGATAAGGAGCTGATACAGGAAAAAAGAAGGAAAGGGGTGGGAACAGGGGAAAGGATTTTCCATTTCTTCCCCAATTTAAATGAAATTATGAACCACTTCACTAAAGAATTAGGCTAGCCCTTACTAGAATCACTGGAGAAGGTACTAAGATCAGCGATCAGCACTGTAATGAAAATGTGGATAGAGCATACATTTAAATATTAAATATGAAAGCCCATCAATTAATTCATGTAGGGCTTTCTCCTTGTTTGTTTTTTGGATTTTTTTTTTGAGACAGGGTCTCACTATGTAGTTCAGGCTGACCTTGAACTCACTATGTAGCCCAGGCTGGCCTTGGACTCATGATGATCCTCCTGCCTCAGCCTCCTGAGTCCTGGGATTACAGGTGTGTCCCATCATGCCCAGTGTAGGGTTTAAACATCTTTGAAAAAAACAGTAAGCCTGTGCTAT
The DNA here is from genome assembly GCF_053883595.1 of Heterocephalus glaber. Lineage (NCBI taxonomy): Eukaryota > Metazoa > Chordata > Mammalia > Rodentia > Bathyergidae > Heterocephalus > Heterocephalus glaber. The sequence continues at coordinate 40,053,778 of NW_028258333.1, forward strand.
TCTATTGATTTGTTTCTTGTACATTTCTTCACTTTCCAAAATAAACTGAAAATCAGTATTTCTCTCTACCACCTCCACTGGGCTTCTCCCTCTTCTGCGCTTACTCCAAAATTGCACTAAAAGTGTATTGTGTATGTCTTTTTTTTTATTGTGTATGTCTTTTAACTGCCTTTCTTCATCATGGTGCTTTTGCTCATCTTTTAAATTCATGACATCCACTCAGATTTCACACAAACTCATTTTGTACAATGAAAGAAAATAAATTAAGTGATTCAGAGCATAAACTTTGCAGCTGAATAGATCTGGCTTTGAATGCTAGCCCTGCTCCTTCTTGACTGTCATTTTGAGCTTATTAATTAACCTTGCTAAACCTCAGTTTCTCCATCTATATAAAGCAAGGTTAATAATGCTACCCTTCTCAAAAGATTGTAAATGGTGGTTATAACAGTTTTCTACCAACTGCAACACTATTTCAAATCACTAGATACATCTCAGAAATCTACCTAAAATCCTTGATTATGCAGGACAAAATATTGTTGGTGATAAAATACATTCAGGATTCTGAATAATTTTTTAAAAAATCTCTCTACATCCTTGCATTTTATAGTGGAAGCTTGCTGAGAGCAAGGAGAATGTCTGGTTTGACAAGTGCCTAATTACATCTAAATCACCTGACTCATCTTTCTAGCTTATATGTCAGCAATTCTGCAAGTCCAGAGAGCAAAGAGCAGATAGGTAATGAGTAGTGTGAATGGTAGATTGGGGTTAAAATGTAGGTTAAATCCTGTTGGCTATTTAATAATTTTAATTATGGAAGAAAAATGATGAGTATATGGAATTCATTATACTACATTTATTTCTATTATTTATTTCCACTGTGTACAAATACACACACACACACTCACACACTATGTGTGTGTGCAGCAATAAAGGAAAGAGGACTGTGTGTATATGTCAACAAAGACAGAGGAAAGTAGGAAAAATGGGGTGATCTTTTAATGTATAATTAATCAGACTTTTTGCTCTGACTGTACAATTACTGCAACATATCTATATAGCTGATGGTATCAACCTGACTGTTTCATCTGTACATACTTGTTAAGAAATTGCTGTTGGGATTTTATCAAGCCCAATATATATATATGTATCCTTTTCCTCAATGAAGTTCTGCATTAACTAAGAAAGTCAGAGAAATAAAGAAAATGGAGAGCAAAGTCCAACATTTATTATTGATAATGGTCATTTTGAAGTATTCGTTCTCAGTCTATTGAGCCAGTGGACTTGTTAATATTGCATCCACTCACTGAAGGATTTACAGAACCAGGCACAAGCACAAGTGTAACAATCCTATTTCTTATGGACCTGTGCCCCTATAAATAGGCAGCTTAGGGCAAAATAAAATGTGTGCGTCTCTGTGGGGAACTGGATCTTATGAGAAGACAGATAAGGAAAGGGCTGGAGACATTCAGTCTCATTCTCTGCTCACTAATATCCTTGGAAGAGTAAGTGCAAAGGTGGAAGAAAAGAGCTAAGTAATGTTCATTCACATGGAAGAAAATATGAATGGGATAGAAGAGTATCCCATTCAATGATCAATGGGAGTTTTTACAAGGAAAGTCAACAGAAAAGCAATATGACAGTGGGGGCCATTAGCTTTTTGTTAGATCATATCCTGTGTTGTTTATGACTCTATCTGAAGACCCTTCTGTTCACCTCCTTAAACGTTCCTTGAATCTGGAGATTTTCTTTAACATTATGTTTATACTCCATAGTCTGTAGACACTTTATGGCCTCAAGAAGAGAAGGTACCCCAGAAAGTCACTTTTCTTTGGTCTGGTTTTAATTTTTGATTCTGGTAAATTAAGTTTATGTTTCATAGGAAGATTACATATATATATTGATTGTGGTTTTTGAAGAGTGCTTAAAATTCCAATAAATATTCCTGCTGTAATTGATCATTTTGATATTCATTTGATTTTAAGATGACCTCAAATATTCTGTACCATGGTTAAAAATTGAGGAGTACCTTTTTTTCACAAAGATATTTGAACATTACTTGGCTGTCTTCACCTTGACTTTCCACATCAGCTATGTTGATAGTTTGTCACATAGGGCAATATTCTTGTGAACTATTACAGCACTCTATTTGTACTTGGGATATTATTCCATGGCTTGTTTTTTGCATACTGAGGTCAATTTTTACCAGTCTTACAAAATGAGAAGTTTCTAAAGGGTGAGAATCAAATGTAGGTCAATTATTTATCATCACAGTCCCTGACACAAAATAAATGTTTTATAAAACTATAAATAATTACATAGTCAAGTTGAATTTCCCATCATTTTTCTTTCAGATTATTTGTTGTTTATAAAATTACAATTATTAGCACATATTGATTGCACAAATTACAATGTGGGTTACATTGTGACATTTCCATACATGCATAAACATACTTGGATTACACCAACCCTCCCTAGCTTACCTCCTTCCCCCTTGCCAAATCCCATTCCCTCTCACTTTCCTTCCTTCTAGATTCCACAAATGAGAGAAGACATATTGTACTTCTCTTTCTAAAGCTTCCTTACATATTTAACACAATCATCTTCAGAATGGGAGAAAATCTTTGCCAGCTCTTCTTCTGAAAGAGGATTCATATCCATAATACACAAAGAACTAAAAAATTTTGGCACCAAAAGAACAAGAAATCCAATCAATAAATGGACAAAGGAGCTGAACAGACACTTCTCAAAAAAGAAGGACAAATGTACAATAATTATTTGAAAAATTGCTCAATATCTTTAGCCACCAGGGAAAGACGAATCAAAACTACATTGAGATTCCATCTCACTCCAGTTAGATTGGCCATTATTAAGAAAACAAAAGATAACAAATGCTGACAAGGTTGAGCAAGAAAGGAGCACTTATGCACTGGTGGTGGGACTGTAAATTAGTGTAGCCACCATAGAAAATGGTATGGAGTTGCCTCAAAAAAATAAACATAGAAGTACCATATGATGCAGCTGTACCACTTCTGAGTATATATTCAAAAAAATCCAAGTCAGCATATTATAGAGATACCCGCATACTCATGTTTATTGTGGCACAATTTAGAATAGTTACAGGAATTAACTTAGATGATCATCAATAGATGAATAGATAAAGAAATTTATCTATTTATCTATCTACACAATGACTAATATTCACCCATAAAGAATGAAATCATGCTGTTTTTAATCTTACTATTATTTTTTCTGTTTCCAAAGATTGTTTTTGCATATTTTTCTGATGTATCTGTGTACTAGTATGGTATCCAGTTGCATCTATTTCTATATCCTCTAATCTCTAGATTTTCTACATTTAAAGTATAGCAACAAACAAAGAAGGAGATTTTGGCACAGAAAATATGTTAAAATGCTCATTTTGTATTGCTTCAAAGTACCTCTTTATGAAGGTAATACCTATACAGTCCTTAAAGGGAATCAAGTTATATAAAAGAGCTTATAGAGAAAAGACAGAATAATTGGCTCTTGCGTGACCATTTGCAAACACTTTTAACAATTTTAAAATAGTATGTAAATATTATCTCATGTTTAAATAATATGCTGATACTATAATTAGTTAGTGTTTCATGTAATAGATGAGGTGCTATATCACTTGGACAAACATCCATGACCTCTTCTCTGTCTCCTCCCCTCTATTCCATTACCTGTAAGTAATATCTCTTAACATTCTTAAATTAAGGATCACTATTGTTACTTTCACCTAAGGCCACCTATGAAGGCACACAACATATTCGCATCAGTTATGAAAAGATGATCTTCCATGTGGGTTCAACACATGTGGGCATGGCTGATTGCTCGCTCTCTCCCAGATGTTCACTTTCAACCCTCACCAGCAGCTGGGCCCTTTTGTGCAGTGCAAACTGCACAGTCATACACTAAACCCTGACGTTACCTCTCCTTTCCCCTCTCTCCTCCATTTCCTACTATTATAAACTGTACTTTACTTTTCAACCTTTACATTCTGTTTTGTAGCCTCAATCACCTGGACTTTGTACATAAGTTGAATAACAATATAAAATATTTATATTACACCAATGTATTATTCTCTGCCAAAGAAATAGTTGTGATTTCATTTCCTTTCTGTTCTATAGCCTTTTGTTTTTCCGGAATTGCCATTTTTCATTTTTATTCTTGCCCTTTGTCCCTGCCGTCATTTGAAACCCTCCAGCCCTTACTTCAAGCTAGACCAATTGATCTTGGCACTTGCTGTGTGTGCGAGTTTTTCTAATTGTTTTCTGGGGTTGAAGCCATCATTTTCTGGGTCCCATGTCTTTTTTTATGTATTGTCTGGTTATGGAGGTGGAACAGAGCTTCAAGTAACTCTGTATAAGAGAAGACAAAGTTTTTCCTTTCTTATACATCCAAATTGCCTCTTTTTGCCTTCAAACTTCGTTGATAATTTTATTGGGAACAAAATTCCAGATTGAACACAACTCCTCTTGGAATTTTAAGTCATGTTTCCACTTTCTTCTAGCACTAGGACAGTACATGCCTATTCTCAGCCAAACATAGTTCTTTCTGTTTTGACTGCCTTGTCTGATCATCACACCTCAAGTGCCAAAAGAAATTGTAGCATATTCTTTTTCTCCTAGCTGGTCTAAAATTCCACAATGGTATGTCTAGGTACTGTTCTTCAAAAAAAAAAAAAATCAGACTTCATAGCATTTTGCTAAGCCTTCTTTGTATAAAATGTCTTACTTCAGCTTGAGAACTCTTTTAAATTTTATTTCATTATTTCTTTAACTCCATTTTCTCTGCTCTTTCTTCCTGAATTTACTCTAAATCAGATATTAAATTGCTTCATTGTAACATTTATCTCTTCTTTCACATTTTTACCCTTTTGTGTTAGGTAGAATAAATTCTAGAACAATTGATGGATTTAAAGCTCACCTCCCACTTACCTGTATGATCCATGGAAATTTCTTACCCTTTCTTGCTTATGTTTCCTCAGCTACAGAATAAGAATAGTGATGTTTACTTGTAAGGTTGTTCTGAAAACTAAGTTAATGCATTTATCACAGTGTCCATCATTGAGTAAGCACATAATAAATGCTACTTGTTATTGCTAGAATAGTATAACACAGCTATTAAACTTATGGTTTTCGAGCTAGACTAAGTGAGTTTTAATTGTGACTCCTTAGCTAGATGACATTGAGCAAGTTGCTCAATCTCTCTCTATCTCAAATATTAAAAAACGAATACACTATTACCTACATGATCAGCCTCTGTGTCAAAGTGCTTACCTCAGTTTCTTGCTGTTTGAAAATTTTTAATTATTTGGACTTCAAAGCCTAATAATGACTTCTCTATTTTTCAATCACATTCTAATTTTTCCAAGACCTCCTTCAGGGTCTCTCATAGTTTCATAGTTCCTTTTACCTAGCATTCTATTCATGTTTTGTGGGTACAATATTTTCTCACATTTCTCTAACTCTCTTCCAAGAATACATTAAATTTCTTTCTGAATGTTCTTAAATTTGTTTATTGTATACTTTTGCTTTCATTTGGCCAGGTAAGCTTTGACTGGCCATTGTTTCATTTCAGAACAAGGTCATAAAAAGCTATCCTAGGGTTCTATGCCCCCTAGAGTGCATGCTAATGGTTCCTACTACTTTAGGGGGAGTGGGTAAGAAGTGTGTCCCCAAATTCCAGGATTCTATGGACTTTACTTTGATATAATAATATTCACACCAACTGTTCTAGTTTTCCCAGAAAGTTTGTGGTCAGTTTCTTTAGGAAGAAACTTCATGCAGCTTCCTCCCACAGAACTCCATAGTCAATATCACCTTTGACTTTTTCCTTTGGACCCTTATCAAAATCTCTCTTCAACTGCTAGTCTCCTCATTATGCTGTTTTATATATATATATATATATATATATTCACCCATAACAGCATAATATATATATATGTGTATATATATATATATATATATTTGTTGTTGTTGTTCCTTGTTTTAGTGGAGTCTTGAGAGGAAGAGTAAATAAGAACAGATAATCCAATCTCCCATCTTTATTAATCATTACTGACAGTTTAAAAGGATCCCTTGATTTTTCTCATCCTTATTTTGATACACTTTGGTTTAAATTAGTCCCATTTCATTTTTGGGTAAAAATTATGACAAGTAAAGAGGAATATTCTAATATAAAAGCATTTGTCTTGAGTTTGAGGTATCAAAGAGTATAGTGGCCCTTTCTACCTCTTAATGTCTAATAGCTCATGCCTTCAGTGTGTCTGGAAGCTCTCTCTGCAAACTTCATGCTTTATGTAGTCCCCTTGTAATTATCATACAATCCCCAAGAAGATATAATTCTGGGGATACTGATAATATGTACATTTCTATTGCTAACTGACATTTCTCCTCACCCTTCCCCAAAGCCATATCTAGTTCATTACCTGGAAGATAAGGGCTAGATAGCAAAGAAAATATAGACGTGCCATTCTATATGGCTTGGAGCAGAGCTAGCACAAAGAAAGTCACCTTTTTAAAACCATATAATTGGAAAAGAAATGTTTTGGAAATATTCCTTGTGTGAGGTGTAGGAGATATTGTACAGAATAGGATATTCACAGTCTCTGTCATTATAGAGCTTCATTCTGTAGGATTCCTATGAAGTGTGGCCAGCTCCTGTCTGCTTTTGTGACTTCAGCACCTCTCAGCAGAATGCACTTCCATTTGCTCTTTCTATCCTAAAGCAAAAAGGTGCCAGTAAGTATCCAGTAGGAGAAAGCTTGGATGCATTTTGCTGCTCACAACAAGGGCTATAGATATTGTTATTCTCTCTCTATTTCTAGGGTTCTCAGAGTGGGCAATTCCTGAGAGATAAGCAATTAAACTAAATGTTCTCAAAGTTTTCTTTTTTCTTAACACCTATTATCATCTTAAGGTGGGCATTGTGGGAAAGGCAAAATTACATTTTTCTGGAGTATTGTATTTTTACCATCACTCTTATTTTTTATCAGGAAACCTCTTGTGACGCTAATTCAGTAATGTGTACAAACAAAGTCAGGAAATATCAATGTTCCTGTCTCATTATAATAAATTCTGCTAACATTTTAGTTACTCCAAAGTTGCCTAACTGTCACGAAAAGAAGAGAGACTTAGAACTGTTCCATTTTAAATTCTGGGCACAGAACTCTTCAGATGACAAAGCAATTGTTCCTTTTTTCCTAATGAGGCTGGCAGCAGCCACTAGAGGCCCTCCGAGTCCAGAACTCAGCCATGGAACTGGAATACTAAGCAATTCTTAGCAGCAGCCAGCCCAGGAGTAAGTGTGTGTGATCAATCATTCTGAAAGCACATATTTGCCAGTCATGTCCACAACTGGCATATTAAACACCTGCAATTTATTGTTACACATTCTACACAGGCTTCTTTTCCATAGGGTACTATCCAAAACCAACAATAATTTCTAAGTTCATTTGTTCACATTCTATTCCTCTTCAGAATATTTTTAAAAATACTCTTCTGCTTCAAAACAAGCTCTTCATGATCCTTGTCTCTTATGAGGGAGATCAAGCAGTGGCAAAGATGACTATGCCTTCCAAATGCTGATAATATTCATTGTTATTCAGCAAAGGATCACCAAAAGATACTTCACTCTAGCCTATGCATAGGAATGATGAGTTTTCAATTCACTGTGTCTGATCAGTGACTAAGGCTTAGAGGCTTGGGTCACACCTATACAGTCTATTTTGCCAATGTCTGGGTACTGAGAAGTCTACTTATGGAATAGTTCAGAATAGAACATAAGGATCTGTATTATTCTTCATAGAGGACTCAATAACAGTAGGAGACAATGCTGTACAGGCTGAATCCTTCCGAGGTTGGGAGCCAAATTGCTGAACTTTTAAATGTGGCATAAGGACCAGAGGAGCATCTTTAACTCAGATCTTCCAAAATAGGACTAAAAGGGGCTAAAGACCTCCCATCTCCTACCTCAACATTGAGTATTTGTAGTGACAATTTACTGCTTACTGAAATTCAGCTCATTTCCAGAATAGCTCAGACCACATCTCTCCTCTGGTAGTCAACTCCTCTCTAAGCCCATCTCCAATATGATACCAGATTATCTTCCTTAAAACAACATTATCACATCACTTTTCAGTCCCAAATACTTCAATGCCTCTCAATTATCATTTGCCTCAGTTTGATATTGTATATCATCATATTCAAGGATTCTCCATTGTTTTCTTCCCAAACAAAACTTTTCTAGCCCATTCTCTTCTTTTATCATCCTTGCCATCGAAAGCTCATCTTTGCTGCAGTAGTTCAACAGTTTCAAATTTTCTAACATATTTCTAGTCAGTTATGGAAGTTTAGTGTTGATGAAGACTCTGAGTTTCTTTTGGAGTAGAAGTAAATCTAAACCCAGAGAGGGTATTTCTGGATTTTAAGTGATTACATTCTTAACCCTCTTCCCTCTTGAGGCTCCAAGAGTCCCTGAACACTGCAAATACTCTTGAGACTTAGGTTGTTGCTTTTAGTTAGGGTTATTTGTCCCTTTCATGACACTCTAGAGCTCTGAGGCATTTCATCATGTGATGTCACAGTGGAACTAAGGGAAATGGCACGTTAATTTTAATGTTGAGAAATTCCACTGCTAACAGTTTAATTTCTCTAAAAAAGTATACAATTGTAATTATCTTAAGAAAGGAGAGTAATTGTATATAACTGCATTTTTGCCATTAGTTAGAGATATTGGTTCTACGATTAAATATATTGTTTATGTTGTGTTTTGGATTTGCCCAACGATCCATGTCATTTGAGAGAATAATTTATTCATAAATCTTTAAGAGAATGTTTTTAGATTTTTTCCATCCACTTTTTCTGGTTTGTGACAAGACATCAAAATATAAATATTCTGATCTTAATTAAATGACCTGTATATTTCATCCTACAGGAGATTTTAAAGCATCTGGTTCAGCTTTCCCAAACCTTTCATGGTGCCTTTTAAGTTCAAAGGGAAGCAGTTGTTTTCAGAATTTTTGACCTGGACTTGTGCAGAATGGACACAGCTCTTATAACTTTCCAAATCTTAAAGAAATTGTCTTATGTATTAACTCTATTGAAATACTCTCTGTAACTGAGTCTTTGTACCTTCACTGAATAGGCCACTGACTACTTGTTTTATAAGAATGTTGCTTTACTTTTATTCCAGAAAGTCAAGGATCAAAATAAGCTATGCCTTCTCACATCCAGATTTGGTGATTTTAACAGGCTATAGTAATTTGTTTCTCTTGTAAACTCTCGATGCTGCACAACTAATGGCCTCTGAAAAGCACCTGAGGACAAAATTTCTAATGATTAATGTCAGTTCCTGTTTTTGTAAGGTGTTAATTGCTGTTAATGAGAAACTAAGTAAAGGTGAATGAGAGAGAAAGCCTTTTACATTTGCAGATTTAACATATGTAGCGGGAAATTCTGTTGCAAGGGTTCAATTTGATTTGCTTGACTTAATTTAGGTCATTGTGAAGCAAGGCACCTGTATACTACCATCCTCTTTTTCCAATATTAGCAAAGTTTATGTGATGTTTTAGATGAGCATTTATATGTGGAGCTGAAAATCTAAGGAATTATGTAGAGAAATACACACATCCGCACCTACAATGTGTGTTGTATATGTGCTGGTGAAGCGAGCACGACAATGTGTGATGTAAAACATGTACCATTTGTCAGAATGCAGGGCCATCATTTAAAAAATGATACAAAGTTCGAGCATTGGCTACCCAGTCTGAAGAGGTTTCATTACTAAAGTTGAGATCCTCTTATAAGTCAAAAAGAACCCTGAAGTGGATGAATAATTCATGTGATAATTTTGCTTTTACCTATACAAATAATTTACTCTAATTCATTACTTCTTTAGGCCCAGTAATTCAAATTATTTTGTTTTTCATAAAAGTCATAGTATTAGTCCATTTTCAGTAGCTATAACAAAGTATCTGAAGTTGGATTCTTTATAAAGAGAAGAAGTTTAATTCAGCTTTGGAGAATGAAAGGTAAGGGCCCTCGTGACCATCTTGACATGGGAGATGGCATCATGGTGGAAATATATGCCAGAGGGAGAGATCACATGGTGAGACAGGAAACCAGATAAATTCAGGTCAGGATTCCTTTGTGTAACAACCCATTCTCATAAAAACTCATGAAAGCTGCATTAATCCCCTCAAAGATGATGCCCCCATGATCTAATGACCTTGAACTGAGTTTCACTTCTTAAAGATTCCACCATCATACCAAGACCAAGCTTACAACACATGAATTTGGGGGGGGGCACACTCAATTCACATCGACACCACAGACGTCACAATACATTTATCAAGCAACTAGCTGACAATCATAGATGTCATAATTCACTTATATGCAAGGATAAGCTACATTTCAAAAGCTTTCTGCCTCCCTTATGCATATACCTTTTTCTTCTCTTTAACTAGAACTATTTACAGACTTTAAAAAAAAAAACTCCTAGAAACTATACACTTAAAAATAGCTAAAATGGTAAAATTTATCCCACATATATTTTACTGCAATATTGGACATATGTTTAAAAAATCACCTGGAGAACATTAAAGCAAACAAATAAAACATAAACACCCCATGCCTACCTCCAGATGATGAGGTTTCACTGCTCTTGTGTGAAGGCACAGGCATCTATTAAGCACACTTCTATAGATGACTCTGTTTTGTCTTCAGAGTTACTAGCCTATGACCTTTTTTCTTCCAGCCATTTTCCCTCAAAAGTTATCCTATATGCTGATGTCATACTAAAGCCCAGAACTATTTTTCATCCCACCACTCTTCTGCTCCAGATCCTCCACTTTGTCCCCATGATTAGACCATTATCAACTGTTCCAACAGTAATTTCCACAAATGGGGAAGGTTCCACTGTCCATAATAGTGAGCGTTTACTATTGATTTAATGCTGAGGAAATACTTTAAACCTTAAAAACTGATGGATACCAAAACATATATAATTGGATCTCCAGCATCTGAGCCAGGTCCACAGTTTGCAAAATATGTGGTTACCCAAATGGGTGAAAATTTTCTCACTTAGTGGTTCTTGCCTAAAAACTAAAATTCAAGCATCAAGACTTCATTTCTTTGGGATATGGAAGTGGATAGTATTAAAAAGCAAATACTGGGGCGGGGATTTAGCTCAGTGGTTTTGCTGCCTGCTGCGCAAGTGCAAGGACCTGAGTTCGATCCCTGGTACCAAAAAAAAAGAAGAAAAAAGAAAATACCCATAAGAGCAAGGTATGGCATTATTCTTTCTTTTTGCCAGATAGACCGTTAACTGAAAGGAAGATTTGATGGGGAATTGGTAGAGAGATTTGAGAACACTGGGCGTCTTCAAGAGCTCCCAGAATGAGGAGAAGCCCATGGAAGGAAAGGAGTGAAAATTCTGAAAACCAAGTCATCCTATTTCATCATTCTTTTGCAAAGGTTCTGCTTTAAATTGTATGTGTTGTGCAAGCCTGCGTGTACACCTGGATCAGTGTGAAATGCTTGTAAAATCTGTGGAATAGAGTGGGAGTGGTATTATTTAAAATTATGACTGTCATTTAAAATTAAATAGTTCTAATTTAAATAACAATTCTTTAGTTCAAAATTATAAAAATTATAATAAAAGGAAAAGCTGAAATATTAAAAAACACTATAAAGTTACAAAATTTAATGTATCATGTAATTTACATGACTATACACCAGGAAAATAAAGGAGTAGGAAAAATTTAATAAATAACTTCAAATATGGTGCACACACATATATGTATATACTGTATTATTTAATTGGTGATAAACATGACATAAAATTATAAAGCCATTAAAATAATATGGAAACATTTTTATTGGAATAATAAATTAAGGTGTGAGGCTTTTGTTTTACACATAGACTTAGTTCTGGAGAAATCTAGTGAAGAAAAGGGATTATCTTTAGGCACCAATACTTCAGATATTTATTATTTTCTCCTTTTGTTAGGATTTTGAAATCTAAGACAGTTATGTAACTTGTATAAAAATGCTTTATCATTTTAAAAGTGTAAGACTGGAAAGTTTTCTATATCAGAAGCTTATAAGTGAAAATTTATTCTGATACAATTTTATAATTACTGAAGGATTTGAAGGAGTTTAGATTGCTTATAAAAATAGAAACCCAAGGAATATAGATCCACATCTGACAAAAAAAGAATGCTTAAAATCTCAAAAGAATATTGAATAAATACATACATAAATACTAGTTTATGGAATGCTATGAATAAAGAAATTATCATCCAACAGAATAATACATAGTAGGTGAAACTTACAAAACTTATAAGGACAAAGTACCAGAGGTTAGGTTGGAATAACTTATTTTATCAATATTTCAGGCTCAAGGGGATCAGAATAAATTTTTTTGCCCACAATTTTTTCTGTCCTTTACCAGGAGCAACCTAGCAAAGATTGAAGATGTGCACAGAATACTACTGAAGGTGTTGGGAAGGTGTGTGCAGCAGTGACATGGCCTGCTAGCCCACAGAAAGATTAAGGCAGCACTACTTTCCCACAAGACTGTGCTTCTATTGCTAAGGGAACTGTGTGAATTAGATAAATGCCAAACTCGTAATTCATCCAGACACAGCTTTAGAGAGGTCAATTTAATTACCTCAGAGTGGGAACAATAGGAGGAGTGCCTGAGGACCTATTAGGGAGTTTTCCACTGGCAAAATAAGGTGAAGAAATACAAAAACTCCCCACAACTACCAATAAGTTGACGACATGGCTTCTAGCTGAACTTAGTTCCTATCTCTCAACTCAAAGCTACCTTCCCAAGACTATGAGACCAGTCTCCTCCTAGAGCAAGACCAAGCTTTTAGTTAAGTTTGATATATACCACATCTTTATGCAAAATAAAGGCTCTCCTATGTGTCAAAATAGCCCCCCGAAAGAACAGCTAACACGTAAGAATTTACAATATGCCAGTTACTACTTTAAGCCATTTATAATTCCGAACATTTATTGCTCATAATTCAAGACTGTAGGTACTGTTATCCTACCTGTTCCACATATAAGGAAATACACAGGCAAAGAGAAATGAGATAACTTGATCAAGGTCACACAGGTAGTAATCTGCAGACTCAGGATAGTAACAGTCAAATCCTTGTCTTTTAACCATCATAATGAGTTTTAAAAAGAGAACGGAAGGCTTAGTATAAGTTTGTTGCTATTTACAAGGCTATAACCACAAACCCAAAGAAGGGTCAAATAAGTGTCCTCACATCTGACCAAGTACAACAATAATACATCTCCTTTAGTGTGTAGATTAAAATTACCAGAAAGTCAAAAAAAGAAAGGATTTAAGAAGTATGAAGAGAGAGTTCAAGTACTGAGTCATTAAAAGCAGGGCCTGTAATACAGAAGCAAACTGCAATGAGTTCATAATATGTAATACTGCTCAGTAAGAAAAATCAAATTTTCATTCTGACATTGAAACATGAATGAAATGTCAAATGATAGAAGTCAGACACAAAAGGCTACAGTCTGTATAACTTAATTTAGATGACAGTGAGGGATAGAAAACACAGGTTGCCAGCGTTTGAGCTGGGAGTGAGGATAATTAAGAACTCTCAGAAGTGTTCATCAAAAGGAGAAATTTTACAATACCTAAATTACACATTGAGTTTTAAAAAGTACAAGACCCACAGCACACAAAACAACTTCAGATACCAGATACCGGCCGACAGTTTGGCCTTGTGGTCAGATGCAGGTGGCTGCAACCTGCTGCATCTGGCTTGCCACGCCCATTTGCATCCAGGAGACCTTGAGAACAGCCCCCCTGCCCCGGCAAGCCCACCAGCCTCCAGTTTGACCACGTGGGCACCTGTAACAACAGCCAACGCTCCCCCACCCCCACCCCACCCCACCTCTGGCCTCTTGGCTGGGCAGCTACCAATTTCTACACTACAGAGGCACAGGGGAACATAAAGACCATTGTCCTGAGTTGCAGAAGTGAACAACAGAGAGAGGGGCTCTCTCAGGCTCCCTGATGAAAAATGAAGCCCACTATAAAAGTGAAGAGAATCTCTGCAATATAGACACACCAGACCACCGTATTGGTAAGTTGGAGGGATCATCACCTCCCATTTGAACCTGGACTATTTTCAGGGTAAGGGTAGCTGGAACCTGTAATACAACCTTGCAGTGTTCAACCCTGCAGGAGGACAGGGAGCTCAATTTGGTACTTGCAGCCAGAAATCTGCCTGAATCTCACAGGTCTGTGATTGGCTTACTGAGACTCATTGACTTTTAACTGACAGTACCAAAAACAAAAATGAGAAGGCATTTAAGCAAGTCATAAACTCAGACTTCCACTGAACAAAAGGCAAATTCTGGGGAAAACGAGGTGGAAAAGTCTGACAATCAACCACCTGGTCACCCTGAACTGATAGCACAGGAAGTAAAAAAACAGATGAACGAGGCTCTATAAACATTCAAAGCAGAAATCATCTCCCAGGTCACGCAGAAGATGCTGAATCACCCTGCTGCAGACAGGCAGCCATCTGGTCCCACACTACAAAGACCCAGAGGACACCAGATCACCAGACCAAGGTACTGAGTCCCGCTGCTCTCGGCCCAGAGGTAGGGGCTTCTGAGCTGCTGTCCCACTGATCCTGGTCCAGAGGAAGGGGCTTCCCTGTCACCATCCCTCCCGCTGCTCCCAGCCCACAGGAAAGGGCTTTTGGGTCACCATCCCTACTGCTGTTCCTGGGCCCTGTCCCACCTCTCCCAGCTCAGAGGAGGTAATCCGTGCAGGTGCTAACAGCTCCCCGCCCCAGTCGAAATGAGAAAACATGTAAATAAGTCTCAAACCCAGACTTCCAGATCACCTACAACAACCCCAAAGGGAAATGAGATGGAACACTCTGATACTCAACCACCTGGGCCCACTGAACTGGCAACAAAAGGGGATCTGGAAAAAATGAAATCAGAAAGAATTTCTCAGATAACAGGAGAAATTGTGCCCCTAGTAAAAGACATGATTAATAAATCTAGAGAGGAGCTCAGGAACATAATCGAAGCCCAACAGAGGAAACAAATGGAATCCATAAAATAGATGCAAATAGATATCCAGGACATGAAAAACTCCATTGAAAGTCTACACAGCAGAATGAGCCAATGTGAGGACAGAATTTCAGATATAGAAGATAAGATTGCAATTAGTGACCAGGAAAACAAAAATTGCTTTAAAATTATAAGGGAACATGAGAAATCAATCCAGCAGCCGCTAGATGATACAAAAAAGAATAACATAAGACTGACTGGGCTCGATGAACAAACAGGAGAGAGAGTGCAGATGACATAAAAAATCTCTTCACAGAAATAATGGCAGAAAACTTCCCAAGCAGGGGAAAACAGCTTGACATACAGATAAGTGAGGCATATAGGACTCCAAATAGCCTTGATCAAAAAAAATCTACACATAGGCATATAATTGTTAAGATTCCAGAAACTCAACAAAAGAACAAAGTTCACCAAGCAGTCAGAGAAAAGAAAGAATTCACATACAAAGGAAAGCCCTTCAGAATCACAGCAGACTTCTCAACACACACCATCAAGGCAAGAAGAGCTTGGAGTGACATATTCCAAGCCCTAAAAGAAAACAGCCTCCAACCCAGTTTTGTACCCTGCAAAACTATCTTTCAAAATGGATGGAGAAATAAGATACTTTCATGACAAAGAGCACATTAGGAACTTCGTGAATACCAAACCAGCACTCCAAAGAATTTTACACAATATCCTAGGAAAAGACATTGAGGATCACAACTCCCGGAAGCAAAGCAGAATGAACCCATCTGGCATGACAAGAAATTAAATGTAAAGGGGAAGAACCCACCAAAAAGAAAAAGTCATGGCAATGACAAGTCAATATGTTTCAGTTATAAACATCAATGTTAATGGTCTCAATTCACCAAGCAAAAGAAATAGACTGGCAGAATGGGTCAAGAAGCAAAATCCAACAATATGCTGCATACAAGAAACACACTTAATTCAAAAGGAAACTCATAGACTGAAAGTTAAAGGGTGGAAAACAATACTCCATGCAACAGGAACCTGAAAAAAAAGCAGGAGTAGCTATCTTCTTTGCAGATCAAGTAGATTTCAAACCAACACTGATTAAGAGAGACAAAGAAGGACACTACATCCTTGTAAAGGGAACAATCCAACAGGAAGAGATGACAATCATAAATATCTATGCACCAAACACTAGTGCACCCAACTATATAAAACAAATACTAATGGACATGAAAAGTCATATAAGCACTAATACAATTGTAGTGGGGGACCTCAACACCCCACTATCACAAATAGATAGATCAACTAGACTATAAATAAGTAATGAAATGCTAGAACTCAATCGAACTCTTGAACAAATGAATTCAAGAGATGTTTACAGAGTCTTCCACCCCACAAAATCAGAATACACATTCTTCTCAGCTGCACATGGGTCATTCTCCAAAATAGACCACATACTCACACATAGAACATGTTTAAGTAAGTGCAAAGGAATTGAAGTTATCCCCTGCATATTATCAGACCATAGTGCGATGAAATTGGAGATCCATAGCAAAAGAAACTCCAAAAATTTCATAAACACGTGGAAATTGAACAACACACTACTGAATAACCAATGGGTCACAGAGGAAATTAAAGAAGAAATCAGACAGTTCCTTCCATTAAATGACAATGACAATACAGCATATCGGAATCTATGGGACACAATGAAAGCAGTCTTATGAGGGAAATTCATAGCAGTGAAAACACATATTAGGAAAACAGAATGAGCCCAATTAAACAACCTGATGCTGAACCTCAAGCTTCTAGAAAAAGAAGAGCAGGACAACCCCAGAGCTCATACAAGGGAGGAAATTATAAAGATCAGAGGAGAAATCAATGCAATGGGGACTAAGAGAAGGATACAAAAAAATTAATGAAGCCAAGAGTTGGTTCTTTGAAAGAATCAACAAAATTGACAAAACCTTAGCCAACCTTACCAGAAAAAGGAAAGAAAAGGCCCAAATCCATGCAATTAGGAATGAAAAGGGTGAAATGACAACAGACCCAGCAGAAATCCAGAGGATAATCATTACCTACTTCCAGAACCTATATGGCAATAAGATGGACATCACAGAAGAAATGGACAGATTCCTAGATACATATGAATTACCAAAGTTGAACAAAGAATACCTAAAAATTTTGAACATCCCAATACCAACCAATGAAATTGAAAATGTAATTAAAAACTTAGTTATTAAGAAAAGCCCGGGCCCTGATGGCTTCACTATGGAATTCTACAAGACATTTAGAGAGGAACTACTGCCACTACTGTTTAAACTCTTCAATGAAATTGAAAGGGAAGTAATACTCCCAAATTCATTCCTGGAAGCAAGTATCACCTTAATCCCCAAAACAGAGAAAGAGCCAACCAAAGAGGAGTATTATAGGCCAATCTCACTAATGAACATAGATGCAAAAATCCTTAATAAGATACTGGCAAACAGAATGCAGAAGATCCTCAAGAAGATCATACACCCTGATCAAGTGGGATTCATCCCAGGGATGCAGAGATGGCTCAATATACACAAATCAATCAACGTAAATATATCAATAGGCCAAGGACAAAAACCATATGATTATCTCCATAGACGAAGAAAAAGCATTTGACAAAACCCAACATGCATTCATGATAAAAACCCTACAAAAATTGGAATAGATGGTCTCTACCTCAAACTGATAGAAGCTATCTATGAAAAACCAACAGCCAATATCATACTAAATAGTCAAAAACTGAAATGCTTCACACTAAAAGCAGGAACAAGACAAGGATGTCCACTATCTCCACTCTTGTTCAATATAGTTCTGGAAACAGCCACAACAATTAGACAAGAGAAAGAAATAAAAGGAATAAAAATAGGAAATGAAGAAGTCAAATTGTCATTATTTGCAGATGACATGATACTCTATATAGAAGACCCCAAGAACTCCACCAAAAGTCTTCTAGACTTAATAACCAAATTCAGTCAAGTAGCTGGTTACAAGGTCAACACACAAAAATCAATTGCTTTCCTCTACACCAATGACAGACTTACTGAGAGAGAAATAGGGCAAATAATTCCTTTCACAATAGCATCCAAAAAACTGAAATACCTAGGAATCATCCTAACAAAAGAAATCAAAGACCTCCTCTCTGAAAACTATGGCACTCTGAAAAGAGAGATTGAAGATGATATCAGAAAATGGACAGACATCCCCTGCTCCTGGGTAGGAAGGATTAATAAAGTGAAAAGGACATACTTCCAAAACTGCTATATGGATTTAATGCAATTCCAATTGAGATCCCAGCAGCATACTTCATGGACCTTGAGAAAACAATCCAAAAATTCATTTGGAACAAGAAGAGACCCAGAATAGCAAAAGCAATTCTAGGTAACAGAGACATGGCAGGGGGTATCACAATCCCCAACCTGCAACTCTACTACAAAGCTACTGTGATAAAAACAGCATGGTACTGGCAAAGAAACAGACCTGAGGACCAGTGGAACAGATTAGAAGATGCAGAAACAACACCAGACACACTCAGTCATCTCATCTTCGATAAAGGAGCCAAACACCCTCACTGGAGGAAAGATAACCTCTTTAATCAATGGTGCTGGAAAAATTGGGCTCCAACTTGCCAAAGATTCAAACTAGACCTGTATCTCTCGCCATGCACTAAACTAAAATCAAAATGGATTAAAGATCTAAATATTAAAATAGAAACTCTGAACCAGTTGGAACAGAGGTTAGGTGGAACTCTTGAAGACATTGGTGTAGGAAAAGATTTTATGAACAAAACCTCAGTTGCCCATGAACTAGCACAAACAATCAACAAGTGGGATCTCTTCTTATTAAAAAGCTTCTGCACAGCAAGAGAAATCACCAGCAGTGTGAAGAGACAACCCACAAGGTGGGAAAAAATCTTCACCTGCTCTTCCTCAGACACAGGTCTACTATCTCGAATGTATAAAGAACTTAAAAAGATCAGACCTCCCAAATTTAAAGACCCAATCCCAAAATGGGCATCTGAAATGAACAGACATTTCTCAGACAAAGAAGTAGAAATAGCTAAGAAGTACATGAAAAAATGTTCAGCATCACTGGTCCTTCGAGAGATGCAAATGAAAAGAACGCTGAGATTCCACTTCACTCCAGAAAGAATGGCTATCATGAAATCAACCAATAACAAATGCTGGCAGGGCTGTGGGGAAAGAGGAACACTGCTCCACTGCTGGTGGGAGTATAGACTGGTGCAAGCACTGTGGAAATCAGTAGGGAGATACCTCAAAGAACTAGGACTGGAAGTCCCATTTGACCCCACTATTCCACTGCTGGGGATCTTCCCCAAAGAATTAAAAGAATCATACCACAGTGATATATGTGCACCCATGTTCATAGCGGCACAGTTTGTAATAGCTAAAACTTGGAAACAGCCCAAATGCCCATCAACTGGAGACTGGATATAGAAAATGTGGTTTTTTAATAAAATGGAGTACTACTCGGCCCTAAAAAATGAGAAATTAGAGATATTTAGAGCTAAGTGGATGCACATTGACTTGATACTCTTAAGTGAAATAAATAGGACACACATGTGTAAATACAGAATAGTTTCTCTGGTGTGAGAAACTGAAAGTGTAAATAAGGACTAAATGTATAATAGGTAATGTGAAATAGGAAGAAAAGGGGCCAAGGGTAAGGAAGTGGGAGGGCTAGAGGAAAGGATAGAAGGGAATGGGATTAATATGAGAAAATGGAAAAATAGGAACACAATCTTTGTAAATAGGGAGGAATGGAGGGGTTGAAGGGAGGGCTGGGCAAGGGTGAAACATAAGAACCAAGAGAGACTATGTAAAGGTGCAAATTTCCAATGATGAATGTCATTATATTGTATACCTAAAATGTACCAATGATTAGAATGAATAATCGATAATGCAAAATAGGAAGAAAAGGTCCAAAGGGGTAGGGGTAGTGGGAGGGGCAGGGGAAAGGAAAGAAGGGAAGGAAAAAATGATGAGAAATGGAAAAAATGGAGATAAAGTCTTTGTAAATAGGGAAGGGTGGAGGGCATGAAGGGAGGGCTAGGAATGGGGAAAAAATAAGAACCAAGATGCATTATGTAAAGGTATGATTCCCAGTGAGAAATGTAATTGTGTTGTATACCTACAATGTACCAATAAAAGAATTTAATAAAAAAATAAAATAAAAAAAAGAAATCATCTCCCAGATAACTACAGAGATGGTGAACAGAGTGAAATACATAATTATATGGATTAGAATAGAAACAGATAAAAAAAAATACATGAGCTCAGAAACATTCTGGAAGCCATGAATGCCCAGCATAAGAAAAAAATGGAATCCATGAAACAGATTCAAACAGATATTCAGGAGATTAAAAACTCCATTGAAAGTGTGCATAGCAGATTAAGGGAATCTGACGATAGAATATCAGATATAGAAGACAGGATTGCAGTTAATGACCATGAAAACAGAGATTTCTTAAAAATAGTAAGGGACCATGAGAAATCAATCCAGCAGCTGCTGGATAATGCAAGGAAGAATAACATAAGACTGATAGGAGTCCACAAAAAAACAGGAGAAAATACAATTGACATAAAAAACTGTTCACAGAAGTAATAGCAGAAAACTTCCCAGACAGAGGTAGAGAATTAGACATACAGATAAGTGAGGCATATGGAACTCCTACTAGCCACGATGAAAAAAAAATCTACACCTACACATATAATATGTAAGATCCCAGAAACCCAATAGAAGAACAAAATTCTACAGGCAGTTAGAGAAAAGAAACAAATCACCTACAAAGGAAAGCCCATCAGAATCACAGCAGACTTCTCAACACAAACCCTCAAATCAAGGGTAGCCTGGAGTGAAGTATTTCAAGCCCTAAAAGAAAATAACTTCCAACCTAGACTGTTGTATCCTGCAAAATTATCTTTCAAAATTGATGGGGAAATTAGATACTCCATGACAAAGAGCACCTGAGAAATTTCATGAACACCAAACCAGGACTCCAAACAATCCTAAGCAATATCCTAGAAAAAGATAATGAAGATCACAACTCCATGATGCCCAACAGAGGGAAGCCACCAGGCAAGGTAAGACACTAAAGGGAAAGGGAAAAAAAACCCAAGAAATAAAAGACCAACAATAGTAAAACATCATGACAATTATAACTATTAATGTTAATGGTCTCGATAAACAAATCAAACAAAATAGACTGAGAGAATGGATTAAGAAGCAAAATCCAACAATATTCTATATAAAAGAAACATACCTAACTCAAAAAGAAATATATAGACTGAAAGTAAAAGGATGGAAAACATTTCTCCATGCCACAGGAACCCACAAAAAAGCAGGGGTAGCAATTTTATTTGCAGACAAAGTAGATTTCAGGCCAAAACTAATTAAGAGAGAGAAAGATAGTCACTACATCCTTGTGAAGGAACAGTCCAAGAGGAAGAGATGACAATCATAAATATATATGCACTAAATATGAATGCCCCCAACTATACAAAACAAATATGAATGGACATGAAAAACCAAATAAGCTCTAATATAATTGTAGTGGGGGATCTCAATATCCCATTATCACAAATAGACAGATCACCTAGACAAAAAATTAAGAAAGAAATTCTAGAACTGAACCAAGCTATTGAACAAATGGACTTAATAGATGTTTACAGAGTGTTCCATCCCACAAAATCAGAATACACATTCTTTTCAGCTGCACATGGGTCATTCTACAAAATAGACCACATATTAGCTCATAGGACCTGTCTAAGTAAATGTAACAGAATTGAAGTTACCTCCTGTATATTATCAGACCATAGCGCAATAAAAATGGAGATCAATGACATAAGAAACTGCAAAACTCCTACAAAGATATAGAAATTAAATAACACCCTCCTGAACAACCAGTGGGTCACAGAAGAAATTAAAGAGGATATTAGACAGTTTCTACAAATAAATGATAATGACAGTACAACATACAGGAATCTGTGGGACATGATGAAAGCAGTTCTATGCAGGATATTCATAGCAGTCAATGCCTATATTAGGAAAACAGAGAGAACTCAAATAAATAACCTAATGCAGAACCTCAACCTCCTAGAAAAAGAAGAGCATAACAAAGCCAAAGCTCATATAAGAGAAGAAATTATAAAGATCAGAGCAGAAATCAGTACAATCAAGACTAAGAGAATGATACAAAAAATTAATGAATCAAAGAGTTGGTTTTTTGCAAGAATAAATAAAATCAATAAACCCTTAGCCAACCTTATCAAAAAAGGAAAGAAAAAGCTCAAATCCATGCAATCAAGAATGAAAAAGGTGAAGTCACAACAGATCCAGCAGAAATCTAAAGCATCATCAATACTTACTTTGAGAACCTGTATTCTAATAAAATGGAAAACACAGTAGAAATGGACAGATTCCTACATAAATACAAATTACCAAAGTTAAATGAAGAAGATATAGAAATTCTAAATACCCCAATTACATGAGTGAAATTGAAAATGTAAAAAAAAATTTACCAACAAAGAAAAGTCCAGGTCCTGATAGCTTCACTGCTGAATTCTACAGGACATTTAAAGAAGAACTATCACCATTATTCTTGAAACTCATCAAGGAAATTGAAAGGGAAGTAAAGCTTCCAAATTCATTCCTGGAAGCAAGTATTACTTTGATTCCAAAACCAGGGAAAGACACAATCCAAAAAGAGAACTACAGGTCAATCTCCCTAATGAATATTGATGCAAAAATCCTCAACAAGATACTGGCAAACAGAATACAAAAGATCATCAAGAAGTTCATACACCCTGACCAAGTCAGATTTATCCCAGGGATGCACGGATGGTTCAACATATGTAAATCAATAAATGTAATACACTATATTAACAGAGTCAAGGACAAAAACCATATGATCATCTCAATAGATGCAGAAAAGGCATTCAACAAAATCCAACATCCATTCATGATAAAAACCCTACAGAAAATTGGAATAGAAGGTCTTTATCTCAACTTGATTAAGGATATCTATGAAAAACCAACAGCCAACATCATGCTAAATGGTCAAAAACTGAAAACTTTCACGCTAAAATCAGGAACAAGACAAGGATGCCCACTATCACCACTCCTGTTCAATATAGTTCTGGAAATATTAGCCACAGCAATTAGAAAAGAGAAAGAAATAAAAGGGATAAAAATAGGAAAGGAAGAAGTTAAACTGTCATTATTTGCTGATATGATACTTTACACAGAAGACCCAAAATACTCTGCTGAAAGACTTCTAGACTTAAGTGACAGATTCAGTAGAGTAGCTGGATATAAGGACAACACTCAAATAACAATAGCCTTTTTATATACAAGTAGTAGACTCACTGAGGGAGAAATTAGGGAAACAATTTCTTTTACAATAGCATTCAAAAAAATGAAATATCTTTGAGTCAGTCTAACAAAGGAAGCAAAAGACCTCTACGCTGAAAAATACAGCACTCTGAAAAAGGAGATTGAGCAGGATATAAGAAAATGGAAAGACATCCCTTTGTCCTGGATAGGAAGAACCAACATAGTGAAAATGACCATACTTCCAAAACTATTATATAGGTTTAATGCAATGCCAATTGAAATTCCAACAATATATTTCACAGAACTAGAGAAAACGATCCAAAAATTCATTTGGAACCAGGAGAGACCTAAAATAGCAAAAGAAATTTTAGGCAACAGAGATATGGTTGGGGGTATTACAAGCCTCAATTTGAAACTATACTACAAAGCTACAGTGATAAAAACAGCATGGTACTGGCAAAGAATCAGACCTGAGGATCAGTGGCATAGATTAGAAGATCCAGAAACAACTACAGATATGCTCAGCCACCTCCTCTTTGACAAAGGAGTCAACCATCCTCATTGGAGGAAAGATAGCCTATTTAATAAATGGTGTTGGAAAAACTGGATTTCAACCTGCCAAAGATTAAAACTAGACCCATACCTATCACCATGTACTAAACTAAGATCAAAGTGGATTAAAGATTTAAATACCAACACAGAAACACTAAACAGGCTGGAAAATAAGTTAGGTAGAACTGTTGAAGATATTGGTATAGGAAAAGACTTTATGAACATAACCTCAGTGACATGGGAACTTTCACAAAGAATCAACAACTGGGATCTCATCTTATTAAAAATCTTCTGCACTGCAAGAGAAACCACCAACATAGCTAACAGACAACCTACAATGTGGGAAATATTTTTCAGCAACTGTACCTTAGACAAAGGACTACTATCTAGAATATATGAAGAACTGAGAAAAATCAGACCCCTCAAATTCAAAAACCCAATTCAAAAATGGGCATCTGAAATGAACAGACATTTCTCAGACAAAGAAATAAAAGCAGCAAATAAATATATGAAAAAATGTTCAACATCACTGGTCATTTGAGAGATGCAAATAAAAACAACACTGAGATTCCACCTCACCCCACAAAGAATGGATGTTATAAAGAAATCATCCAATGACAAATGTTGGCAGGGGTGTGGGGAGAAAGGAACCCTTCTCCATTGTTGGTGGGAGTGCAAACTGGTGCAATCACTGTGAAAATCAGTATGGAGATACCTCGAAGAACTAGGCTTAGAGGTCCCATTGAACCCAGCTATCCCCCTGCTGGGTATCTTCCCAAAATAATTAAAAGAATCATATCACAGCAATATATGTTCACTCATATTTATAGTGGCACAGTTTGTAATAGCTAAAGCTTGGAAACAGCCCAAGTGCCCATCAACTGTAGACTGGATAAAGAAGATGTGGTTTTTTTATAAAATGCAATACTACTCAGCCATAAAGAACTGGAAACTAGAGACATTTATAGTTAAATGGATGTAAATTGGGGCCATCCTCTTAAGTGAAATATATAGGACACATATGTGTAAATATCAAATAGTTTCTCTAGTGTGAGAAACTGAAAGTGTAATTAAGAATACACATGGATGAAATTGCCTAATAAAATATTTCTTGGATTGTGTTTCCATCACGTGTCATATGACTATATCAGTATTTAAATTAGGGAGAAGTTTGGCTTATGTGGAGTATGCTAGCTAACTGGAGGGTTTTTTTCCCAGACCACTATTTGTTCAATGTTGGTTTGGGGAATCTTTCTGAAACAAATCACATCCTCTGGTGTCTTGTCGTACTTGAGATGTTTTTTAAGTTATATGGGAAAATGTTTAAGTGCTTTCAGTTCTGTTTTGGTTGAATTCTACTGTATTTGAATATTACTGTAGGTTTTTTTCCCTTGCATTGTTCTTCTTTGAATCGTTTCAATTTCTGTATGTGTGTGTGTATTTCATAATAAAGTTATTTTTAAATTTAAAAAAAAGACCAGATATACTGCTCCACTTGATTGCCGTCAGTAATCACTTGGCTGCAATATAACATTCTCCCTGGGAATACAAACCTATTGGTGATGTATAGCAAGATGAGGGTGATTTTTGTTTTGACTTTGGGTTAGTTGGATTAGTTTGGAAATTGATTCTAGTTTAAGGGATATCAAAGTATGTAATGATAATATTGGACTATAAACCATCTATCTCAATCACTGTCTTGCTATTGGGACAACTACCCAACACCCACAGTTTAAAGAAGGAGAGCTGCCATCCCAAGCTCCTAGGGCAGACAAGGTGAGCTGCGTGGGCATCAGAAGCAACCCCCCCTCCCATGGAAATGAGAAAACACATAAACAAGCCTCAAAAACAGAGTTCCACATCACCTACAGCAACCCCAAAGGGAAACGAGATGGAACAATCTGATACTCAACAACCTGGACTCTCTGAACTGGCAACAAAAGAGGATCTGGGAAAAATGAAATCAGAAAGAATTACTCAGATAACAGCAAAGATTGTGCTTATGGTGCAAGACATGATTAATGAATCTAGAGAGGACACAGATAAAAAAAAAATAGAGGATCTGAGGAACATGATGGAATCTCAACATAGGAAAAAAATGGAATCCATAAAACAGATCCAAACAGATTTCCAGGAGATTAAAAACTCCATCAAAAGTCTGTGCAGCAGAATGAACCAATGTGAGGATAGAATTTCAGATATAGAAGAAAAGATTGCAATTAGGGACTAGGAAAAGAAAAATTGCTTTAAAATTGTAAAGGAACATGATAAATCAATCCAGCAGCTGCTAGATGATGCAAAGAAGAATAACATAAGACTGATTGGAGTCAATGAAGAAAGAGGAGAGAATGCAGATGACATAAAAAAACTGTTCACAGAAGTGATGGCAGAAAATTTCCCAAGAAGGGGAAAAGAATTTGACATACAGATAAGTGAGGCATATAGGACTCCAGCTAGCCTTGATAAAAAACATCTACACATAGGCATATAATAGTTAGGATTCCAGAAATCCAACAGAAGAACAAAATTCTACAAGCAGTGAGAGAAAAGAAACAAATCACGTACAAAGGAAAGCCCATCAGAATCACAGCAGACTTCTCAATGCAAACCCTCAAGGCAAGAAGATCTTGGAGTGATGTATTTCAAGCCCTAAAGGAAAACAGCCTCCAACCCAGATTGATGTACCCTGCAAAACTATTTTTCAAAATTGATGGAGAAATAAGATACTTTTATGATAAAGAGCACCTCAGGAATTTCATGAATATCAAACTGGCACTCCAAAAAATTCTAGACAATACCTTAGGAAAAGACAATGAGGATCACAACCCAAGGAAACCCAGCAGAATGAATCCATTGGGCATGACAAATTAAACACAAACGGGGAGAATCCAACAAAAAGAAAATGTCATGACAAGGCTTTAAAAACTTTTAACTTCGTCTCCCTAATGAGTATATAATTCAATCTTGTTATTGTACTGATTAGTATTTTTCTGATTCTAGAGTTGCACACCTTTCCTTGTGCTATACTGGCTATCTATCATATTCTTATGTCTACTTTTTAATTGAGTTGTCTATTAATGAGCTCTAAGAATTCTTTATATATTCTGGTCATAGGTTATATGCATTGTAAATATGGTGTGTTTAAGGACTACTTTTTACTTTAATGATGTCATTTAAAGTTCTAAATTTTGATAGAATCTTATTTATCAATTTTTTTCTTTTATACATCATGGTTTTTGTATCCTAGGTAGTTCTTGCCTACCCTGAATACACAAACATTTTCCCTTATAAGTTCTTCTTAAATTTTTATACTTTTAGGCTTTCATATTTAGGTTCATAGATCCCTTCAAGTTATTTTCATGTATGGAAATAAAGGGTTGAGGTTAATTTTTTATGTACAGATACCAGGTGTTCTAGTGCCGTTTGCTGAAAACACTATCGCTTCCTCAGCTCTTGAATTGAGCTTATATTCTATAAAATGCTAATGTTAAATAACCTTTCAAAAATCTGTGGACCATATATGTGTGGTTCTATTTCTAGATTCTCTGTTTTATTCAAATGATCTATATGTCTTTCCTTATACCAACACTGCCTTGATTACTGTAGCTTTAGAAGAAGTCTCAAAATTAGGTACTAAACATCTTCCAACACTGTTTTTTGTCCTTTTTTTTTAACTTTTCTAGGTCCTTTGTAATCCTACATAATTTTTAAAATTCAGTATCCAATTCTTCATTTATAACACATATACACAGACCTGAGTTTTTATATATACCTTGTATTTTCTAATCCGGCTAAATTCAAATACAAGTTCTAGGGGCTCCTAGAGATTTCTTAGTATTTTCTCTGTAGATGGTCATTTCATCTACATATAAAGATTTTGCTTCTACCTTGCCAGTCCCATCCTAATTGTGTCATTTTATTGCCAGACTATTTTGGTGGCACTTAGGTTTCAAAGATTAATGGACAGATAAAGAATAAGCATATCTGCCCTTGTTCCCCACCTTAAGGAGAAAGCATTGTATCTTCTCCATTCATAGAAGGCTTTCTCACTGGAAGTATGGAGTACATGTCTTTAATCTGTTGAGAAGGTCCTGTTCTACTTCTAGTCTCCTGATAGCTTTTACCATGAACACCTGTACAATTTAGTCCAATGCTTTTTCTCCAACTAGTGACAGGATCATATGGCTTTTTCCTTTCCTCTGTTAAAATGATGACTTTTGGGGGAGGATCTTCCAATGCTGAACCAAAACTGCCATCCCTATAATAAAACCATTTTCTACATACTGCCAGATCTGACTTCTAAGAGTTTGTTTTGTTAAACAAATTTCTATCTATGTTCATACTTTTTTCCTCTGTTATCTTTATCCAATTTTAGGATTAGCACAATGTTGATTTCCTAAAATGAGGGGAGAAGTGTTCCTTCTTTTTTCTGCTTTATTATTTGATATAATTTATCAGTTAAAATGTATATGAGCCTGCTGTTGTCATATAGGTAGGTTTTCAAGCTAGGAATATACTTTCTTTAATAGGCGCTATTTAAATTTTATATTTCCTCCAGAGTTAGTTTCATTAATTTGTCTTCCAAGGTACTTCTTAGAAGTTGTCAAATTTATTTCAAAAAAGATTTTTGAAATATGCTTTCTATATCCTTTTAAATTCTGTAAAATCTGTGGTAATGTCTCCTAGATATTGATATTGTAATTTTAAAAATGTATAATTGATTTTGTGTAACAGGAAGAAAAGGTCTAATGGAGCAGGGGAAGTGGAAAGGGTAGGGAAAAGGAAAGAATTTAAAAGAAAAAATATGAGAAAAGAAAAAAATGGAAACAAAGCCTTTGCAAATAGGGAAGGATGGAGGGGGTGAAGGGAGGGCAAGGGAAGGGGAAAAAAATAAGAACCAAGATACTCATGTAATGGTACAAGATCCCAATGATAAATGTAACTGTATTTTATACCTAAAATGTACCGATAAACTTAATGGGGAAAAAATAAAATAAAATAAAGGAGGAGTGGTTAATTTTCGTTCACGGTTTCCATTCATAACTGGATGGAACTGAGGCAGAAACAAGATGGCAGGGGGCATGGAGCAGAAAAATTGCTCAACTCATGGCAGCCAGGAAGCAGAGACTGAAGAGAGGAGGTTGGGAGAGAGACACACCCTTCCATGTTACACTCCCCCCAAAACCCCAGTGACCTGCCTATAGACAAGTCATACCTCCTAACAGCAAGTTAGCTATGATCTCATCAGTGGAACAGTTCTTCCTTAGAGCAAAATCCAACTAATAAACGCAGATGTAGTGATAAAAGTTTTAAAAAATCATCATTTGGAAAAAAATTACAATTTTTTTACTACCATTATTATAATTGATCCAGTAAGAATTATCAATGGATTAAACCTGGTTGATGAATGATGAAAATCAGGATATCTCCACATAGCTCTAAAACATATATTACGAGATAGTATTTATTAATTACAAAGGGGAGAGAGTGACTGTAAATTGTAAAAACCTTAACCAGTAATCATAATTAACATCTCTAATACTGAGACAAATTGGCTTTGCATGCCCCCCAATGTGATGTTGTGATTATGTATACTAGGCACAATTCCTGACAAAAATGCACAAACTGAATCTAATTATGAAGAAACCTCAGACCCCAAACAAAATCCAAGGACATTTTATAAAATAACTAGCTTGAACTCTTCAAAAATGTCAAGTTCAAGAAAGTTAATGAAAATATGATCCATAGAGCTGACAGTGGTATGATGACTGAATAAAATGTGTGAACTTTGTGATTTATATAAGATTGGGAAAAAGAATAATAAAGAACATTATTAGGACAATTGGTGAAATTTTGAATATGGCCTGTCAATTCAGTTATATAATTATATTAATGTTAAATTCCTTAATTTTGACACATGTATTCTAGTTACATAAGAGAATTTCCTTATCATTTTTTCTCAAATGACTGAGAAAATAGCTATAAACATATACATACATTTGACTGAAAAGCCAAATATGAAAGTGTTAGCAATCGGTGAATTACAGTAAATAATAAATAAAGATTTCTTTATATTAATAAAATTTTTCTAAAATAGCAAAATACGGTGAATTAAGAATATTATTTCTTTGTCTTGTTCACAGTTCAGATATGCTAAGGCAGTGGATAGGTTGCCAAAAGAATAAAGAAGAACCTCTGAGATGGCTTGTGAGAGACAAGGTTTACAAAGTTTTACTTAACAGGCATGAGAACAGGGAAAATAGAGCTAACTGTGACTTGTCAGCAACGGAGGGTCCACAGAAGCATGCATGGGTCTACCAGAAGCCCATAGAGATCTGAGGCAAAATTCCATGAAGAGTGTATACTCAAAAGAGCATTGCATAGAAAAATCCATGAGGGATGTGTACTATACAACAGCACCACTGAACAAGTCCTTGAAGGGTGCTCACTTAACAACAGCACCTCTCAGGAGCTCCAGTGGTGATGGCCCGGGCAAGTATTTACCAAAAAGTAGTTGGAGTGTTCAGTGGTGGCTGTCTGGACTACAGTGCCCCACGGTGTCTTGTTCTGCATCCAGCTATTGCAGGGAGGGTGTTTTGTAGATTAAACTATGTTTTATAGATTAAACTGTGTTACCCTGCTTTGTGTCATTGTATGACCAGCATTTTAAGGAAGAGCTGACTTCGTATATGCCTAGGAAGGCAGGTTCTTCTACAGGTAATAATGGTTTGCTCAGTTTGCTGTTTCCCTCAGGTAATATTTGTCCAGCCATTCCATTTCCTATCCACTTACAGTGTTCCCTTGACTTAGCAAGAGTCTTGGAATGCAAAAGGGGTGTTTCGGGACATTATGCTAAATGCTCTATTTTTGTCAGGGATAAAAAATCTATTAAATCAGGATTCAGGGAAGTTAAGTAATTTGCCCAATGTCACAAAATTGGTACATGGATAGGAACAGATTCCCAGTTCTGGGTGTTCCGTCTACAAAGACCACAACCTTTCTCCTGAATTGTGCTGCTCCACACCATCAGTCCAGCAGCCTGTCTCTACCTTGAGGTTCATTATCAGGGCAAACACAGATAAAACAATAATGCTGTAGATAGAACAGAACAGTTCTAATGAAATCAGTTTGGCCAACACTGGAGAAATGCCACATAAACACTGAGATTTTAGGAGCTAAAGGGGAAGCAAGGACATCTGTTTTTATCACAGCAATGGCTTGATAAATGAATTCACCTTTTGAGTTGCTAGCAGGAAACAGCACAAGAGCACTGAGATGCAAGAGGACTGTTCCATTTGGTCAGGTTTGAGAAAGCCAGTTTTTCTTCATTTGTTTGTGTATTTGAATGTTACAGTAGCAACATCAGGAGAAAAAAACAAATTCTTAAAGTTCTTCAACATCTTCAAGAGTTAATAGTTGGACTAAATAAGAGCCAGCATTTTTGGATTACATACTATAAACCAGATATTTTCTAAGCATATTATCCATGTACACTCATTGGATCATCACCTATAGTGGGTAGTACTATTGTTCTCTCCATTTTCTTGATGAGCAAACCAAGACAGCAAAGATTAATTTGAATCTAGAAAGGAAAGAACAAGTTTTTGTTAGGGGCTGTAGGTCTGTAGGTCTATACACTAGCCTATTTTACACCATCCCAGAAAATAAAAGTGCATGTTTATGACTCTGAAGCAAAATATATCTCCAGTATTATAAGTTTATGATCTAGTAACACTTCTATCTACTCTGAACATAGCATGGTAGATCATTTGGGAATTAATTTAAAAAGCATCCTTCTCTATCAGTGAAGTAGAAAAAAGGATGAATAAGTTAGGAAAGTAGTGATACCTTAATTTGTTTTCATTTTGTACTTAGACAAAATGGAGCAGATACCTGGTCATTACTTCTGATAGTGCACGGTGATTGCTAATCAAGATTACACATCACAATGGATGAATTCTGAGATATGTAGTTCTGTGAATTTGTGATTTTTTTACATATGAACAAATCAAAATTGGGGTACAGCTTAAAGTTAGTTGATAGTAATGGCTCATTGGCAGAGATTTTATTTGTAAAGTAAATAAAATGATGGCATTTCTTGCAACTGATGTCATCTTAGAATTAATGGAAATACACACCTTCCTTCTCCCTTCCTTTCACCATAATCAAAGATTATTTCCTGTTAAAAACCTTTTTTATTCTAGCTGATTTTTTATGGCCATTGCATTATATTCATGGTATAATAATCATGTAATGGAGCTATGGAACTTGGATTACTTTTTAGATAATTGTTGTGATTGTTATCTAAAAAGCTCCTTGTGTTGAAGTCTTGATTGTCAGCTGATGAGCCTTTGAAGTAATTAGGCCATGAGGATTCTCACTTCATCAGTGGATTAATCCATTGATGAGATCATACTCCTCTAACCTTATTGGGAGATAGTGAAAAGAGGAGGTGAGGCCTAGCTCAAGGGAGTACGTGATAGGGGTATGAACTTCGGAACTGTGTTTGATTCCTGGTCCCTTTCTCTCACTGGGTCTTTTCCTTTCTCTCCGCTTCCTGGTTGCCATGAGGTGAATAGGTTTCCTCTGCCATGATATCTCCTCCTCACCACAGCCCTAAACACAATGGAGTTGGCTATATTAGTCAGTGGTTATTAAAGAAACAGATTTAATGCAAGATATACAAATATATAAGAATTTATGAGATTGGCTTATAATGGGCACTCAAAGAGTCAGGCGTAGAAAAGTGCAAAAGGAGTATCTGTGCTCTGGAGTTCTGAAAGATCTACTCAAAGGCCTGGAGTCAATGCCCCATGCAAATCCATATGAGGAGGCTGAAGGTCTGTGTGAGAAGGCTGAAATCTATTCTGGAGGCTGAAAAGTCTGCCCTGGAAGCCCAGGAGATGATATCCAAGGTGAAGGTGAAGACTAGAGCTCCCCTGAAAAAACAGAAGCAAGCCTTCTTTCTGATTCTCTTTTTATTCTATTCAGATAACAAGCCTATTAACGGTAGCCACTCACACCCAGGGTGGGTCTTCTGTCTTCAATAAATCCCCTCAGCCACACTCAGAAGTATGCCGATCCAATTTAGTTGGGTGTTTCTTACTCAAGTTGACACATTCAGTTAACTATTACATTGGCTGACCATATCAGAGATTGACTGAGATCTCTGAAACCATAAACCAACATAAATTTTTCCTCCTTTAAGTTGCTTTTTTGAGATATTTGGTCTCAGAAATGAAAGCTGACTGACACAGTAACAATAACATAGTAAGAAAGATGACATATATATTACTCCCCAATTTTAATTATACAGTACAATTGTGTATTGCATTTATGTATTACTCCCAAATCTATATTTTCACTTCTTTTAAGGCACTTGCTAAAAGTACAAGATCAGGGCTGGGGATTTAGCTCAGTGTTTCTGCCACCTTGCTCAAAAGCACAAGGTCCTGTGCTCAATCCCTGCACCCCCCCCCCCCAAAAAGTACAGGATCAATGTAAAAAATATTTATAAATATGGTATAAAATGCTGTAAATCTATCATTTTTTAAAAAATACTAATGTTGAGCCAAGATTTCTGGCACAAAAATGTAGGTGGGTGATTTACAAAGATTTGACACCTCTGAGAAGGAGCCAGTGTGGAGTACGATTGGACCCTTGGATCTTATTTTAACCAATGGGAATACAGGTGGAGCTATCTCATAGGCAGTTGGCTATACCAGTCTAAAAGAGAAGACTGGGCTTCAAATATGGACGTCAGTGACACCATTATATGGATGGAAATTGGATCTATTGCTGACAGAGATAGGGCAAGAAAGAGATTAGAACATAACCCAAGAAATCCTAACATACCCTTTTCTGAGGAAGAGAGGAAAAGCACTCCAAGCAACAGACACTGATTTTTATTTTTTTATTTTTATTTTTATGCTTATTTTTGGTACCAGGGATCGAACTCTGGTCCTTGCAGTTGTGCAGCAGGCAGCAAAACCACTAAGTTAAATCCCCGGCCCAGACACTGGTTTTTAAAACAGGTTAAAATATAGCTGATGACAATCTTACACAGGATTATTTTCCTCCACAATTCATGTGTGGATGTCAACTTCAGTTGAGAGTCAAAGATATCAAAATAATTTGAATAGTTGTAGAAATGCTCCTTTTCTATAATAATGTGACCTGATAGTATGTGCTTTACAAGTTAAAACACACTTTTACACATATAGTTCTATTTGTTAAGTACTGAAAATAAAAGAAAAAAGCCCTATGTGGTAGCTATTAGCATAGTTCTTACTCTATAGACAAGGACCTTGAGAATTAGGGAAGTTCAGTACTCATTCAGCTTCATCCCAGTGCTTCTGATCAACAACTCCATTTGTATAGCTCAGTGTACCTGCAGGCAAAAAAAGCCTCTCAGCTGCAGAGGACTTTGTATTTCAGACAGAAAAATGAGTCAGCAGCCAAGGGACTAAGAAACATTTCTTACTCTGAGAATGAATTAGTTGAATTTGCATTCAGGGATTTTGATGCTACAGAATTATCTTCCAATACTTGCTGATAGTAAATAGCTACTTAATAAATTTTTGTGATCCATGACTTAATAATATTTTAGCTTCTTTATATTAGTTTTTCTAAACATAAAATGGGACTCTGACTATCCTCAGCAAGTAACATGACTTTTCTTGGTTCATACTAACTTTTTTTGCCAGAAAGTACATAGTTCCTTATGAAAATAAAGAAAAAATATCAAGCCCTAGTTATTACTTTGTGTTGGAGGTAGAATGTTCTTTTGGCTTAAAATTAAAGCATAGGGGTATTATATTAGCTTTCAAGTTGCTCAATTTTGTTACCATGTTCTAAACATCAGTTACAAAGAACTAGTGACACTTTAGTTCAGAAGTCAATGCAATAGTACTGACATATTCTTGAAGTTTTTTATACATGGATGTGCAACTCATGACAGGAAAGATTCACCTCTAAAGGTCTCATATTAGCCCACCCTCAATCACAGAAGTACAAAACATTAACAACCCTGTGTCTTCTGCCTAAAAGCTTGTCTTGAGGATCAGTGACCTAATGGTTATGGAAATGAGTTATAAATGGCAAATTCTCCCATGGTAGGAGAGTATTCTTATTGTTTAATTGATACCAATCAGGTTTCTATTTCATTTAGGCAGGATCATCTTGCTACAAGCTGTCTTACCTTGTTAAATAAAACACTCTTCATGAAAAATGCTTTTTTAAATCCAGTTGGATTAAATGAATCCAGAATAATCCAACTTCAGTGAAAACAATATAAAGATTTAGGATTGGCTGTTACTAGGGAGAGCACCTTGGAATTTTGTTGAATGCTTGTGGTTACATAAGTGACTTCCTTTAAGTGGGGTCATTTATTTCTCCAGAGTTTTAACTGCTTAGTTCCTGTAGCAACACACATGCTCGAGTAATGACCCAGGCTACTATGACATGACTATTATGTGCCACATAAATTATTACTTCTTTTGTAAAATCAGGTTTCAATTTATTTGATATGTTACCCTAAGCAGTTCACTTTACCTTTGGTTTTGTTTTCTCATCTATAAAATGGGAATTATAATAATAATGCTTATACTGCAGTTACTACAAAGATATAAGGAATTATTTTTTAACTTTATTTTTTCTTCTCAAGTTTTTAGAAGTTTTGAAATGATTTGAATGCACTGTTACAAAATTATGAAAGAGAAAACATTTTATGTGGACTTCAAACTAGAATGAAAAAGGCAATGTGAGTTTGGTGTACAAGAGCATGAGTTTAATGAAACTCAGAAGCTATTAACAAATAAATAAGCAAATCTTCCATTAAAATTCTTACTCTATGTTATGTTTCTATTTTCATTATTTTGCACTGATCATTTTCTACATTCAAAACTTAGGTGGCAGATGTTAAGATTGATATTTTTGGGCAGGAAAATTCTACCAGATTTGATTTTTTTAATATTCATCTAATCAGGACAATTGGCAACTTGTGTGGTAACACATGAATAATTTTTTAAAAATTCAGAAACTGAGTTCTGAAGTTGCAAAACAAAATATCAAATCTACCTCTTTAATGTTACACAAAATGGTGCAAGAAACTAAAAAAGTACTGACTTGTGGACCATTTCTCTTCATAAAAGGGCAAGAACATTTATTTCTACAGCACAGAAGGTTGCACGGTGAATGAGCCTGTGGTTCTGGAGTCAATCCACCTAGATTTGAACATTTATATCTTTGCATACAAAAAAACAAGGTTCTTAAACTTCCCATCCAGTAATTAATTTTCCTATCTATGAGCAAAGGACATCAAAATACCTACCTCAAAGCTTTCCCCCCCCCCCCATTAACTTAATTGGTACATTTTAGGTATACAATACAGTTACATGCATCATTGGGAATCTTGTACCATTACATGAGTATCTTGGTTCTTAATTTTTTTTCCCCTTCCCTTGCCCTCCCTTCACCCCCTCTACCCTTCCCTATTTGCAAAGACCTTGTTTCCATTTTTTTTCCTCTTCTCATATTTTTTCCTTTCCCTTTTTTCCCTTCCCCTACCCCTCCCAATTCCCCTGCTCTTTTAGACCTTTTCTTCCTGTTACACAATATCAGTTGTACATTTTTTAAATTACAATATCAAGATCTAGGAGACATTACCACAGATTTTACAGAATTTAAAAGGATATAGAAAGCATATTACAAAAATCTTTTTTGAAATAAATTTGACAACTTCTAAGAAGTACCTTAGAAGACAAATTAATTTAACTCTGGAGGAAATATAAAATTTGAATAGCACCTATTAAAGAAAGTATTTATCATCTTCTTATGTCTACATTTTAATTGGGTTGTCTATTAATGAGCGCTAAGAATTCTTTATATATTCTGGTCATAGATTATATGCATTGTAAATATAGTCTGTTTAAGGACTACTTTTCATTTTAATGATGTCATTTAAAGTTCTAAATTTTGATAGAATCTCATCAATTTTCTTTCTTTTATACATCATGGTTTTTGTATCCTAGGTAGTTCTTGCCTACCCTGAATTCATAAATATTTTCCCTTATAATTTCTTCTTAAAGTTTTATACTTTTAGGCTTTCTTATTTAGGTTCATAGATCCCTTCAAGTTATTTTCATGTATGGAAATAAAGGGTTGAGGTTAATTTTTTATATGTGGATACCAGGGGTTCTAGTGCCGTTTGCTGAAGACACTATCTCTTCCTCCGCTCTTGAATTGAGTTTATATTCTATAAAATGCTAATGTTAAATAATCTTTCAAAACTCAGTGAACCATATATGTGTGGTTCTATTTCTAGATTCTCTGTTTTATTCAAATGATCTATATGTCTTTCCTTGTACCAACACTGCCTTGATTACTGTAGCTTTAGAAGAAGTCTTAAAATTAGGTACTAAATGTCTTCTGACACTGTTTTTGTTTTTGTTTTTGGCTTTTCTGGGTCCTTTGTACTCCTACATAACTTTAAAATTTCAGTATCCAGTTCTTCATTTATAGCAAGTATACACAGACCTGAATTTTTATATATACTTTGTGTTTTCTAATCCTGCTAAATTCAAGTACAAGTTCTAGGGGCTCCTAGAGATTTCTTAGTATTTTCTCTGTAGATGATCATTTCATCTACATATAAATATTTTGCTTCTGCCGTGCCAATCCTATCCTAGTTGTGTCATTATATTGCCAGACTATTTTGGTTTAGACTTATGTTTCAAAGTCTAATGGACAGATGAAAAGTAGGCATATATGCCCTTGTTCCCCACTTTAGGGAGAAAGCACTGTATCATCTCCGTTCATAGAAGGAGTTTTTGTTGGAAGTATGGAGTACATGTCTTTGATCTGTTGAGAAGGTTCTGTTCTACTTCTAGTGTCCTGATAGCTTTTACCATGAACAGCTGCAGAATTTAGTCCAATACTCTTTCTCCAACTAGTGACAGGATCATATGGCTTTCTCCTTACCTCTGTTAAAATGATTTCTTTTGGGGGTGGATCTGCCAATGCTGAACCAACACTGCCATCCCTATAACAAAACCACTTTCTACATACTGCCAGATCTGACTTCTAAGAGTTTGTTTTGTTAAACAAATTTCTATCTATGTTCATACTTTTTTCTTCTATTATCTTTATCCAGTTTTAGGATTAGCACAATGTTGATTTCCTAAAATGAGGGGAGAAGTGTTCCTTCTTTTTTCTGCTTTATTATTTGATATAATTTATCAGTTAAAATGTATATGAGCCTGCTGTTGTCATATAGGTGGGTTTTCAACCTACCTCAAAGCTTTTATGTGAGGAAAAAATGATAAAATAGCATATAGAAAAAGCTTAGCTTAGTTAACTCAAAAATCTCACTATCAGTTGTATGGCTAGACTTTTACCTGAAAAGATTGACTTAAACTTTGTCTGGTTTTTGCCTGTGACCCATAGGAATGAGTTACCAAGTAAATAAGTAAGCTGTGCCTCAATTATCCACAAGCATATAAAATGTAAATTTCACGGAGTAAAATATTTCTTGTGAATCCTTGTTCCAAAAGTTCTAAATTATTTGAGCTACCAGAGTTAAATCTGCAAGTATTTTGTGGCTTTCAAGGTAATGAAAAAGATAAGTTGTTAACTGCTACCTTAGCTTTGAGCATTAGAATGGACAGTACTTCCAACATTATATATTCTAGCCACTTTATATCCTCAAAAAGAAAATCAATTCCACAAAGTCTTGTGTAATTTTTCACCTTTGTTATACTACATGCCAATCCCCTTTTCTACAGATAGAAACAAGGAATTCAATAAGGAAATAATGCAGTGTGGTAAACCAAATTCATTTCACTTTGGTTCAATTCATATAGCTTTAAAGTCCTTGAATCTGAATGCTATTCTCCAACCCTGTATCTCCTCTTGAAGGATGAGAGTAATTCTCTCTCAAGTAGCCTCTGAAAGTTAAGAAAAAGAAACCAACAACCACAAAAACACTTCCTATGAATGCATTTAAAAGAAAAACTCCCTACTTGAATATTTTTATAGTCAGTTTTATCACAAGGCAAAAAAGGTGACTTTGACTTTGTGAGAACCAAGTTTGTGTTATACTAAAAGCAACATAAATTGGTAGTCTAAGAATCTTCAGCCATGACTGGCTGCTGTTCAAGGGGTGAATGCTTTCCTACCAACATGTAATACTCCATTAGTCTGAAAATAAAAAAAAAAAAACAAGATCAGAAATTATATTTGTGTAACACTAACATGCCCTCAGCTAAGGTTTACAGGGACAGGGCAGTGCAGAGAGGGAGCTGATTACTATTTGTTTTTCAATTCCAGTAGGGTAAGACTCCCTTGCCCTGCCTTGCCTAGATTTTGTTTTTAATTTGGCATTGAAAATCTCAAATCCCAAGATTCATCAAGCCTGGGTAAACCAAGATGGTTGGTTATTTTACTCCCTCAGCCAAGTTAATCTTACTTTTATCTGTAGTTTTTCCTCCAGAAAATACTTTCTTCTGTTATTATGTTTGCCTTGACTTCCTATGGGAAAATCCCAAATCACTCAAGTCATTTCCCTTCTTGAGTCTAAGGTATGCAAATGACCTTGCCATTTATATCCCTTAATCTTCATTCATCTATCAAAGCTCATTTTGACATCTCCATTTCTGACAAGTCTTCCTAAGTCTTTGGAGATCATCCCTACTCTTCTTCCTCCCAAGCTCCTTAATCCTTTAGTATGTGTGCTACACATTTATGGGCTTTATTATACTTGATTTCCATAATTTTATATCTTCTTATTATTCATCAAATGACCAATATTTGTTCAGCATCTACTATGAGCTAAGCACTGTTCTAAGTATTGGTTAAAAAGTAGTTAAGAAGTCAGGAACAACTCATACTTATGGACAGGGGTCCATGCAGGGTTCTTTAGGGAGGACAGGACCCTTAGTTTCGAGCTTGCTGGACCACATAGAGAACTTTGGCTTAAAAAAAAGATTATAAACATTTAAAGATACAGACTCTGTCATATATTTCAGTAGTATTCTCTACAGTGTCAAAGCAGTTGTACATTTTAGGCAAC
The DNA here is from genome assembly GCF_053883595.1 of Heterocephalus glaber. Lineage (NCBI taxonomy): Eukaryota > Metazoa > Chordata > Mammalia > Rodentia > Bathyergidae > Heterocephalus > Heterocephalus glaber. Next base: position 40,093,891 of record NW_028258333.1, read on the forward strand.
TCTTAAATACTTGTTAACTTCATTAATTAAAATACATGGTAGTAGAATTGTTCACATTAAGGAACAATAGACAAAGCAAATGAAATAAAGATGGTATATAGGGATTATTGAAGGATCCCTTTAAAATGCGACCATACAAATATTCACCCTCACTGTGTATCATGGACATGATATGTATGTGAAAGCTAAATAAGGGAAGAATGAAGTTGGAATTTTGGAAAACACTCCTTATGGTAAAAATACACATTTTTTTCTGTACCCAATTCAAAGTAGTTAACATGGGAGTACCTGAGCTTGCACTGCTTTCCCTCTTTAACCTGAAAAAATTATTATTTCTTTTCAATTTTCTCATGTTTCAAATGGGGGTCTATGCTGGTATCTCCTGGTCTGCCTCCTTCTGCACCCTTTTCCCCACTGCTGTGGCTTTGGGAGCTGAGCTCCTGGGCTGCATCAATGGGCTCTTGGCTGTGCATTCTCAAGGGGCTCAGCCAGTGGGGAGAAAGCAGGAGAAAAGGGGTGTGACTCTCATTAAATTTCCTTACACTCCTGACTCCATCCTCTGAGCAGCTTCTCCTGCTTCTAATAAATGCTCTTTTCCTGACAGTTAAGCTAGAACTTCTCGCTTCTTCCTTGCTGCTTCTAATCCCAGAGCACTATATTCTCCCTCTGTTGGTTCCCACTAACACTGCTCAAAAGTCTGTAAATAACTCCTTTATTAAATTTTCTACAAATTACCTAGTTTAGCCATGCCATGTCTTTCTGTCAATACAGAGGACAATCATATTTACCTCTTGCTATTGTAAACACTAACTTAAACTATGTGAACTTTCTAACACAATCCTTAGTATAAAGTATGTCAGGTAAATACAGCTTTTTCAATGTTCTCCTCCATCTACTCTGGTCTGTTTTAAGACATGGTGCTAATTAATGCTTTTACAGAATCTGCACTTATTGTGACTTTTCACAGGTTAATAAATTACTTCTCAAAGAGGCCTTTATTATTATAAAATACTGTTCATGTAAAATTAAGAAAATGTGTCTTCCAAAAGGCATGGCAATATATAGAAAAGTGTACTTCAAGTATGATTGTTTCAGCTAGAGTTGAATGTGTGCTTTATAATTATCTGCTCTTGCTCCTCTCTGAACACATATGTACTTAGTCTATGAAAGAACTAATGGAACAGATAGAAGTTGTAATGTCAAATTTATTTGACACAAATAGCACCTTTGTGGACAAAATATTGTGTATAAAATTCTGTTTTGGAAATGGTACATTATATTTCTAACTCAAGTTTCTTATTAATTGTGTGGCAGGAAGATAAACTGAGGGTAACAGATGAGCTGCTGAGAGATGATTGAGTCTCCTTTTCTGTAGATTGATCATGGAAGATGCAAGACATTCTCTCTTTGCAGTAGGGGTGCTAGGCCTGTGAATTTTTTTGTCCAGGAATCTTTACTTTCCTCATCTACTTAAGGCACTTAACAGCCAGAAGTAAGCAGCTGTTGAGGGTGCACTGGAGAAAATTTCCTGAAAAGGTTTGTTACTAAAGGCACAGAAAAGGCCATGTTGACCTGAAAAAAGAGCAGCCTCGGGAATCATGAATGATGAGTGAGATGCTCAGACTCCAACATTTTCTATCCAATATGTATTCCAACATTCTGGTGAAGCCCAAGGTGCAAGAAGGAGAAATTCCCTCTCCTCTGTCCTGCTAAAAGAGTTGATAATGGAATTTATGATCTTTGTAGTATGTGGAGACATGGATCAAACTTAATTTTAAATTGAAAAATGATAAAACTTTGTTCTGGAGTTTAATTACTATTAAAATGTCTTAAATAACAAACTTTAAAATATTTTCCCATCTCTTATTTGAAAAGGGTCATATACTTCAATTCTCCTTATAACTCATACACTCCTTCTAAATCAGTAAAGGAGAGGAAACTATCATGTCACATAACTTTCTGGAGGAGCTTTTTGATTTCTGACTTAGTGTGTGGTAATTTCATAATTTTTGAGCAAAACTATGGTTAAATTAGGAGAAAGCAAGTAAGTGTTCAGGCCCAGAATAGTAATTGTTGAAATATTATATATTTAGAAAGAACCCTAGACTTAAGTCACATGAATTATATGTTAATCCTGGATTTGTTTCTAATTAGTATGATGTTAAGTGAGTTAAAGTTGACTCAACTGTTGGCCTTTGTTCCTTTATGTACAAACTAAGAAAAAACTAGACAATCTTTAAATTCCCTTGAAAGCCTCCTATTCTATGTCTCTCATTCTATATTTACAATTAAATGACCTTCTTAAATTTTTCTTTAGGCATTTACTTCTCCCTAGCATATCCCTGAACTGATTACACTCTCCTATGAATCTTTAAAGCAGTTATTGGTGAACAGAGTAGGCAGGTAGTTAACCAAGCACCGCTTTGTGTTACTCATCACTGATGTTTTATATAATCACCACCTACCTACCATGTTTATACGTCTGATTTCCTAGACTAATTTGGAGCCCCCTCGATGATGAAGATAAAGATGATGTCTTTTTTTGACTAAATTAGAATAGGTAAACCTAAAAATATTTTAATGGACCTTGTTGATATATGTAAAAAGATTATGTTAATAAATGACATCATGATTTCATTTATACTTTGTCATTTTCCCCAATATTTGTAATGGTATCAGGTGTTCTGTGGAGCTTCAAACAGATGACTGCACTTTTCAGGGATCTAATTTCTTATCTGTAAAAAGAATGGATTTTGCTACCTTATCTCCAAGATCCCTTCCTAGTATTTGCTTTTTTAAAAATTCTATGGAAATTCAGAACACAGATACTTATTAAGATTCTCATTCTTCTTTCTTTCTTTCTTTCTTTCTTTCTTTCTTTCTTTCTTTCTTTCTTTCTTTCTTTCTTTCTTTCTTTCTTTCTTTCTGGCTCTGAGATGTAAGACCAGCAGACTACAGTGAAGTAGCTTCAGAAAGCCACACTGCTACCTGGAGCAGGTAGCCCTCACAGTTCCTGAGCTGTGCGGGATTGTACTTTCTCTTCTCACTGCAGCAGCTCTGCACTGTTGCCAGTCTTCTGGGATCCACTGTCAAGGGCCGCTCTGCCCTCTATCCTCAAAACCAGTTTATCAGTTGCCTCACTTTCACCAACTCAGAACCCCATTGGAACGTTTAACATCTGAACTCCACATAGTTATGTCAGGACTTAATTATAAAATTGTTACCACAAATTATAATAGTTTTATAAGAGCAGTAATTTTTAAAAATAAAAACATAATAATTACTCATTGATTCTTCAAAGTTTAAAAAAAGAGGTAAGGCACATAATCCTTACCCAATGATAGCAATCTGAAACCTGTAGCTGAATAAGTACTTTGAGTGAAATGTGAGGAATATTGCTCAGTATTTCTCTTTTTTTTCTCATAATTAGAATCTGTTTATTCTACAGATATCTTCTATGAGCTGGGAATACAAAACGTATACTTTACCAAAAGATAAGAATTTGATATGAAACACCTTAGTAATATTCCTGGTGAATTAAATGAATTGATAATTATCTAAAAATGTTGATAGTTTTCAAATTTAAAAGTAGAGTTTAAAAATATAAATAACTATAATTTTATGATAAGGCTATAATTGTATCCTCATTATAAAACAAAGTAAACAAGAAAGAAACATAGAAAAGTTTCTGTGTAAGAGATTGTAAGATATATTATAAGTAAGTAATATTAACTTTTATGAGAAAATCTTTGGTAAAGTCCAGGCTTTGGAATCAGATAACCCTGAGCTTTAAGTCCCAGTTCAACATCTTACTAGTTGATATTCTTCAGGTGAAATACTTATCTCTCCTCAACCTATTATTTTTCTTCTTAATAAAATAAGGTTAATAATATTACCATGTTCTGCTATTGAGGATTAAATGCAATAATATAAATAAAGTGCATACCATAGTATGAGTACTAAAAAAAGAGTAGCTGTCATTAATAGAATCATATTTACGTTGTGGACAGAAAGCATTATTTTCTTTACATTCACTTGGAGTATGTTAATTTTTATGAAGTGCCTTATTGAGATTGATTACTTATAATGTTGAAAACCTCATGTGTAGGAATGAGTTAAACTATTTTTTTCTTTTAATTTAAGAACAATCAATACTGCCATTGGGAATATTTAATTCTTCTTGAGGGAACCTGAGGAAATCAATACCATTTCTTAGACGCTGCATAAAGTTGAAATTAAAGCTAACCTCAACATGGTGAGTCAGACAAAGACAGTAAGGCTCAGGCTAGAAAAATTTCTCACTCAATTGGAGATAGTCCCCAGAAATATGCAAGATTAGACATCCTACCATATTTGGAACTGTGGATTTGAATAAGGGTTGCATGAAGGTGATAATGAATCCCCAGAGGTTGTCCTTAATCTTTCTATCAAAACCTGAGTGAATTTTTTCAGCATGAATCTTTGTAGAGATAATGATGATGGTAGAAATATAATGTCTTTTGATTTTTAGGTTATTTTTGAGACAAGGTCTGGTCTTGAACTTACTGTGTAGCCCCTACTTTGACCTTGAACTTACAGTTGTAACCCAGGCTAGCCTCAACTTACAATTCTCCTTCCTCGGCCTCCTGAGTGCTGAGACTATAGGCATGTGCCATTATACCCAGCTTATTGTTATTTTTGATATCAACAAAATCATTGTTATTAATTAATACTTAAGTTTCCTTGTTCCTGGCTATCTTTTGGCCAAATAATTAAATTATGGAGCTGATGCAGTCATGGACTGATAAGAGCAAAGTAAATAATAGATGAACTATATGTATACAAACAACATTGTGAATGCTAGTAATTATTAGATGAACATAGGGCAGCAAAACCTCTATCTAAACAGTGACGTGAGGCAGCACAAAGAAAGATGAATATCCAAGCAGCACTTTAGGAGTTTTCATCCCAGTTACCTCGCCAATGCTCTGTGACTGTGGACAGCCACTTACCTTCACTGGGGCTTAGCAGCTTTGGGCCTGCTCTACATTCTAATATGGTGAGTGTTCACATTCACTATTTTTTTGTCCCTTTCCTTTCTATAAAGTACAATCTGCCTTTTAACATCTTCATATCAACTCCTAACCCCAGATTCAAGTGTAAATGGAGAAGGCTTTCCTCTTTTCCTGTTTTCTCAACAAAAGCCACAATATTCTAACTTCTGGATAATCACTTGATTTTAAGTCTTCTGTTGCTCTTCAGTTACAAAGATCCCTGGGAACAGGTGCATTTTGAAGTTAGAGATGCAGGTTTCAGTACAACTGTACAAGGGAGGAAGCAGCCAGCTTTATGTTACAGTCATCTGATGTTCTGTGGTAGACTACCAGCTGCTTCCCGATGCCTTTCATCCCATTCTTCTTTCTTTGTAACAAAATTCCTCATTTTTAGCCAAACATATGTTCTGTGAAAAAAGACGTTTCCTATCCTCCTTTAGAACATTTATTATCATAAGACTGAGTAGTAGGCACCAGAATATAAGAGCAGTGATGTATACTTATAAAGGGATGAGGTATTGCCCATCTGATCTTTTCTTCCTTCTTGCTGACTAGACTGTGGCCATAAGAGCTAGAGCTTCAATAACCTTTTGGTCCCTCTGGGAAAGATTCCTAGATGGTGGCCTGGTGTCAAACCAAATCAAAGTGCTCTGATGCTGCTTTGACTTTAGGGAGATCATCGGCTCCACTTCTGTTTATTAGACTTCTGAGTGTATTTTATTTTCCTTCTTCTACCCACCTAAATATTCAACTAAAGCACTATGAGTAGGACAGCAATAAGTTTCCAAAGACCTTTTACGTTTCTACAATTTTAAACTCAATTTCCACGGATCCTGTCACAAATAGGACATATTTAAAAACCAAGGATGTATATAATTTTTAGTAAAAGATTGATAAGGGATACATTTCCCAAACAACAGTAAATACATAAATTGAATATATTGATAGTATTTAAATATGTTTTATATTGGACTCTGAATCTTAAGAACTTTGATGATTTCCAAAATTACATTGTTCTGAGAAAGCCAACCCTAATTAACTGTGAAATATTAAATGACAAATAATTCTACACATGTAAGTGTATTATTTCACTGCTATTTCTCTTAAAAAATAACTTTTATAAAAAATGTACCATTAGATTGTCTTAATTTAAAAATTTCAGAATTCTTGTAGGAATGTGTCATCATGAAACATATTGATATGTGATTATCTTTTATTTTTTAATTTTATTAGCTATTTTAAATTAAATTTTTCTAATATCACAGAACCCTCAACTCTGAGGTGAACACTTTAAAATGTACTTTTTGAGAAGTTATAGAACTTATTTACCTCGATGATATCACAATATATTCTTACCAATTGCATGAACTTAGATTGCTACAAAACAAAAAACAAAGGCTCAAATGAATCTGGCAGTTAGAATATGATGGGTTAGAATACATGGTTGCCACATTATTGAATCTATATGGTGAAATTTTCACGGTTTGTATCTTTGACAAAGTCTTACATAAAAATTTTTCTAAGACAATGCTTCTCAAATTAATTAAAAGAACTGCTTGCATCAGAATTGCTGGGCTGTTTTTTAAAAATGCTAATACTCAGACTTCTCATCAGATCTAGTCAATCAGAATCTCTACACGTGATTTGGAGAATATGCATGTTGGTCCTCCCCTCCAAGAGACAGGCACATTTGAGTTTCAGAACCTCCGTTCTTCTGCTTTGTCTAATGCAATGAAGTTTAAAGCTGATTCAAGTCATTTTCTTCCTTGCCTTCCTGCAGACTACCATTCTCTTTTGTACTCAGCCTCCAATATAATAAATTTACCTCATGCCAAGGCAGGGATCATTGCTGGATGATCAACGTTCACTCTTAGGAGGAGAGAGCTGTCTCTAGACAGGTACACAGGACACAAAGAGTCATGCATATCAGTCAGCTGATGGAAAACGTTAAGTGTAACAAAAGTACAGTTCAAAGATTTCAAACCGTGTAATGAACTAGTCTAGAAGTGCTACTGCAGTATAAGGAATGGCTCTATGTTAAAGAAAGGACAGGATAACTTAATAGAGGCCTCCCGTCTTATTCCCTGATTGCGCTTGTGGGCTCTGTTGATGTGTTCATTTTATGTGACTTGCTTTGGGTAAATAACCCAGTGTCCCATCAGCTCCCCCAACCCGCGGCCAGGGGTGGGGTGCGGCGCGCAGAGAGGGCGGGAGGAAGGTGCCGGGGAGGGGCTGCCTGGTGTGTCGCCCCTCGCACTTCCTGAGAGACTCGCAGCTCTTTCTCTGCTGCTGCCACTTGGAGAGTTCACGCTTCCCTCCACAGGAAAGGAGACGTCCATCGAATTCAGCCGTCTTTTCGCGTCCCTCCTTCCCCTCTCCGCCCGCCACTACCCCTACCCCGTCTTCCATTGTGTGGTGCCTTTTCACTTTAGCCCTGCTTCCAGCCTTAGCCCTTAACCTCATTGGGAGCAAGATTAACTTGAGAATTTCGAAGCCGCGCGTTGCAATGGAGCTGTATGGAAAGGTAAGCAGAAGCGAGTTCCTCAGCGTGTCCAGCGAAAAATCTCGCTTTCGCGGACTTTGGGCCGTGCGTGTGTGTTTGTGTGTGAGTGTGTGTGTGTGTGTGTGTGTGTGTACGAGTATGTACGTGTGTGCGCGCGCACGAGTATGTATGTGGGCGCGCGCGCCTTCTCAGTGGAATATGCAGATAAACCACTTTCCTTACATGCGTGCTACTCATTGTCATTTTCTCGTTTGTTGAATAAGATTGAAAACTACCCCATTCAGCCTAGGAAAATGTATAAACTTTCCGGATTCCAGGTGAACAGAGGTAAGGCGGAAAGTCCCAGAACGATTCGTTTGTAATGAAAATTAGCACAAAGTAGTACCCGGGGAGGCACGGTCTGGCTCCCAAAGAGACAGTTAACTAAGAAAAATCTCCAGCCATAACTAACTGGGGTCACTTTCGCCGGTGCCTCGTGAGAAAATGGGTAAGAGAGGATGAGAGCAGTAACAACACCCAGGAACGATTCGAAAGGGGAAGGAGGGAGGCTCCTCGCCCCTCTGCCCCTGGAGGAGCGAAGTGTCCCTTGCGTTCTTCCTGGGAGATGTAGTTCTCGACACTCCCATATTCACGGAAGCCCTGCACGGATGGACTACAACTCCCAGAAGAGCACGGGGCTGCCGGGCAGTACGCTTGCGCAGCGCCTGGAGCGGACAGCTCTGGTGCTGATGTTGGAGCCGGTTGGAGAAACCCAAGAGTGCAGTGTGGAGCGTGGAACGCGCGGGCTGCACTCTTGACCAAGCGCCCGGTTCAGCACCGTCCTAACCAGAGAGAAAGGATATTTGCCTACAATGAGACACGAAGCGCCCATGCAGGTGGGTCTACGCAAAAAGAGTGGCCTCGGGAGGAATTGAGAAATGCTTTTCTCCTTGGTCCGCACACAAACTGCCCTACCTAAGGGAAGGTCTATGCAGCCACTCTCGGAGAGGTGTCTCTGTTCTGGGATTTGAGTTGGGTCCTCCACGTTCTGTGTGGTTGTGATTAGGGCGGTCTGGATAAAGGGTAGGGCTGTTCATTATCTTTACGGTAAAGGGGTGGTGGGGTGGTGGTAGGAAAGTGTCTACCGAAAAATGAAAACCGAGCAAACAAAAGTCAGAGGAACATGCAATCTTCTGGTGGCATTGATCATTCCTCTTGGCTTTCCAGGTTTGTGAGTACCATGTAAATTCAGAGATTCAAGGCAGGTCAGTGAGGCTTGGAGTTGAGAACTCTTCACCGGCATTTGAATAAAGGGAATTCTGCTTAGTGGACACATTAGGGAAAGGGAAGCCAATGTTGGGAGTCTCCAAAGTGCTCTTTTTCTCGTATCCAATATTAGCAGAAAATAACATTTAGACTTGGTAGACCCTGACCACTGCTTTCCTGTGTGAGGTTTATTGTTTGTTTACCATTTATTGTATGTTTGGATTCCCCATTTCAGCAACGCTCTTGGATTTACTTCCTTGAGAAACACAAAAGGCCCTGGTACAAAGGTGTTTCTACCTAAGTATCTGGCTTAAATGTGTTTTTAAGTAAAGATGAGCATATTTCTCCTTTCTATGTATGGACAGTTTACGCTAAATATAAGCCTGAGTTCATTAACCAAGCAGAGTGCTCCCATTGCATAACAGAAAGGCATTTTATGAATGGTTTGGGAGAATAGAACACATCATTTGTGATGTGTCATCTCTATTGAGAACCCACCTCTGCTGCCAAACCCAGCAACGTAAATATTTGACATTAATCCAGGCTTAAAGTTTTCCATAGTTTCTTCATGAATCAAGAACTTCAACCATCTGCTTTGATTTACTTTTAATTTATTTTATGGGTTATGTATATCAAGGTACCAGAATGGCCTGTTAGATGTAACATCTATAAAATTTAATTATTTGTTGAAGGATTATGTAATACAAGCCCTCAAATTACCTTAAGAGTTATTGAAAATTTGATTTGTTCCAGGGAACAGTGGCCCTATTGTGTATCTTCTAATACCTCTGTTTGTGACTTAGCTTTTCATTCCAGACCTGATGTGAAAAGAATCTGGACAGACAATAAAGATACAAACTGTTGCACTCAAGACATTATTGGTAAATGATAATTTTCCATTACTGGAGGTATTGCCGAGATCCAACTGGTTAAATTAACCATATTTGATTAGAAGTAAACATTGGCAGTCAATTTAAATGCAGGTTATAATACTTCATTACATATATGTGTATTGAAACATCATGTTATACATTCTAAATTTACATGGCAAGAAAAGTTTAATAGAATTAAAAAAAAGAATAAAGTAAATTGTTAGTATTTAAAGGTGATGTCATATATGTGCTGACATCTCCCTGTGAAAATAAATTACTAGGCAATTAATTACATTGTATATTGATTTTATTTTCTTGTAAATGTTGCTGTTCAGAAGAGTCTTTAGATGTTATAGAACTTTATGAAGTTAATGCTTTAGGAAATAAATATTTCAAATTGTCCCCTGTGTCTACCAAATATATAGTAGGCACTGTCATCCCCTATGTTTATCAGAACTTTAACAACCAAGTAATATAAAAATTAGATAAAATTGCTTGTGGGTAGAGATTTTTATTTACAGTGAATTTTATTCATTGGAATTGATTTTTGACATTTAAAATTCTAAACTACCAATTGCTATCATCAAAGATTTTTTTAGTATAATTAATTGAACCACATAATTGATTTGCTTTAATTAATAAATTGCTATTATTTAACTTCTCTCCATTATTATCAGATTTTTAAGAATATATAATAATAGGAAAAGTAAACACTACAAACACAATTTAAGTTTATTTAAAGCAGCAGTAATACTCAGCACCTATACTTCTATACATAAGCATATTTCAGGTGACTTTGAAGGGTCAAATTACAAGATAAATAATTGAAATTCTTTTTTTTAATTTAAAGACTGAATAACATTGTCATTTGAAAAATATTCCCTAAATATTTTTACATAGGTTTTTAAAAGATGAGTCACAAAATCTCATTTCATAATTTAATTTTCCTAAGAAATTGTTTTCTTCTTTTGAAAACATTTAGTTCATTTGTAAGTGTGAAACAAAATGGGCTTCTTACTTTTTTGACTGGTTTCCTAATTTATAATTTTTTAAATTAAAGAAACATTTGAAAAAAGCATATACTGTCCTTTAAAAAGCATCTGATGGACCTGTATAAATAGTTTGGTGTTATGTTCAAGGTATTTGTTTTTGATATATACATATTTTCTGAAAATATTTTTCTCTAGATTGACAGAAAATGAAGGATGATTTACAGTGACTAGTGAAATAATATAATGATAATCTATATTTCCTTCATAACTAATCAGGAATAACATTTCATAATAATTTCAAGAAATGAGTTTAGGGCTGGGGGTTTAGCTCAGTGGTTCCGGTGCCTGCCATGCAAGTACAAGGTCCCGAGTTTGATCCTCAGTACCAAAAAAAAAAAAAAAAAAGAGAGAAATGAGTTTAGAATTTTAATGCAGGAGGTGGTCATTTGTGTCTTCTCATTTAGTGTATACATAAGTCTTGAGGGCCAAATGACGTAGGGAATAGAAGTGCTCATGACTTGAGGAGAAGACTTTGGCAAACAAATTGTCATTTGATTCAAGAGCCAGATTGAACAAATACCAGTTTATCTTGTCTGTGCCTAGCACTGTGCTTTGCATTTATATGTGTCTGTGTGTGTGTGTGTTGTTGTGTGTATAAAACAATTATATATATATGATTATACAGTATGTATATAGGTCAAAAATATTTGTAGATGTATTTTTAAATTCTACAAATTACTATTGGCTTAATTACAAGCAAAATAACTGGAGCTTATTAGGATTAAATAATGTTTTCAACACAGAAGAATCAACATTCTGCCAGATTTCTCTGTCTAAAAGCTCATATTCGTTCCTTTGCTGTTTTGGGTTCCTAAGAAGACATAAATAGGTGGTGTAAACAATGAGACCACTATTGATAAATGTGAATCATTCACTTGGTTCAGAAGAAAGAAAAATATATTGATCCTGTCTTCTCTTTATAAAATAAGCTTGTATAAACTAAACTAAGTATTTGAGAAGGACCAATGTTTTAAAGATTCTTGCAGTTTGGCACCAGGTGGTGCATGCCTGTAATCCCAGCACTCAGGGAGACTGAGGAAGGAAGATTGAAAGTTCGAGCCTAGCCTGGGAAATTTAGACCTGAGCAGCATCTTGTCTCCATAAATAAATAAAAAAACAGAGTGGGGGGGGGAGACGTTTTCTCTTTCCTGATTTGTAATTTCCTATAGGTTCTTACATGACCAAAGGGGAGTCCATTGTTCCTGTCTAAAATACTTACTGTTCAATTTTGTTATCACAAGCTTCTTGAATCATCTCACAAATGCAGAGCTTTCTGATTGTTAAGAAACTTCAAATAAAAACTATCTACCCAAAGCAAGAAGCAAAGTGCCAAAGGGGCGGAGGGGGGAGCTGATTAAAGTGAAGAAGATTGAGGACAGGCTGTGATGTAGACCGAAGATGAACTTGAAGTGAAAGCTATTGGTAGCTATTAAGTGCAGCCATGCTGTACAAAAAAACAAACCAAATTACAATGAAGTAACATCTAAATATCAACATATCACTGACTATGGAAATTGTGTGGCATTATTCCCCTTTGCTGTTGGTGAATTTCTGACATTATACATCGTCCATGATCATCCCTCTATCTTAATGTGAAATACACATTTAGTCCTCACCTTTTACAGAAACAAAAAAATCCCTAGCTTACCCTGGAGAAATTAGAAATCTTCCCTACACCATTGGTGTCCCCCTTATTTCTGTGAAGCAAAGTAGAGGGTATCAAGGGGGAATTAATCTGTAGTACAAATTAATTTTTGTGCTATAAGAATAGGTTTCCATTTCCACTCTCTTCAATTCAAGAAGTTGTGGATTTATCAACATTTTCTACTGCCAGAGTAAGCTTGTACTGGGTCAAGAAACTCCCCTTTTAACCATACTAAAAAAAGAAGAAGAAAAGGATAAATTGTGCACATTCTAGAAAATTTCATCAAGCTTATCTGTCACCTCACCAATTTGTTTTGTGGTAAAAATTTAAAAACCTATTTTAGCAAAATTTGAATTTCATTAATACATTATTATTAACTGTAGCACTTTACAGTGGAATAGAGCACTGAAACGTATTCTTTTTAACTTAAACTCTGTATTCTTGATCAGTATTTTTATTTCACCTACTCTTCTTCTGTACTAGGCTCTGATAATCAATTTTCTACTCTCTGTTTCTATGAGTATGACTTTTTAAATTTTTCATATAAGTGAGATCATACAATATTTGTCTTTCTGATGGCTTATTTCACTTGGCTCTATTCCCACTGGTTCCATCCAGGTTGTTACAATTGATAAAACATTTTTCTTTATTAAGGCTGTCAGATATCTTATTGTACATATATCTCACATTTTCTTTCTCTATCCATCAGTTGATAAACACTTAAATCGCTCCTGTGTCTTAACTAGTATGAATAATGCTGAAGTGAATATGGGAATAGGTATCTCTTTGACATTTCAATTTCAATTGATTTGGGTATATACTCAACCTATAGTATGTTTGGGCCTATACTCAAGCTATGGTTTTGATCTGGACTGTACTTTAAAGACTTATGTTAAATGCTTAGTCTGCACAAGAGTGAAGATTTTTCTTTAACATACCAGTTTAAATTCCATTGCATGTATACTCATGCTAACAGTTTGGATCTTGAATTTGCTTAACATTTTATGTATTAAAGGAATGGTATTCAGCTTGGTGCCATTGGGAGGTAGTGAAACTTTTGAGAGGTAGAGTATAGTGAGAGACCTTCCAGTCATTGGAGGGGTGCCCTTGAAGAGTATAGTGGGAACCTAACACTTCTTCTTCCTTTCATTTCCTGTCCGTGAAGTGAGTGATTCTACTCCACCAAACACTTCCGTCATGATGAGTTGTCTCATCATGTGCCCAAAGCAATGGAGCCAATAGATCAGGGGCTAAAGCCACCAAGGCCATGAGCCAAAATAGACCTTTTCATTTTCTAAATTGATATACTGTATCACAAGTATTTGTTGCAGTAATGGAAAACTGACTAGCAAAATCTACAGGTGATACTACTGGATTGTATGGTAATACTATTTATACATTTTGAGGAACTTCTGTCCTGTTTTCCAAATGGGCCATACTGATCTAAATTTTCACTTACAGTGTGGAAGGTTTTCCTTTTCTCTATATACTGGGAAACACCTGTTTTCATTTATCTTCCTAATAATAGGCATTCTAACAAGTGATATCTCATTGTGGTTTTAATATTATTTCTCTGCAGATCACAGATGCTGAGCATTTTTCATATTCTCACTTATAATTCATATTTCCTCTTTTGAGAAATGTCTGTTTAGATCCTTTTCCTATTTTAATTGGGTTGTTTTCATGTAATTGAGTTGTTTGAGTTCCTTTTATATTTTGCTTATTAAACCATGATCAGATGTATGGTTTGCAAATATTTTCTCCTCATCTATACATTTTCACTTCATTCTGTTACTTATTTTCCTGCTGTGCAGAACAGTTTCTAGTTAATGGATAAGGCTATAAATATTCTTTCATTGTTTTTTTATAATAATGTTTTTATTTTTCCTGGGTAAATACCTAAAAGTAGAATTTCTGGGATGAAGGATATATTTTTTATAAGAAAGTCAATTTTTGCCTAAGTCATAATACCATTTTATTTTCTCATTTGTGATATCTGAGAATTCCAGGGCCCCCACTTCTTCAACAACATAATGGCATCAATGGCCTTAATTTTGGCCATTTTAATATATATTTGGTGGTATCTCATTCATTTGAATTTGAATTTTTTTTAAAAAAAATCATGGTGAGCATATTTTCATAGGCTTATTAGTCATTTATATATCTTCCTTTGTGGAATATCTTTTTAGCTTTTTGTCTATTGTAGGTGAGGGACTTGTACGTCTTTTTATTGCTAAATGTCTTTAATCTTCACATTAGGCTTTGCTCTAACACATATAAATTTCCTCGTTCTATGACTTGCATATTCATATTTTAAAATGTCTTTTGATTAGATTTTTGAAATAAAATATGAGTTATTATTTATAGGTAGGGTCTATGTCTGGGCTCTGTACTTCTTTGACATGTTTGTCTTGACTTTCTGTCCTGAGACTTTGCTACATTTATGTATTTTTAGTAAGTTGAAAATATTTTTAGAAATTTCTCCATAAATAGTTGTATCATTTGAAAATTGAGATAGTTTATTCTTTCTTTCCAGTGACCTCCTTTTTTGTATTTTACTTCACAGAGTAGAAGGCTTGGTAGAGTATCTTCTTCCCAATCTTAGTAGGGAAAGCCTCAGTCTTCCCATTAAGTGTGAAGTTGGATCTAGTATTTTTGTTTTATTTTGTTTTGGTATTTCTTTTGATTCATAGTTTTCTAAGAGTATTTGGTTTTAACATAAATGGGTATTGAATTCGTTGAGTGCTTTTCCTGAGTCTAACAATATGATTCTGTGCTTTATCAACCTTATGCTGTTGGAATACATTGATTGATTTAATCTGCCATTCCATAGATAACTCCTAGTTGGTCATTATGTAGTCTGTTCTGTGTATTTCTGGATCACTTTGATTATATTTTATTAAATATTTTTGCATTTAAATTTATGATGAATATTGCTCTATAATTTTCTTTTAATGCTTTTAGAAGTTTATAATGGGAGCTATGCTGATCTTATAAAATAATCTGAAAATTGTTTTATTCCTCTTGTTTTCTGAGTGATTTTGTTTGGTATAAGATTGGTGTGTTTTATTTATTAAAATATTTAATAGAGTTTAGCAATGAAGCTATTGGACTCCAGAATTTTCTTTGTGGGATTTTGTTTTGACAAATTAAAGTGCTCTGATACACTAACTCCTATCTGTCTTATCTATCTATATATCATCTATCTATCTAATCTTTCTTTCTATTCCCTTTTGTATATAGCAGTAGGCAGAATGTTCCCTCCAAAAACATCCAAGGTTTAACCCTAAAACATGTGAATAAATTTTTTCATATAACAAAAGAAATTTATCAGATGTAATTTATATTATGGATTTTAAAATAAAGAGATAAACCTGGATTATCAAAATGGTCCAGTATAATCACATGATCACTTAAAACCAGGTAACTTTCTTTGGTTGGAGTCAGAGACATAACAGAAGAAGTCAGAGTTTCAAGACTTGAGAAAGATAGTTAACTTGAAGATGATCAAAGAAACAGGATCGCAGACTTGCAGCCATAAGCAACTAAATTATGCCAACAACCTGAACTGAGGCTCCAGATAGAAGCAATTTAGGCCAGCCAACACATTGCTTGTGGCCTTGTAAAGAACCCAGCTACATTACACTATATCCAGACTTCTGATTCATAAATAATAAATGGATTTAGTTTAAACATCCATTATGGCAGGAATAAAAAAATAAATATGTATATCTGAAATTTTCTTTTATTGTGAATTTGATTTTGTAGGCTAGGTTTTTTTACCTAAATTTTTAACTTATTAATATAAAGTTGTACAAAATACTTTATTTTCCTTTCGTTCCTCTAAGATCTATAAATCAATCCCTTCTTTCATTCTTCTTTACTAATAAGTTCTGTTTCTCACTTTCCAATCTTCTTAGATTTTTATCAATGTTATTATTTTTACATAACAGACTTTTGCCTTTATGTTGTTTGTTATATATTTTCTTGGCTTTGCCTTTTTATACTTTAGAACTTTATTTGGGTTTTTAAGATAGAAATTTAGATAGTTGACTTTAAATATTTCTTTTCTTCTAGTAAATATAAGCATTTAAAATGGTAAATCACCCTCTAAGTACTGCTTTAGCTGGCTCACAAATTTCTGAATATTGTATTTGGTTATATGTCAGTTCAAAGTATTTTCTCATTTCCTTGGGATGTTTGTGTTTAATCCATAGGTTTACAAATATATTTAATTTCCAAATACTTGAGTACTTCCTTGGTGTTTGCATTTTATTGATATTGATGTTTAATTAAATTCTGTTGTTCCCAAAGAACATATTTTTTTTAAGATTACAATCTTAGCTTGTTTTTAGGCCAAGATGTGGTCTAATGTTATAGACATTCCATGTGGATTAATGTGGGCTACAGTTGTAGGTGTACCAGTGGTCAATAAATATAAAGTAGGTCCTGATATTGTGTGGTGTTGCTAACATATTCTATGCCTTTATGGATTTTTTTGTCTATTTCGGTTTTTGCTTCATGTATTTTGAGTCTCTGTTAGTAGTACACACATAAATATGTTACTTTTTTTGTCTCATTGCAGAATTTTCCTTTTTATTATTGTGAAATGTCTCTCTTTATCCCAGGTTATACTTCTTGTCTTAAAATGTATTCAGACTAATATTAATATAGACACCTTTAATTTCTTAACAGTATTTTCATGGTACACTGTACATACATTTTCATATTTTTACATTTAACTTTTATGTATCTTTATATTTCAAATTGAGTCTTATTGCTAATGTACAGTTGGGCCTTGCATTTTCATCCAGTGTGGAAAATCTCTGCCTTTTAATTGGCATTTTAGTCTATAACCAATGTGGTTAGATTTAAATCTATCATTCTACTATTTGTTTTACTCTTATTCTATTTGTTTTTTCTTCCTTTATTTACCTTTTTCTTCCTTTACTTTCTTTTTTATCTTTATTTTGCTCAAATGTTTTAAGTATTTCTATTCCTCTGCTCACATTTTTGAATAAACATTTACATTTTTGGTGTTTAATTCAAAGAATTACTATATGAATTGTTGACTTGTTATGTAGTCTATCTGGACAGTATTATATTACTTCACATAAAATATACTGACTTGGTTATAATATAATTTCATGTAGCTCATCTTTTGTGAAATTGTTGTCATATATATTACATGTCATTCATTATAAATCCCCCATACAGTTTTATAAACTTAACTTTAAACAATAATAGCCAAATATATGCATATATCATATATACACATATATTACATATGCATATATCATATATACCCATATACTACATATCCATATAAATATACAACTTGACAAACATAAAGAAAAAATGAACAGAGCCTCAATGACTTGTAAAACTATCAGAACTAATATACCTGTAATTGACATCTCAGAAAGAAAAAGAAAGGTATAATGAAATGGAAAAAAATATATATATATATATATGTTTGCCTACTTTCTATTTGCCATTTCTAGTGCTTATACTGTTGGTCTGCCTTACTAATTAGTGTAATTTTTCTTCAGCTTGACCTACTTTCTTTAGCTTTTCCTGTAGTACATTATCTGCTGGCAGTACATTTTCTGTTTTTGCTTATCTGATATTTTTTATTTTGCCTTTAGTTTGAAATGAGAGGATTACTGCTTGTAAATATTTTTAAATGTTTTCTTCCAGTGCTTTAAATACATCATTTCATTGTCTGCTGACCTCAATTATGATATGAAATTATCTACTCTTTACATTATTGAACATTTGTTTTTAATATATTGTAGTTTCCTCTGTTTTCAAGATTTTCTATCAAACCTTTGAACAATTTAGTTATATTAAGCCTAGATGTAGTCTTCTATATATTTTTTCAACTTGGAAGTTTGAATGAGCTTCTTAGACGTGTAAATTTATGTTTTATACCAACTTTGAAAAATATTTAGTCATTATATCTAAAACTATTTTTCCATCCCATTATTCCTTTCTTTTTCCTACTGAGATGTCACTTACATGTTTATTAGTTCTGATATTGTTCCATGAGTTACTGAGGCTTTGTTCATTTTTGTGTATTTTTTTCTTTATGTTTGTGAAATTATTTGATTTCTGATGATGTATCTTCAAGCTCAGTGAACCTTTCTTCTGCCACCTGCCATTAAGGGATTATTCATTTCAGTTATTGTGCTTTTCCTTTTAGGCTAATTATTGGCTCCTTTTATACTAGAAACACATGTTGCCAAGTAAATTGTAAAAAAAAAAATAATTTGGAATAATTGCTTTCTTTTGCCAACTTATATCTTTCTCAATACCTTCAACTCTACATAAATGAAATGCTTTACCCAAGACCAGAATTTTTGGATTGGTTGTCATGTCAGTTTTATTGAGGTCGTCAATATTCTATCCACTCAACAACAAAACCATATGAGTAAATGTCCTAGGTATTTAGGGCCAACATCATATGAAATGTGGAAAAACTGAAAGCTTTTGCTTTAAAATCAGATATGAGAAGGGATGTCCACTATCACCACTTCTGCTCAATGTAGTATTTAAGACATTAGCAAGAGAAATTAAGTAAGAATAAGAAATTAAAAGGATATGTATAAGAAAGGAAGAAATCAAATTATTATTTTTGCTGATGGCATCCTGTATATAGAAGACCCCCTCCAAAGTCCACCAAAAGACTCCTAGAATTAAAAAACAAATTCAGTAATGTGGCAGTATACAAACTCAACACACTATAGTGTTTCTGTACACCAATAATAAACCCACTGAGAAAGAAATTAGAAAAATTATCATTGACAATTGCACCAAGAAAAGTTACTTAGGAATTGACCTACCTAAAGAAGTGAATGACCTCTACAATGAAAACTACAGTATTATAAAAACAGAAAATCAAAGAGAACACCAGAAAATGAAAAGATAGCCCCTGCTCCTGGTAGGCAAAACCAATATAGTCAAAATGGCCATACTTCTAAAATTGATATACAGATTTATTGCAGTCCTAATCAGAAT
Source organism: Heterocephalus glaber (assembly GCF_053883595.1). Classification (NCBI taxonomy): domain Eukaryota; kingdom Metazoa; phylum Chordata; class Mammalia; order Rodentia; family Bathyergidae; genus Heterocephalus; species Heterocephalus glaber. Next base: position 40,113,261 of record NW_028258333.1, read on the forward strand.
ACCAACAGCATTCATCACATAACTGGAGAAAATCCTAAGATTCATATGGAACCAGAAGAGACCCAGAGTAGCTAAACCAATCCTGGTAAAAGGAGCAAAATGGGAGGCATCACAATCCCAGACCTGAAGTTATATTACAAAGCTACAAATCTTTGACAAAGAGGCCCAAAACATATACTGGAGAAAAGAGAGGCTCTTTAATAAATGATGCTGGGAAAACTGGCTATCTCCATGCAGAAGACTGAATCTAGACCCATATGCCTCACCATGTACAAAACTAAAATCAAAATAGTCAAAGAAGAAAGTGTTAAAACAGAAACACTTAATCTGCTGGAAGATAAAATAGATAAACCCCTTGAAGCCATCCATAGTCATAGGAAAAGACTTCTGAACAGAACCCTGGTTATACAGAAAATAGTACTAAAAATCAACAAATAGGATCATATATAATTATAAAGTTTCTGCACAGGAGAAAAAAAATCCCAACAGACTGGAAAGACAACCGACAGAATGGGAAACATTTTTTTGCCAGTTATTCTTTGAATAGAGAACTAACATCTAGAATATAAAAAAACAAAAAATTAGATTGTCCAAAGTAAAACACCTAATGAAAATATGGGCAAGTGAAATGAATAGACACTTCAAAAAAGAAGTACAAATGGCCAATAAATACATGAAGAAATGTTCAACATTGCTGGCCATTACAAAAATACAAATTAAAACAACACCGAGATCCATCATACTCTAGAAAGAATGGCTATCATCAAGATATCAAATAACAAATGTAAGCAAGGCTCTGAAGAAACAAGAACCCTTCTAAGTTGTTGGTGGGAATGTAAAATAGTACAACCATTATGGAAATCAATATGGATAGTCCTCAAAAACCTAAAGCTAGAAATTCCATTCAACTATTCACCTTCTAGGTATCTTCCCAAAAGAGATAAAGACTTTGTATTATGGTGAGACATATATACCCATGTTTATAGAAGCACAATTTATAATAGCTAAATCTTGGAAGCAGCCTATATGTCCATCAACAAAAGGATGTATAAAGAAAATGTGGTACTTACACCAGTGGAGTACTACTCTGCCATAAAGAGGATAAACTTCAGCCATTTGTAGGAAAATAGATATATCTTGAGACCATAATGTTAAGTGAAATAAATCAGAAGTACAAGCTTAAATATTTCAAGATTTCTCTTATATGAAAAACCCAAAATATAAATAAAAAACAAAATAAAAGATAGATAATAGGAAGTAGGGAGATAGATCTTTCTGAAACGAGAAAGAGATCAACAGATGGAGGGGAGAGGGATGAGAGGGGAAGGGATGAATAAAAGTAAGATGTGTTATGTACCTGTACCAACTCCCCACAAGGAATGTAAACATTATGTAGTACAAACACGTACTAGTGGTTTTTTTTAATGATGAAAATAATGGTAGAAATACTAGGTCAGTAGTTCTCTAATGCATCCGATTGGATTGGATATAGTTTAGGAACTTTAAAAAGTCACATTTTGTGTCTACTGTATGGACTCCTAAGTGAGAAAAATCTACAACCATAGCCATTTAGTTCCCACATGCTCAGCTTTTTATATCCCTAGGAAAACAAATCATAATCACATCTTAAAAGGTGAGTCCCTGAGCCACTCATTATTTGTGTGCTGCTCCTAGTTTAACCCTAGCCTATCGATAATTCATTTGTTAACTCCCCCACGCCTGTCCCCAGACCAGTAGCTCTGATTCATGCCTGATCTTAGCAACTAAAGAAAACCTGTAGGCCAACACCAATGAATAGTTTCTTTTCAAATGGCCACAGCCTAAGAAGTCTTAAAGGGATGGAGGAAGAGATGTGTTAACTACCAACTGGCAAATTGTGACTCTTACATGGCACTCATCTGTGGTGATGAAACTAAAAGATATCTGTTCTTTTCAATGTTTGCTTCACTGAACACCTGTCTGAACAGCAAGTTTGATGAAAAGGGAGAGCAGAAACAGTACACCTGCAGATGTTAAAGTTCTTCTGTAAGTGTGCGTAGGCAGGCTTGTTCTTTGTAGTAAATAATAGTAGCAGTAGCTTTTGAATGAAAAATAGAAATGGTTGTAACTAGAAAAATGTCTCTAAGTTAGCCTAATTAGTAGAATTATAAAATATCCAAATGAAAATACATAGACTACAAAGATACTAAGTTCTTCACAAGGGGTCTGGATAACGCTTTGTGTCATAAGTGCATAGACAACTAGATCCTGCCCTACACACATCCTATCCTGATGATTGGGGCGAGATCAATATCAACATAGAGGCATTTTTCAAGTATTCACATGTTAAACTGTTTTAAATATTTTTAATGTTTAAAGATAAAACTTATTGGGAAACAAATATTCTTGAAATTCAGTGTTATTTTACCTCAGCAGGAAACTTTATTTTACCAGGTAAAATAATTTTAATACAGGTCTTCCTTATACCACATAATCCTGAGTATGTCTATTGTGTTTCCATTTTATTTTCTACTAAAGAAGAGATCTTTAAAAAAACAGTTATTATTTTGTGGTTCACAATTTGGATGCTGGCCTGCTTCTGCTGTTAGTTTCTAATGGAGTGAGGGAAAGTAAATTACATTTGTGGTCTTTAAAGTAAAAATGCCTGCTGAAAAGTCAAGGGTACTTTTGGCAGAGTTAAGTGGAGCAGAGTTGCATGTGGTCTGACAGCATGATTTCTGCTTTTCCTGGGTCATGCCTCCCTGTAGTCTGAGAGGGTGCTGACAATGAGTCCTGGGACCAATTCTCAGAACATTCTGGCTCTTACAGAGCAGAGGTCATTGATGAAACATATTTCTCAGAATCAGCTTGTCTGGACAAGCTGGGAGTCATAGGGTGCAGAGCTTTATCTGTAAGAGTCAACATTATGATGGTGAGACCTGCTGTCACTATGTCACTAGGAGGGACATCTCATCGACAGCAGTGGGTGCAGAACTTTGGGATCACATTTCCATGACCTTGGATATCTCAGCCTAAATGTCAAATTACTCAGTCTCCTTCTAAATAGATACTGAGGTTGACAGCCTGTACCTGCTCTGACCTCTATGTGGATGTTTGTTAATCTAATGAATTCTAAACCTGAATGATCAAAAGAACTACAGTACACGAGGAGCTTTAAAAGTGACTGGTTCTGGCCCCAACATGAAGATTATAATTTTGGGGAATTTAAGTGGAGTTTTCCATGTCTGAGAATCTTGGATATAATGTACTCCATAAGGATTTAGTTATGTATTCATCTCTCAGTATATCTGCCTGTCTGTCTGTCTATCTATCTATCAAAAAGTAGATATTTGAGAACATGATATCTGTTATTTCTTGCTTCCAAAAATAATGATAAAGCTTATGTGTATTTTGTCTGTATCCAAAAGAAAAATTTGGACAGATGCTTTCCTCTTTGTTGCTAAGAAAAAGGCCCTTTCAATTTTTATAAATTGACAATTCCAAATGTCAAAAATGTGTGATGATTTTTTAAATTTTAAACTTATTTTGTCTTACCAAAGTTGCACATGAGAAAGATGGTGATTGACTATTGGGAGAGATGTGGGCCTTGGACTTTTCACCAATCCCTTTTTGCCTGCTCTAGCCACACCTAAGGTGACCAACCATCTATCCAGCTTGTTGGTTTTAGCACCAAAAAGTCCTCCTGGATCCAGGCAAACCAGGAAGTTGATCATCCTAGACACACTCCACCATCAAGACACTTGTGACCTCCAACCCTGAGACAATTTATGATCCTGCCAGGTAAAGGTATTTGTGGGATTCTGAGGCAGACTTAAGATTCCACTTTCTTCAGTCCGTTCACTTCAAGTTCCCAAACTGTTGTTGACCTGTCTTTTCTACTGTTTCTCCTGTCGACTCTTTGTCTACAGGGATTTCTGCTTTTGTGAATACCATTATTTTTGAGGGGCTTGAGGAAAGGATGAAGATAACAATTATGTATACAAAATATAGATATAAATTATTTCTAACCTCAAAATAATGACACTGTGTATTTCAATGGTTTGCTCAATTCCGTATCAGAGGTTTGGTTAAACTTCACCCAAGATCAGCTGCTTGGGTATGTGACAGGACAGCTTCCCCACACTACTGTGAGTTCCTGGGACTGCCTTTCTCATCTTTTTATTTATATTACTCCAGATATGCAACTCAGCATTTTCTCAATTTCTATAATATCCTATTTACACTCATGGATTTCCTGAGTTTAAGGGATTTTGGGAATTTACTCTGTGGCAGACAGTATCTTAGAACAGGTGCTATCACTGGGTTTATGGCATTTCAATGTGTTCTCCTTCTCACAGCCTCTGTGGGTCACAGAACACATCTGTCTGCACACTGACCCTTCAGTGTCTCAACTTCTACACTGAGGAGTACATTGGTGAATGTTCTTTACTCCCTGTCATGATATTTGAAGTTAGGGGAAAATGTAAATTGTTAACCTCAGTAATTACGAAAGTCCATAGAGCAAACGTGTTGGGTATTGAACCCTCTTGCCCTCTGAAGTTAGGAAATGAGAAAAATTCTGTAAATTGACAGTTTCCATCACAGAGAATAGCATTGGAAGAAGTTGGAAAGAAAATGAATGTCTGATGTATCATTTCAATGCAATGAGACAAATATCAAAGATGATGATGAAAGCTTTTAATCAAGCATTTAACATATACCAATAATTACCTATTATATAGATGAGTTGTAAAAAACAAAACAACAAAAACCTCACCCAAGTTTACACAGGAACAAAGGTAGCAAGTATCCCACATGGGATTCCTTCTCAGACATCCTCACCACAGGGTGTGCGGTGTGTAATTTTTACCTATATGTATACCACATCAAGAACCCAGAATTCTCTTTTTCACGATATGTCTATATGCACATAATTCCAGAACTGCTATAAAAAAGAATGGTACTTTCCTACCTTCCCTCATGCTGTGATTTTTTTTTTTTTTTTTTTGATACCGGGGATTGAACTCAGGTCCTTGCGCTTGCGCAGCAGGCAGCAAAACCACTGAGCTAAATCCCCGGCCCCATGCTGTGATTTTTAAGGTTGGAATTACCAGTAGCTGGCTGCTCACCAGCATCCCAGAACTGAACTAATGACCCTCTGGGTTCAGCATCTGTGGGTGTGTACAGAAGCTGCTGGAACTTGGGCTCTTTGTCATTGCAGTGGTCCAACTGCATTGTCAGAACTGGGAGCTCTGTCAACCACTGTGGTTCACTTCCCAGCAGTCCTTGATTACAGTCCTCCCTCTGCGGTCCCTGTGTTCCTCTACCTACTGCCACCTAGCCCCAGTGCAGACTCTCTTCCCTCTTGGGAGCTCTCCGGAGCCAATCCAGGAGAAAGCTACAGCATGATCTGAAAGAACACTAATCTTTGCTACTAATAGGAAACATTTTTATATCATTTGATAAACTTCATTTTCATTTTTCTTGATATATTCTAGAAGGATAAATGCACCTGCAGAGTTTGAAAAAAATTCAGAAATCATAATATATTTTTATACATGTACCCTTCATACACATTTACACTTATTTAAATTTTTTCTTTTTTTTTGTGATGGGTACTGAACCCAAGACCTCATTCATCCTAAGCTTGCCCTCTACTACGGAATTACGTTTCCAGCTCCAAGCTCTTTTTACTTTATGATGGTGCAAAAGCCATACACATTCAGTAGCAGGGAGCCACAACTTTCATTTAGCCACGTGATCATGGATAAACAGGATAAACAACTGATACTCTGTCATATTGATAAGTTGCAAGGATTGGTAGGTGAGGTGTATTAATTATATTTTTAATTTGTGATGTTTTCAACTTATGATGGGATTATCAGGATGTAATGCCATTGTAAGGTGTGGAGCATCACACACACACACGCACATGTATGTATAAATACACATGTATAATCAAGCTTAGGTCATATCTGTCTTCAACAAAGGAATGAATGATTTCTGTAAGAAAGAGAAGTTCCCTTACCACTCCCAATATTCTTCTTTGGAATTAAGTTTCAGATTTGTCGATATGGTGAAGGGCAGCAAAGCCTGCATGTTGCTAATCTTTGAAGTACCTATTTGGTCCAGGCAACGAGACCTCAGTGGATAGGTCAAGATTAATTGAGATACACTATTGGAAAAAAAGGACTATTTCACTTTAGTTTTTTTGCCAAGTTCCTTTCTTTCATTTTAGAATGGGGATGATGACTTGTGGCTCTGCACATCAGGATCTTAGAAGTCATCGTTTCTGTCCTCATACCAGAAAAATACCTGAACAAACTGAAAAGCAACTCTTACATCTGTCAGAGAATTGAGCTCACAGGATAAAGTCCTGTCCCTCAAAATTGGGGAGCCAGGCATATGGATACAGAGAATCACTATTTAACAAAGCAGAATCTTCTATGGGAACCATCACTGGGGTAGGAAATCCTTAGCTGTAGTTGATGAATTGCTGGGTCAGTGTGGACAAGTCTGAGAGAGAAAAACTCCAAGGGGTTCTGGTCTTAGTCTCTTCACATTTTTGTAAAGTTTACCTTCAGGAATGCTGTCAGATCATCAGAGTGAACATCAGAGAAAAACATCCTCATGGTTCCAGCAGGGGAAGGGAAAAGTGGTCATCTAAAAATATGCTGAAGGACTCTGTCTCTAAATGAGGCGATGAATAGATCTCTTACTGTGATCATGTATGAAAAGCACACAGTGTAGCACCTCTAAGAGCTGTGTTGCTATTATTATTTAACCATTTTTCTGTGAGTTGAGAGTTATCTACAGCTACCAAAGAAGCTATAAGTGAGATGGGGATCCAGAGAGATGCTTAAAGGACAATTGAGAAAGGAAAGCTTGACGAATATCTTTAGAGTGTATGGTGATTTGCCTCTTGGAAATATCACCATAATTTGCATACTATCACATACATTCTCCTGTGAGTCCCATTAGGTATTTATGCTCTACTTACATAAAGAAAGGAGACAAAGAAGATTTATAAATGCTTCCTCATTTTTTGTAGGCTCTTTACTTCAGAAGGCAGGGTTAGAGTTTAAATCTTCCATGCCTTGGTCACTTCACATTCCCTGGAAAGCATCCTTTCAGCTCCAGGGTGAGTTGTCAACATTGACATGAGTGTCTTCTTGCTTCTCAGCTACCAGAGGAAACAATAGTGGAGCCATGGAGAAATAACTGGCCAGAGAGAGCAAAGGGGACCATAATTCTAATCCAGTCTCCAAGAGAAACAGGGAGGCAGGCAGACATGTTCACTGATGGACACACATCCTGGTTCCAGATGAAAACTATTTGGAAATTCTGACTGTTAATTTTTCCTTCCTGGCTGTATTACTCACTTTTCTGTTGTTGGGATAAAATACCTAATATACATGACTTAAGGGGAAAAAAGTTTATTTTGACTTAAGACTGAAAAGCAAAAACCATTATGGCAGAAGGGCATGGCAGAGGAGCGCTGTGCACAATCTGGTGGCCAGGCAGCATCTTAGGGAAGTCCCAGAAGAAGGGGCCAGGCCCTAAGGTTGTGGACACACACAGAAATATGTTTTATGAATTTCCTAGGCATCTTTATGGCTAATCAAATTGACAGTCAAAATTAAGAATCATATTAGCTTAGGGTCGGGAATTTAGCTCAGTGGTGCCGTTGCCTGCCTCACAAGCAAGCTCAAGGTCCTGAGTTCAATCCCCAGTACCAAAAAAACCCAGAATCATATTGGCTTAAAAATTTTAGTCTTTACTTTGGACCTCTCAAGAGTAATATTTTTTTCTTTTTCCCTAAAATAAAAATTATTGAGATTTGAAACTATTGTGTTTATAAACTTCTAATTAATATATTCCATCCTTTCTTTTAAGGTTTTAATTTCCAAGAAAAAAAAATTTTTTTTTTGTAATTTACCCTCATTTACCTTCCTGGTGACTCTCAGGTTATTATCTCATATTGTAGTAGTTGAGCATAGTAACTTGAAAATGACTTCTTTTAGTTTTTCCCATCAGATCCATAAAATGATTTACTGTGGTTTAGATCTTTAAATGTCCTATGTGATTCCCTGAAAGTAATTTGTTTTTCCCATTTAGTTTGAAAAACAAATGTGAAAGCTTTTGAAGGAGGCTATGGTTGCATGTGTTAGAGATAATCTGTATGGCCCCTGATGGGTAAGGCTTTGGGGAAATAAAATTGAGATTTAAGGTGTCACTTCAAGTATGTCTGTGATCTGTTTACCTGCTACTAAACCACATGACTATCCAAGACATCCATTCTCAAAAGTTGAGGATTTGCTTCAAATGCTGTGAATTCCATAATGAGGTATTGTGGAGGTCTTATCCATAGATTTGTACATCCAACAGGTTAAAGACTTAATTGTTGTTTGTCTACAAACTGATTACCATTTTGATCAGGGTCTTACTTAGATGCATGTATAAAGTACATACTGATAAATTTAGGAATGACACAGATCTAAAAGGAATAACTACTATTTTTGATGAAATAATATAAAATTATCAGATAAGAATTAACTTTTAAATTAAGAAACAAAAATAAATTTAATATGGTACATGTAAAGGTTAACACTTCCATTAAAGATGTAACTTGAAGGGCTGGGGGTTTGGCTCAGTGGTTTCTCCACCTGCTGCACAAGCGCAAGGACCAGAGTTCGAGCCCCGGTACCAAAAAAACAAAAAAAAAACCCAAAAAGATGTAACTTGACAATATAGGGTAAGGATGGGATACAGGAGACATGTGTTAATGTTTCATATTAACAATGTGAAAAAAAGTGCTGTGCATTTTAGGAAACTTAACTGCTAAGTCAAGTGTGATAAAATGTAATAGTTTGATTTACTGTGCACTGACCAGATAAATATCTGAAGCATTGTGACCAATCGTGGAAGCCACACATAGGAGTTTGACACATAGGAGATGTGTCAGTTTTAACTCAATAGCCTGTATGGGATTTCCTGAGATAAAACTTTTGAGATCATCCAAGCAAGAGGAAAGAGCTAATGGAGCTACGAGTAGTTCCTTCAGATACCTGAAGTTCTCTCAGATGGGAGAGAAATCAACTCTCTTTATTCAGAAGGTAGAATCTAGAGCACAGGGGCAGAGGCTGCGGGAGGTCTATTTTAATGCAGTGTAAGAAAGAATTGTCCAACAACTGGAAATTTTCAGCAATGAAACAGTCCAGTTCATGGCATACATAGTGAAGCACTTGTCCCTCTGTGTGGAGGCCTAGGCTAGGACATTAACCAGAGACCCTACTGTGCCATGAAAGATACTCAGGATGGGTGGGATGTTGTACTGCCCTGAAGCATCTTTCCAACTCTATGATTCTTTCTTTTTTTTGGTACCAGGGATCGAACTCAGGTCCTTATGCTTGTGAGGCAGGCGGCAGAACCACTGAGCTAAATCCCTGGCCTGATTCTTTCTTTTTGAAATGCAAGATTAATGCTATTCAAGGAGTAACTTTTCATTTATCTTTTACAAAACCTGACTTGTTCTCTGAGAGGTAACTTCATACTCTATTAATGTTTTTAAATTTCAGTTATGTTTTTCCATAAAAATTCTAAAAATGTTTGCATGACTTCATATTTAGAGCTGTCACTAGATTTGCATAGTGTCTGTCTGTAAGCCCCTTTGATATTCATATTCTGTCATATTGATTCATTTCTGTTCTCAGCAGGATTAGGGTTGTCTCTGTCTTCGGAGCCAGGATTTATTCCATTCTTATGAAGTTTTACAAAATGCATATGCATTTCCAATGCTTATTTTTGTCTCCTTTGTGAATGGTTTTAGGGATATAAATCAGGAAATGGTGAAAAACAAACAATAAATGCAATCTTCAAGAATAAGTGAGCTAGTTAACTCTTCTAATTAATCCTCAGAGACTCTGCTCTGAGGAGAATTCCTCTGGATACATGCATCCACCAGGTCCCTCATCTTAAACTTCCTCTTGTGCTCCCGTCATGTTCTTTGCTGCCAAGACAGCAAAGTATATTTGCCCTTGAACTGCAGGTTTTGCTGTGTGAGTATGGTTATCTCTATCTGTAGCCCCACAGTTACATTCACAATTACATATATTGATGGTGTCTCTATTACTTCAGTTCTGGAATCAATCTAGTTTTGAAATAGGGTCTGGATTAATAGCAGTAGTCTTCATCACATTTTCTTTAAAGGCAACTCGGAGATACACAGGACTCTGTTGGAATACCACCTCAGAACTATGGAGCACACTACACAGTAGTGGTCCAGTAGGCTGAATAAATGAGCAGTCATAGGAAATTTGAACTCATTTCTGGCTCTGGTGTGGCTGAACATTTTTGATGCAGAACTCAGAATTTAGGCTTGGTTTATATGAAAAAAAATATGCAAATGGACCTTTTAAATGAAGGCTATTTGAAGGCCTGCTCTAGTATCTCCTAGAAAAAGTAATGGTTGGGGAAAGGGCTATATCTGTAGGGAATGGCAGTGTCAAACAGAATAATCACTTGCCTTTAGGGCTTCTTAAGTCATCAGAGTAAAACTGCTGTTCAAATTGTTAGTCAAAAATTGTAACCTTGCTTGTTCTTGGCTGACTGCTTGTGTTAGAGAACATTTACCTTAGCATATGCTTTGCACTGCTAGGAAGTGAGGTGAGGCTTGCCTGTTTTAAAGGCAAGTTTTGCCCAGTAACAAACACTTCTTACAAGTCATCACAATTTCTGAATATGTACATGTGATTAAATGGACTGAACAAAGGAAAGCTTAAGCTTACATTTAATAAGAAAATGTGAGATTCAATCAGAATCCTTACTGACCTTAACTTTCATGATATATGCAGATATTCCTTTCGTCCTCATTCCTATATGCATGATTATATTCTCTTGCTGGAAAGAAATATTTGTAGAAGGGGAATATATTATCTCATCTCTTTTTTCTCTTCTCACTTAAAATATTCTCTCTCTTCCCCTCTCTCTCAAATACACACATACACACACACATACTCATATACAGGCTCTTGACTTTCTAATTTCAGGTAGGTGATGCTATCTTAGATGAGCTACTGTTTACTGTTTCTAGCTTTCACCATCTGTACAGGCTTCTTTTGTCCTCCTCTTACTTTGATTAGTCCATTCTTTTTTGCTTTAAAACATACCTGATGCTAGTTACTCTAAAAGAAAAGAAGTTTATTTAGCCCACAGTTCTTGAGGTCTAAGAGCCTGGTGCTGGTGCCTGCTGAGCTCTGGACGGACTTTAGGCCATGTCACAATATGGTGAATGGCATCATAGTGGGAGTATCTGCATGAACATGACATCACATGGTGAGACAGAAAGCCAGAGAGATTTAAGGGTCAGATTCACACTTTCTATAGCAATTACTATTGTGGTAACTAATCAAGGTCCCTTGATAACAACATTAATCCCCTTTATAGGTGTTACCCAAACTTAATAACTTTCTATCAAACCCCACTTCTTAAAGTTTCTACCTCCTCAAAACTGTCACACTGGGAACCAAGTTTCCATCACATGAAACTGTATCCAACCCATAGAATACCCAAGAGAAAAGATGTAATTATTAGTCAGCCTTTATTGGAATAAAAGTAGAACATGTAGCCTAGAATTGTTCGAGAGAACTTTCAGTAATTATGCCATATTTTATGTTTAAAGCATCCAATAGAGTACCCACTAGCCACATGTTTGTGTATTTGAAATGTGGCTTATGTGATTGAGAAACTAAGTTTTTATATTTTATTTAACTTTAACATAGTTTAGCCATATGTGATTAGTGGTTAACAGATTGGATAGCACAATAATTGCCAAATAATACACATCATCAGAAAATGTACTGAGTAGATACACTAATTTCTCAGTGGGATTCACCATTTTAAATGCCTATTTTCTATATTGATTCAAATAGTGCTTAGAAGTAATAAAACATCATTCTTGATGTATGTTAAAATTATCATTAAAAAGATGAGAAAACTATCAACATCCATCTAAAGTGTTTATAATTAATATAAGACCATTTTCTGTTCTAGGGTGATTTACAAACCTGCTTTACAGTTATATTATTGAATAGTTTCATAAGAATTTCAAGTTAGTTTTTATTTTTTTCCATTTCATGAAAGAAAGGGTACTGTGCTATACCAATTTAAAATGATAAAGCCTAGGTCACACAGCCAGTAATAATGGAGTCATCATTTGAACCTAGGTAGGGCTCATCATGGATGCTTCCCACAGTGATCACTTCCCACATGGTCTTCTTAGAGCACTTGTGCCTATTTCCCTAGACTGCATCACTTGAATCCTTGCACCAACTGCCAGCTTTGAGTACTGACTCTCCTGCATGAGGAAGTTATTTAATATCCCTGAGCCTCAATTTTCTCATTTAAATATAGAAATAATAAAGATACTCAGCTCACTAGGTTGTTGTGCTAAATGAGTTAACAGTACTGACACACTGAATGGAACAATATGAACCATTACTTGAACATCATATTTAATTTGAAAGAGACTACATTTTTGTTAGGATGTTGATTTGATAAGATGTCCATAGATGAAACAGAGATATGCTCTGTGTATACTCCCATAGGAAATAAGAGAGACTCTAATAGTTCAAATAATTTAAGAAGAAACACCTGCTGTTCAGTCACTTTGGTAGCTCCATCACTGCGATTACAAAGTTTCAGAGCCCTCATGCCCTGCCCAATTCCGCACATCTTTGCTTTTCATGTTATCCTTAGAGATACCTCCTTTGGTGTCTTTGATTGGTTCTGAATGCGGAGATGAGACAAGCACCAACACAGCTGGAAAGAGCTGTACAATTTGCTGTTCTCTTTTCCAACAGGGAATTATTGCCATGGATACCAGCATCAGAGGAAGATTAAGGAACACTCTCCACTTGCCTTCTGAATGTCTAACATCTGTTTCTAGCGAAGTCAATAATGAATGTGCTGCTAGCTTCATATTAAATAGGAAACTTATCCATATCTGTTTGCTTTTTTTCCTTTTTAATGTTTCACAGATGGCCTCTGCCCAAGATTCCAGGTATGGCCAGAAAGACTCTTCTGATCAGAATTTTGACTACATGTTCAAATTGCTGATCATCGGCAATAGCAGTGTGGGGAAAACATCCTTTCTGTTCCGTTATGCGGATGACTCCTTTACATCTGCATTCGTCAGCACAGTTGGGATTGATTTCAAAGTAAAAACTGTATTCAAAAATGAAAAGAGAATCAAGCTTCAGATTTGGGTAAGTGACTTTGAACTGATGCTGTTCTTCATTCTGAGGTACTGGATGTATAAGTGTGTAAGGAAAAAAGTTTCTGCCTTGTTCTGTCCCTGTGGGTTCTAAAAGCTTTGATTTCCAGCTTTTTTGCTGCAGGACATTCTGTTTCGAAGACTGTCAGGTGATGCCTTTTGATGACATGGAAACTGAATTATGGTATGTTGTCAAGTGATGTTCCTCAACAGTCTTCCAAAGAAAAAAGTAAACAAAACTTCTACTGTGTTGGTGGCTGGAGAAACAATAAGTATGCCTTTGCCTTTTATGATCTGTGTGACCTTGAGCAAGTCCGTGGTATTTCTTGTAATCTATGAAACAGGTATTATAGATCTGGCCCTTTAGGTCACAGGAAGCAGCCTGTGGACATTTTAAAAGAGAAAGTACATAACCAAGTATAGGGGGTTATGTAGCTGGGGTTCTTTTTTTTTTTTTTTTGGTACCGGGTATCGAACTCAGGACCTTGTGCTTGCTAAGCAGGCGGCGGAACCACTGAGCTAAATCCCCGGCCCTGGGGTTCTTTCATAAAGCCCCAGATGTAACTTTGAACAGACTATTTATACTTCACAAATTGTCTTCATCAATAAAAGCTATGCTTACACATGAAAATGAAACAAAATACTTATTTGAAATAGGTTCTTCTAAAATAGAAGTTTCTCTGCAAGTTTTGAGACCATTTGACTAGCTGTCTACCCTTTCTCACTGCCTGACAAAGATTAGAAATTTCCTAATTAAATTGTTAAATTTAAAAGACTAGCAAGCAAAACTGAAGAAAAATGTATGAGATAGAATCAACAAATATGAGAAATGTTTAAAATTTAAAAAAAAATTATTACTGTAAAAGACATATTGCCAGTAATACTCCTCACAATACTACCCCCCCCGATTCAAACACATTTATCTCATCATTCTTGCCACTTTCCAAAGCAGTTCTGGAAGTCTTCTTTTATAAGCATCTTTAGTTGTGCTGTTGTGGGTGCCTCAATGTCCTGCATGAATTAAAAATTTTATCCTTCCCGGTCATTTTGTCTTTGAGGAAAAGCCAGAAGTTGTACAGTGTTTGATCTAGGGAAAAAGGTGGATAAGTACACACCATGTTTTTACAAGCTTGCCTTTCCTTTGAGTGGCACTCACAGCAACATTTGCTATATTTTTATTACAACTTGTAAAGACATCTAGAAGATGTCCAGAACTGCTTCGGATAGTGGCAAGAACCATGGGATTAAGTATATCTAATGTGAGCGGGTGGGTTACAGTGGTACATCAGTTTATGAACTTAATTTGTTTTACAATTTGGAGGAAGATGGCTACATTTGTGTTTGTGTGGGGAAGATGGCCATGGTCGTGTTTGTCACCCGATGTGGAGTTTATGAATGGAAGCAAAATTTTGTGGAACGCTTTTGTGAATCAAACAGTTTGCAGAGAGAAGCAGTCATGAACCAGGACATTACTATATCTTGAGGAGGATTAATGGCAATGTGTCTTACTATTGTGATCACTCCTTGTATGTGAGTAATCTGTCAAGAGAAATATAAGAAATGAAGTAACCAAAAAAATCATTTACACCAAGAGAGATAAAAATTTTATGGACATCATAGTATGAGTAAATGAGTAGAATGTTTCTATATTCACTTTCAGCCCCTTTTTCCTGTTCATTTATACCTCTCCCACTCAAACTCATTGAAAGTATTAACAGGTGTTTCCTAAGAGGTATTTTCCGCCTTTTTCTAAGAGTCTGAAACATCTACAACAGCTACGACCATTTGATGATAGTTTCAGGATTGATCTGTAGGACTCATAATAACCCTCCTTTTTTAAATGCGGAAAACTGTAAGACAAATACCAGAGTGTAGCATTTAAACTTTTTAAAATTAAAGAACCTTTTACTAATATATATAGGACACACATAAATACACATACACACACAAGCTCACACGCACACACTCACACACATACACACACACACACACTGAATGCTCTTTAACACCTTAAAAGTCTTAGGTGTAAAACTTAAAGATGCAGGTACATACACAGTTGACCTCTTAGGCAGTTTAGAATAGATTGTTAGTGTTTTACTTATTCTAAATGTAGAACTCACATAAGAACTTGGACAATTAGGCTTCAGGTAAAGCATCTTCAATGCTCCACCATTCCCTAAAGTAGCTGAAAAGATCCCTACTTGAGAACTTGACTCTAGTCAGTGACAACAGCAGTAACACATCCCTATGTATGGAAGAAAAAAGAGCAACATCTATAGGTTTGCATTTGGGGCCTGGTCAGTTCTCTTCCTTTTGAACTTCAGCAAACCAACTGTCATGTGATAAATTTCATATTCACGCTTAAAAATAGCCTGTAACTCTCAGGGGCTATGGTAGATTTGAAATTAAATTAATCTGCTATCCACACATCTTTTAACTCCATGACAATATTATTTTTGTTAATATTAAAGAGCAGTCACTCCTTTAGCTAATAGCTGCTGATTTCTTCTCTCTTTTTTGTATCTTAAAGATATTTAAAAATGTTTTAGCATCATTTAGATAAAATACAAACATGGTTATTCAAGCAGTCTTATAAAAATTTTTCAATCTAGATTTTTGACAGAAATTCTTTGTTGAGGTACAAAATCATGCATCTTTAATATAAAGCAGATATATTTCAATCAATATGAATTATTTCTCCTACTTAAGAAAATATGTTTAAACACATATATTTGTCAGCTTTTCATTCCTGGATGAAATATCTGACAGGCAAACTTAAAAGGAGAAAAAGTTTATTTTGGTTTACAGTTTCAGAGGGTTCAGTCCATGGTTACCTGGTTCCAAGGCAGAAATGGCAGGGTGAAGAAGGATGGCAGAGGAAAGCTGCTCAATCTACAGCAGCCAGGAAGCGGAGAGCCAGAGAAGAGCCACAGAAAAGATACCCTCTAAAAGCATACCTTCAAAGACCCACCTCCTCTAAATGGGCCTCACCTTCTAACAGCATATTCAACTACAAACTCATCAATGGATTAATCCACTGATGACTATACTGTCCCCCTGATCCAATCACGTTATGAAAGTCCCACCTCTGAACATATGAAACTTTTGGTGATCTTTTAGATCTAAACCATAACAGCACTCAGTGTTGATGCCAGACCACTTATTTTTCTCAAGCATTGATATTCAGTTATTTCTGTCTGTGTTTTACTTCTGGATGAATGTTACTCTTCTGTGATATAACTGAAACCCAGCTCAGATTCTTGAGCTGCTTCTACTCTATTACCTCCTCATACTTCTCAGTTTCTGTAACTTCATGTAAAGCCTGTGACATAACATTCTCTTCAGAATGGTCTCTGTCCATAATTCATCACCATTCTTTAAAAAACCACCAAAGGTTGTTAGAGTCAGCCCATCCTGGAATCTCATTGGAGGGCTTCATTCCCTTGTTCTAGGGATAGTTACATCCCTGTCAGGGCTCAGCAACTTTGGAGACTTTCACCTTTGTTTCTCTTCAGGCACACAGTTTAATGACCATTAATATCTTTGCAATGAAGACATAAGTTATTCCTCTTTGGGTAGTATCTTAATTACTTTTCTCATTGCTAAGACAAAATACTGGACACTCACAAGTTAAAGAATGAATGGTTTATTTCAGCAACAGTTTGTAGAGGTTTCAGTCCATAATCTGCTGACTCCAAGGCAGGATGGCATGGCAGAGGGGCATGGAAAAGGAGAAACAGTTGATGGCAAGGTAGGCAGGAGGCAGCAGCAGTAAAGCAGCAACCTTTCCTTTTCCTTCTATCCTATCCAGGCAACAAGCCTTTTTAGTGGTGCCACACACACCCAAGATGGGCTTTCCTATTATCCCTACCTAGAACTATTCTAATTTCAATCAGTGGACTAATTTATTACCATACCCTTAATCCCAGTGTAACATACCTTAGATACAGCCAGCTCTGAAAAGCCCTACCTATGAGCACATGTGGTTTTGAGGGAACATCTGGATACAAGCCATAACAGGTACATTAAGTTTTCTTATATGAATCTCATATGATTCTAAGGGAATAAAAATTAGTTTTACACTACTGTACATTATCTGGTCTACTAGATTATGAAATATTCAAAAGAAGTATGTGAAGATTTAGTGCTTACTGAATTTGAAGTATAGTTGGGGAGAGAAATTGATACTCATGGAATAATTATATTCTTCTACAAGCAAATACCAAATTTTATAAATTTTATACATAGCTAATAGTTGCTGAATAAGCATTATCTATGCTTTGTATCTCAATTTTCAGAACAACTCAACTTTATTTTTATCATCATTCCTATCTGAAGGTGGACAAGGTAACTTATTTACTGTTATACATGGTGAATGACTGAAAAAATTCCAGGTTAGGTCCCTCAGATTCTGATGGTGGGCTTGTTCCCTTTAATTTTACTGCCATAATTAAGAAAAAGTCTTGAACATTTTAGTGTTCGTGAACATGACAGTTTGGGGCTGTGAATCCTGAGATACTGAAAATGTTTCTGAAACCGTTTGACCATCTCTATGAATTGCAGTATGCAGAGGAAGATATAATAAAGAAGAACGAAGTAATATGCTTAAGTATAGGTGTTCTTGTAATTTAAGAGATCTTTGCTTTATGCTACAAATGCACTGAAAAGTGTGTAGTTGTATGTAGTTATTATTGCTTAAAAATGTAGCCAAATTATTTATTTGGGAATATATTTAACACTGAGGGTTTGTTATCTCTTGGTGTTTTAATAACCGAATAACTTTTCTTCCCAGCTTATAGTGTATGTATGCACCTGTATTAATATTTAACTAGCTCATTAAGATCTCCACATCATCTCAGCCTATTACATATTTAAAAGCAGAAGGAGCAAAATTGTTTCATATTATGAAAATCATTATGGTTAGCCCACTGCACTACCAATTTAATCAAGACAGGTTGCAGATACTGATATGATTCTGATCATTCTATTATTGTTTAACTGTCCATTAAATAAGACCATGTTTTAAAAAACTTAAGCTCTAGAGAAGTTAAGTGAATTGATCTCACTGTGTGTTTTGTGCCAGAGCAGAACCTAATGTCTAGGTTTTCTGCTAGGTGACCCAGTCTGATTCTTCCCCTCAAGTTCATTCTCAAGGTAAGTGCTATTCTCTGAAAATGATAAGTCTCACAGGTTGTCAATGGAACCTACTATCACAGAAAAAATCAAACTAGAGATCAGATTTCAGGTAGTATTGCTATCATGTCAGGAAGGATGAGATTCCTCCCCTCTTTTTCCGCCTTGATGATTTGCTTTTCCATGTGCTACATAGGAATTTTCTGATTCCACAAACTGGACTACTTGATTGTCAACAGTTCAGATTCAAATGAAGCATTTCTGGACTTGGTGGAAGCATTGACATCTCTTCCTGGACATATTATATGTCCTATCTATGGAAGTTAATTACTGCCTTGGCATAACTTGTTTAGAGAAATGTCATCCTTCATTTGTACTTTGCCTTTTATGAGTTCTTCTATCCTTCACCATATTAACACTTATCATTGTACTTTTTATTACCTTTTTATGATTCTCAAATCAAAATTTTCAAAATCTTAGATATTCCAAATGTTTGTCTGCTTCTTTTATTTTAGAGTCTATTTAAAGCTGTTAGAAATATATTGGAAAAAATTTATGGGGTTTTCATTTTTATTACAGAAAGATATTTCACAGCTGGAATTTATAAAATTTTGCTTCTAATTCAAAAAGAGTTTAAACTTTAGAAAGGCTATGTAGAGTAGATTTCTTTCCCAAGGAAAGGATTGAAAAATAGTGTGACATCTACTGTTGAGAAGAATATCACCCCTATGTATTTTCATTGTCTACCTCAGTCATGTCAGTGTGATTTCCTTCAATAAATTATTATTTCCTTGGCCTAAGAAAAGGGACAGAATTTCCTGTTTCATTGACTCTGTATGTTAAAGTCTAAAACTCGGGACTGACTCTAACTAATCGAAGGCTTAACCTGAAAAAGGCACAGCTCAATTAGGTTGAGTAAAGGCAGGGAAGGAATAGTAGAAGGGATTACTAGTTCCTTAAAAATTAGGACGAGGTTTTATAATTTTTACTTTCTTTTTTCCCCATTCTCAGCTCTTCTCCACTTCTTGTCTTTTGTTTTCCACCATCCCTCTTACCCTCTTTCCTTCCCGTTTCTGAGCTCTAGCCTGTCTAAGTTATTGGGATAATCATCCTCAGGCTGATCAAAGGCTAGAGCTGCCACAGACATGTTCAGGATGTACACTAGACAAGGATGTCAGCTAAGAGGTTAGGTGGGGCTGGCCTCCATTCAAGATCCACTGAGCCTTATGCTCTTGTTCAGAACTGTGCCTGTCTGCATGAAGGAGAGGCCTCCTCCTTATCACAAAAATGTGATCTGCTCTTTAATTATGAGGCTACTCAACCTGAAGGGGATTCTGATTCATATAGCAACTATATATGCAGGTAGTAGCTATGTCAGAAGCTAAAGAAGGAGCCTGTGCAAACCCACTCAGAGAAAGCAGTCCTGATTCCCTGGTAGAGGCCCAGGGGGAAAAGGTACTTTAAAATATGTTTTATTATTACTTAAGTATGGCAAGTTCAACAGATCAGGAGATTACTGCCACTGAAAAGATTGTTATACTCATATATAGGAAGAGAAGGGGACATAGTTATGGTGGAATGGGGGGAACCAGGAATTGCCAGGATGATCAGGAGAAGGAGGGAGAATGAAGGCAGGAGGCTCATTCTGTGATTTCTGCAGGGAAGAACCAGAGAAGCAGGTAAGCAGGCTTAGGATTGGCTGGTTTGGATAATTTCAGCAGGCTCTGGGGCCCCTGGTTGTTGGGTACCTGACTCTGCTGGTATAGGACATGTAGATAGTGACTCAGAGTATGAAACCTTTGTAAAGAGATGGTTGAGATGTTAGCTCTAGATTGCCTGGTTTGCCTTTGAAAACCACACTCCAATGAGTTGTATTGTCCTTAGGAATTGATTAACCAGAGATGAACAGTCTCTTTAGGATCAGTAAGGCCTTGGATGTCAAAACAGCAGAATAAAAAGTAAATAAAAATGAAAGACATAGTTAATTACAGTGATGTTCAGAGCCCTAGAAGCAGCTTCTCTCACTGATTCTACTCTGAAAGATGTGGAATTAGCACTCCAATAACAGGCTTCATGCATTCCTGGGCCTCAGTGTTTGAAGAAATAGAACACTGAGTCAGGAAAAGATCTTACAAACTTTCTAGTTCAATCCCCTTACTGATACTCAGTGATACTAATAGCACCATTATAAAGCATCACTTATAGAGCCTACTGCTTATTAATAATTTAAGCACTTCATAAATGCATTTTAAATTTTATTTTTTTCTTGACTCACAAAGAGAAGGTGGTATTATGGTCATATTTTATAAATGAGGAAAAAGAGAATCAGAATGACAATGTGATTTTTCCCAAGATCACAGCCAAAATATGTCACCTGCAAGATTCCAACCCAGGCACTGTGTCCAAGGCTCATGTACTTGATCACACAGCAAAAATGAGGTCCAGATAGGTCAAGATTTGTCTGACCTGTCAGAGGATTTTGCATATCTTAAACCCAAGTTAATACTTTTTTTTCACAAAATGTAATCAATCATTGTCTTCCAGAATTCCCTTATTACATGTTCCAAGAAAATATTTATAGTTGCCAAAAAATTAGCTTTAAACTTTCTATCTGCCAGCAGGAGCACATTGTGCATTATCCATTTTGTGTTTAAAACGCACACGCACACATATATATGCACAGTAGGAGTGTCTGGAACACATCCCACTGACCTCTCCCTGCACATGTCTGGAATACCTGCTTTCATTGCTGCAGAATATGCCTACAACCAAAAGGGTGTGGAGGAAAGAATGTGAGTAAAGTGGAGTCAGTGCCTTGGGAAAATATTCCTGCTTGTAATCTGAGGATTTGGTGCTCATTTAGCCTAGTCACTCTGAAGCTTGATTTCAGGATGGTGTTCAAACCCTGTAGTCTATTTATTTATTTATTTTTAATTCATTAACTTTATTGGTACATTTTAGGTAGACAGTATGATGAAATCCGTCATTGGGAATTTGTACCTTTACGTGATACATCTTGGTTCTTATTTTTTTCCCCATCCCCTGCCCTCCCTTCAACCTCTCTACCCTTCCCTATTTACAAAGACTTTGTTTCCATATTTTCCTTTTCTCATATTTATTCTTTTCTCTTGTTTTCTTTCCCCTATCCCTCCCACTTCCTCTTCCCCTTCCCCTTTGGACCATTTCTTCCTATTTCACATTATCTATTATACATTTTGAGCTTCTCTCTCTCTCTTTTTTTCCAATACTGGGAATTGAACTCAGGACCTCGCAAACGTGGTGCTACTGAGCTAAATCCCCAGCCCCTTTTTTGTTTTGTTTGTTTGTTTCTTTTCTTTTTTTTTTTTTTGGTATGGGCGAATCGAACTCAGGACCTTGCATTTGAGAGGCAGGTGCAGCGCCTCTGAACTACATCCCTGGCCTGATCTATTATACATTTTGGTCTTCATTTATAGTTTCAGTTTCTCATACCAGAGAAACTATTCAGTATTTACACATGAAACCACATTTTCTCTTATAAGGGAGCTGCATGCTCTACCCAGACAAGCTTCTTATCAGAACCACTGAAGCCAATGACAGTCGCCAAGGCCATTCTTGGTGCTGTCTTCTGCATGCTCTTTTCCCCATCACATTTCTTCTAACTTAGCATCTGCTTCTCCTGAGGGATGTGAAAAGCAAGTTTTTGTTTGCCTCCTGAGAGGAGGCTGATACTGTGTGAAATGGCAAGATGCATGAAACCATTCATTCTGTCATGCAGCTGAAGGCAGCAGCCCCTGCATCCCACTGTGTTTAAAGCACTTGTCCCAGCAGTGACAAAATACAGAGGATAGTAAAGACTTTCTTCTGAGCCTAATAGAGTTTACCAGCTATGTAGGAAGACAGGAAAGCAAACATGGAGAAAGGATCACCCAGGGGATCAGTAAATTCATGCTGCCAAGGAGCAGTGTGACTCAGGCTGGGCAAGGATTTTGGAGTCTGGTGATCTGGGGTCCAAATGCTGCCCTGATTCTCACTAGCTTGGTGATCTCAAGCCTCATCTCCTCTGTGCCTCCATTTGCTCATTTGTGAAAAAGGTGAGAATGATACCTACCTCTCAGCTGCTAAGTATTTTCTATTATAAATACTTAGTTTTTACAATTTGCTAGTTCTTTCAAAGGAAAGAGATACAAAAATATCTTTTGCAAAAGTGACGAAAAGCAGATGATCATATGAACAATATTGCTGGGACTCACTTGGAAAGAACCTAAAACCTAATCTAAAATCAGCTTCCTGGCAATTCATCTTTGCTTTTGTGGAAACTTAGTTTGGTTGTTTATGGGCGTGGAAGATGAGAAGCAATTGCAATGACTGCAAAAGAGGAGTTGTATAGAAGGTGTAGGCAAGAAAAGGTGTCAAGTGGGTCAAAGAAGGGGTATTGGAGTACGCACCTGGATTCAGGGACTTTCTGTGTGACCATGAAGGACATTACTTTACCTCTCTAAACATCAGCTATCTGATCTATAAAATGAAGGCTGGAGTCCATGAAAAAAACAACCAAAACAAAAACTGGCATTGAGTGATCTCTTAGGTGCCAGGTAGAGTCATATGTGCTCCATGGTAGTAAGTAATCTAATTCTCAAAAAAGTCTTGTGAGATAGACGCTACTCTTCTTACCTTCACTTTACCAATGAGTAAACTGAGGCACAGAGTGGCTACCTTGCCCCAGCTCATATTGCTGACACAAGTGGTCAGCAGATCTGACCTGAATCCCTAGCTTTGGAGCTTTTCCCCTCTCACACATTCTGCCACACCCTTTCTTTATAACCACTACTTTTTTGTAAATGCTCTGGACCAGACTCTGCTTATTCATTTTAATGTTTTTAGCAACTTTGAAATGTTGGTATTAATGCTGCTCTTGTGAAAGATAGGTGAAAACTAACACAGAGCTGTTAAGTGATTCCCTGCGGTCACATACTTCTTTCCACTGCTTTTACAGTAACATTAAACTTTGTAGCTACAATTAAAATTAAAAATCAGGAAGTGCCAACAATCAAGAGAGAAAAAATTTTTTTCCAGAAATGCACATGGAAAAAATAGACAACTAATGGTATTGTGTTTCATGCATATTGATTATATGCATGTTAGCCCAGCTTGTACAGACTTCTTTCCCAAGACTCGAATCCCAAGCAGTTCTCTGACCTTGTAGCAGTTGGAATATCATCTATGGTAGCAGAGAATGGCAATCCTGCCTAACTAAAGTTTTGGATAATTGAAACTTTAAATTGCCAAAACTTTAAACAGATTAAATTTTAGAATGAAAATCCTTACATCTGATAAGTGCTGTGCATTTACTTCCTATAGGAAGATTTAAAAGAAGAAGAAAATAAAAATAAGAACATGGAAGATAAATCAGCCTGGCATGGTAGTCCATGCCTGTGATCCCAAAAGTCTTGGAGCCTGAGGCATGAGGATAGTAAGTTTTA
Source organism: Heterocephalus glaber (assembly GCF_053883595.1). Taxonomy (NCBI): domain Eukaryota; kingdom Metazoa; phylum Chordata; class Mammalia; order Rodentia; family Bathyergidae; genus Heterocephalus; species Heterocephalus glaber. Next base: position 40,137,108 of record NW_028258333.1, read on the forward strand.
GCCCAGCCCAGACAACTTAGTAATTTGGTAAGACTCTTGTCTCAAAATAAAAAATAAAAAGGGACAGGGACATAGCTCTGTGCAAAGGCCTTGGATTCAATTCCAAATATGGCTAAGAAAAAAAAAAAGGTAAAGCAACTTGACTGTCAGAATTAGTAATATGAATGAATGCTTTGGGGCTGACTTCTCTACTTAGTAGTTGTACAGTGATGTTTTCTCTATTCTTAAGTCTATTTACATGTTTTTGTTCTTCAATGTCAAACTGTTTCTTTTCAAGTCTTTGCTGAATTTTTCTCCTGTTATAAATTTTTTACATCTATTACATTTTTTACTTATAAACAAATTTCATTGTCACTGTTAGCCAAATTGAAAGGGAAAGTGGCTCAACATGCAAGGAGACTCTTATTTGTATCAATTGTGTGAGCTTTGCTATAGGGATACTGAGAAGTCTAATTTGACTTACAGATGCCTCCCTTTATATTTTATTGTAATCTCCATGTATTTACAAACCCAAATGTTTAACCTGGGTGAATACATTGAGGTTAGTTTGACAGCATGCCTCAGTTTTTCTGTCTATAAACTGGGAGAATAATAATAATTTACCTATAGTCTTATTACAAAGGTTAAAATGATATTTATAAAATTCTCAGCTTACCTGACACATAATAAGTGTTCAATAAAAAAGTCCTTATTAGTTCTCCTGTCCTTAAAAGTATGAACCTCACCTATCTAATTCCATGTTTTTGAAACTGCCAATGGACTTTTAGAGCCAAAATTTCTGGTTGTAATACAGGTAGACATTTATATGGAGAACTTGAATTTTGAGGTTCTGATGTGGCCAAATACACAAGCATTCTAACAAGATGAAGCATCTTCTGGACACCCAGGTTTCTCTCACCAGCCACTGGTAAATTCTAATATGCCCAAGTGCAGTCCGCTGTGTTGTTGAGATGTTTCCTGGTCTTTAGATCCATCTGTGCATTTAAATTGAGTCATCCACTGCACAGGAAAGGCAAACCCATACAGCTTGTTTATTAAATGCTCATAAAACTGTCCTACCCTAGAATAGAACAATTATGAATCAGTAGATCCATAGAGAGCTGTTATTAAAATGTTGGGAAAGAATTTCCTCAGGCTACTGCCTAATGATGCCGGCAGGCTCTGCTGCAATGTGTGAGCTGAGGTGTGCCTCTGCCACCAAATCACCTGTTGGCATTTTTTCACTGATGTGTTTGAAGTTATACTGAACTAACCACTTGTTCTAGCATCATATAAACACATTTAATTTATGGTGCAAATTAAATATTTAATTACTACATATATTTCTTTTTTAAGCAATATTTAAGGGAAAAGTGCAGCATTATGGCAGCTTAACCAGGAAGACAAAAAAGATGACAAATATGATCATCAATTGATATGAATCGCTTTGCTCAAGTTGCTGGTGGCTATGAAGACATGGAGGGCAGGTCTTCACCTTCAAGGAGTTTCCCATCTTTAAAACAATTGAGTCAGTCTTAGAATACTTATAAACCATCATGTGCAAAACAGAGAAACATAAAGTAAATTTAAAATAAAAAGGAGATGTAAAATTAAAAAGAACTAAAGTGGTAAAGAATCAAACAGAGCTTTGTGGAGAGACAGGATAATTTAGGAGAGTTTCCAAAGATGCTTATGGGGTTTAGGGAAGTAAAGACAATGCAGACCCCAGAGCTAGCATCAGGGAGTTATTGCCATTTCCTTACAAATAGGGAAGCTCCTAGGAGCAAGAGAGAACCATACCTGTCACAGTAGGAGAGGGACATTATGTGGGAGTCAGCCTTTCAGAGCACAGTCAGTGCCAATCAGTGGCTAATCAGGGAGCAGCCTTGGTAGGAAAGGCCCTCACCTCTCATTGACCAGCTCTGTGGCCTCTGGCATTCTCATATTTTGCCTGTGTTCCCATTTGCTAAACTTTCCCCTTGGATCTGTTTTAGCTGTTCGCAAGTCAGCCTTCTAGAGCAGAGTATGGTTGGTTTTGGTAAAGAGTGGATTACTGAAGGCAAAGGAACATATCCAACACAGGAAAGAAAGTAGATTTTGATTAAATTTATATACTTTAAAATTCACTTAGTAAGAAGGAATATACCCCAAATACTCATGTTAGGAAAATTAAATTATAAATGTTATATGGCATTTTCTCCTTTTATTCATATCACTGATAATTTGAATAATATGATGCATTTTACAACTTTTGTTTTTCATTGACTGTCTACATGGTATTGCCTAATTTCCAGTGGGCAGTCATTTGAAATTCCATTGAAGTCCATATATGGTTGTTAATGTCTGCTTCTTAACGATATAAATTGATTTTCAATCAAAACTGAGTGTGTCTGTACGGAAAAAAATAACACTGGCCTCAGGTCCTTTCACCCTTTCTAAGATACTCCACTATCCTCTGAGAATGGAAGACAAATGGCCCTAGAAGTTCAGCAACAATAGCCAAGAGGTTTGTGGTTTTGTCACAGGACCCAGAAAAGCCATGTATGTGGCACAAGGATAAGGATTCAGAGTGGCCTTCTGCTCTGCCAGGTTGAGCACACTCCCTGCTGCAAAAGCAATGTCTCCAAACCCCAGTCTCTAATTTACATGAGCCCTGGACGAAGATGTCCCTGAAGGAAGACTAGGGAAATGCTTTCTTTCATAACTTCGTTTATTCTAATTCTAAGAAACATTTTAAATTGAAATAATATTATTTATTATTATTAATTCCTTCCCCTCCTTTTGGTAATCTGGTAGACAATAGATTTCTTTTTAAAACCTTTTTCAGAGAAAAACAAAAGACAATCCTCTGTCAATTACCCATTTGAATTTGTTTATTATTAGTATTATTTTTGTCTTGGAAGCCCAAATATCTGGAGCCAGTGCCTTGGAATGGACATATTGGAGAAAATAGCCAGAAAGCCTTGCAGTAGTTGTGTTTTAGTCAACTGCCAGCATAATTTTCGTAAAGCACCAGATGTTTAGGAGTGATTGCTATGTGCTTTGCAGAGTACTAGGCTCTTGAGTCATCTTCCAGTGACTTAAAGGATAATGGCCAAGAAATAAGTAGAAATAAACAAAGACCAATTAAGTGAGAATAGGCTTAGCTGAGGCAAGGGACGCAGCCACTGTCATTTGCATCCTGGTAGAGATTGAAAGGCAGCCAGTGGAGTGGGCAGTTCTGTAGAAGAAGATCCTCAGGTGTGTCCCTCATTGTAGGCTGTAGGAGGGCTATAGGGGGCTAACAGAAGCAGGATATTCTATATGATTGGTTACAGTATGTGTTTGGCATTCTTTTATTGACCCTAAATTGGCAGCAGGGACAAAAATTAGTGAGGGTGCTTGTCATTAATCAAGACCTGGCCGGGCCGGGGATTTCGCTCAGTGGTTTCGCTGCTTGCTGCGCAAGGGCAAGGACCCGAGTTCAATCCCCGGTAGCAAAAAAAACCCAAAAAACACAAAGACCTGGCCCATTTGGGCTGATTGTTACAGAAGTTTCTGTTCAGTTTTTTTAGATCATTACTTGGAGAGAGCAGCCTGGCTTCCTGCAAGCATGATTTCCTTTTAGCAGTCTGGCTTCCTGGGATGTTCATTGTAGATAAAGACATTGGTTTCCTGGGCAGATTGCCATAGGTTTTGGGTCAAAGTTCTATTTTCATGTTTGGTGTGGCCGTTGTCTATTTGTATATTCACTCTCTCACACATAAGCCAAACACAAGGGCACTTCAAGAGCAGACAAACTGACACAGCAAAAAGCAAAGTATTGGATTTTGAGTGTCTAGTAGTTTGACTCTGGACAAATGATTTAACCATATAATACCTTGGTCTTCCATTTCTATAATATTTTGCCTTGTAGGATTATTTTGAGATAATATAGTATGTACAGTGTGCCTCTCTTACTGTTCTCATGCTTTTTGGACTCGTTTATGCTCATAAAAATTATGGAGGACACTGAAGACTTTGTGTATACATGGATTGTAGCTATTGAATACCTTCGCTATTATTTTAGTAGAAATTAAAATTGAAAAAAATTAAATGTTTACTAGTTCATTTAAAATAACAATAGTAGCCCATTGAATGTAAGCAAAATAATATATTTTAATTTTAAAAATCTTATATTTTGAAAGTCTAAATTAGTGAGAATACATTTATTTATTTAATTTGTGAGTGTGCATGGTACTGGAGATTGAACCTACAGCCTTCGCAATGTTTTATAGCCCCAGCCTTTAAAAAAAAATTTTATGTTGAGAGAAGATCTCACTAAGTTAAGTTTCCCAGACTGGACTTGAACTTGTGATCCTTCTACTTCATCCTCCCAGAGTGCTGAGATTATTTTGCAAATATCTGCAGTATTTGTCTTAATGAGGGTAGCTGGAGTTTTATGTCTTCTTTCTCATTCTGTCAGTCTCTGCTATATCATGTAACCTCTGGGAAACTCCACTGTATGCTCGTGAGAGCATAAGAATGAAAAAGTCAAACAATAACTTCATATTATTAGAAAGCAGTTTTAACCTTGGAGGCCTCTGAAGCGATTTAGTGGCCCATAGTGCCCATTTGGAGCACCATGCTCTGGGTCATAGAATGTGTTAAAATGCATTAATACTGTTAGCAGAGGATTTCTGCGGTGTTGGTGTATGTCAGAGGAGCTCTTCTTCATAGACAAGGTCTATCCTTACAGAGAGGCTTTGTTGTCTCTGACTAGGAAACTCTTATGGTTGGCAGGTAAACCCTTTCTGAGGGTCTCCAACTTTAAAACTACTGCTGTTGCAATGTTGCTCCCTGAAGTGACCATCTTACCCACTCTCAGAGGAGGGGCAGGTGATGAACATCAGAGGTCCAACTTTGCTTACAATCTGGGCATCTGAGTGGGGATCCCATTGGGTTTCTTGGAAAAATTCTGAAAGAGGAGCATAGTAGCTAAAAAGAAGATTCCTAGATTCAGAAATCCTATTCTCTCATAGTCTATTAGAAACTAAATGTTAATTTATATGAAGTTCTGCCTGCCTGGTAAACTAATGTCTTATATGCACAGATGGTATTCAAAATTTCAAACAGTAGTTTGTGAACCAAATGACTGAATGAGCTTTTTGCAGTAAGTTTAATGATGAAGTCACTGTCCCTGTTCTGGTGACGTTAGACCTCCTATGTGTTAAGTTGACCCAGTTTTCTAGGGCATGTTTTTGACACATATGATGTTTTTGTCACATATGATGGGGAGAAATGTGGTCATATAAATCATTTCATCTCAAGCCAATAGATCTGTCCTCTTTTTTGCTTGTTGTGTGTTGGGGGTAGTGCTGAACATGGAACCCAGGGCCTTGTACATACTAGGCAAGCACTCTACTATTAGGCTACACCCTCAGCATTTGTCTTTCCTTTTTAAGAAGCGGAAAAGTACTGAAGGGTCTTTTCCCCCTCTTCAAATTCTCAAAGCAACCAACCTACAGGTCAAGACAAAACTCAATCATTTCTTCTTTTCTTTAAAGGAATTTCTATTTTTTATTACAATTGTTACCCGTCTCAATTATTTAACTTAACCAGACTTGCTGTGATATTTCCATAATGCATATATCATGCAATTATTTTGTCCACCCACCCTTCTTCTACCCATTTCTCTTCTCCTCTCTTCTCTTTCCAGTACTCTTGCCAGTCCCTTATAGTCCCTCTTCTGATTCAGGTAATCTTTTTTAAGTTGCCATATGAGAGAAAACAAATGATACATTTCTTTCTGTGTCTGACTTACTTTGTTTAACATGGTATCTTTTGGTTTCATCCATTTTCCTGGAAAATGATTTTATCTCTACCACTAAATTTGTTACAAATTTATAATCAATTGGAAATAGGATGAGAATTGGAAACATTTTTCTCACTTTGCTGTATGGCTAGCTCCTGTGAAAGCTCTACTGAGGTCTGTGGCTATGGTTTTGAGAGTTAAATTCTAAATTGAGTTTTGTAATGACATAACTGCAAAAGGCTGAAAGCAGCGATTAAGGGAGAGAAGCTTCTTATCCAGGCACTGAAGGAAATCAAGACCTGCTGAGATGTTTTAACATGACCTTGCTGATGACACATGACTCAAGCAATGTGAAAGTTTTTCTAACTCTGGGTAGCATTCAAGATTATAGTATTAAGGTACTCTTTGAAGATCTCCCCTGATTTCTGGAACCAGAGAACAACCTTAAGTTGGCTGAAATGTGGCTGCTGGCTGCAGAGTATTTTGAAAGTAGTTGGGGACAGAGGGTATATGTCCCTGGAAGAATAGTATCAAAGCTTTAGGACTTTCAGCATTCTTTTTCTGACAGAGTGTCTACTTGCTCTTTATCCCTGTGTAAGTCACTTTTCTGTCACTGGAGTGAAATAGTCAACACCTGCAACTCAAAGGAGGAGAAGTTTAGTTTGGCTCATGATTTTCAGAGGATTTATTCCATGGTTGCTTGGCTACAAGGCAGAAACAGTATGGCATGATGGAGAAAACCTGCTCAACCTTCAGAAGCCATGAAGCAGAACAAGAGAGGAGAAGCCTGGGACAAAAATACCCTCTTCCATTTCATCCCCTAGTAACCCACCTCCAACCAGACCCCAACTTCTGATAGCGCAATCAGCTCATCAATGGATGAATCCACTGATAAGTATAGCTCCCATATGATCCAATCACATTCCAAACATATGAGACTTTATGGAACATCTTAGATCTAAACCATAATTTTCCATGCCTGGTCCCCAGAAAGCTCTTGTTTATCTCATCCTGAAAAATGCATTTAATAAACTCTGTGAGTCACCAAAGTCTTAACAGTTCCAGGTTTGTTGAAAAGTCCATCTAAAATCTCTGAGACTCAACACAAATTCTTACCTGTGAGTCATTGTAAAAATCAAAGAGAAAGTTAACTACTTCCAACTTGACATGGCACGAGGTAAACATTTACATCTATAACCAAGGAATAGCAGAATAGAAAGGAATCAGACCAAAGGCTGGCATGGTAAACATTAAATCCTATAGCTCTGTGTCCAGAACCTAGGTAGGGTTGTGGTGGAATGTGAGTTCCAAAGAGCTTGAGCAGCTCTACCCCTGTGGCACTGATGGCTATAGCCTACATGATCTCTTTCTTAAGGTGGTTCTGTTTACTGCCAGTGTCTTTCCTCAGCAAAAGTTCCACATTTCCATATTTCTAACTTCTAGGGTTGCCACTGCATCTTGGCTTTACTCTCACATGTTCATGCATTGTCCTGTAAGAGGCACATTGCCTGGCTTCTCAGGCCTTCCATTGAAATCTGGGTGGAGGCTGACCCCACTATCTTGAATTCTGCATGCCTGAAACACCATCACCACATGGGAGACACCAAAGTCTGCCACCTCATCAAGCAGTAATCAGACCTCCTTGGATCATGGTTACAGTGGCCTCTGAGTGACTGAATGGCTGAATTTCAGAAAATATTTTTCTTGGGTCCCTGAATGGGCAGGGTACCTTAGAGCTCTCTTCTCAAATCAAAGTCTTTGAAAGTGTTTACCCTTTTATGCCCTTGATCCTGTGAAGGGTAGAATCTGGCCAGTTTCTGAGATGTTCACACCATCTTTCCTGTTATGTTATGCAGAGTACTTAGAGTACTTGATCTCCCCCCCCCTCTCTCTCTCTCTATTTATTTTTGGCCCTGGCTTTCACTGTACATCTGGTCTTCAATTGGGCTGCCTTTCCTTTTCCAAATTAATTAGTCCACTGTCTTTAAATTCAGACTTGCAGGAAGTCTTAGGACATGAGCAAAATGCAGACAAGACTGCTAATGAAATCCTACTTCTCAACTGAAACCTCCTGAGTTTGTCCTTTACTAGCTCATTCTTGTCAGAATTCTGGTCTTCTGAAGTCTGACCATAATCACCCATTAATCTCTGTACATAGTATTCTAGGGTTTCTATAGCCAGTATCTCCAAAGTTTTCCAAACTCTTCCTGTAAACCATTTCCAAAAGCTTCTAAGCCACATGATCAGGTACAGTCACAGGAATGATTCCACTTCTCTTGTACCAATTTTCTTAATTAGTCAAATTCCAATCACTGGGACATAATACACAACACTTATAATTTAAAGGAAGAAAGTTTTATTTTGGCTTATAGTTTTCAGAAGATTCAGTCAGTGGTTGATTAGCTACAAGGCAGATATGGCATGGCAAAAGTCCATGGTAGAGGAAAACTGCTCAACCCATGGAAGCTAGAAAGCAAAGTGAGAAAGGATGAGCTGGGGACAAGAATACAATCTTCCATGTCATATTCCCAGTGGCCAACATCCAATCATACTCTACATCCTAACATAACATTTAGCTACTGGACTCATCAATGGATGAATCCACTGATGAGTACTACACCTCCATTATCCAATCACTTTCTAAACACATGAGACTTTGGGGGACATTTTAGATCTAAACTGTAACAATCTCCTTTTCTTCTTTCCCTACAATCCTGCTATTTTTCCCTCTCTTCAAGATCAAATATAGTTCCACTTCCCACTGGTTGCTCACTTTACTTTTGATTTCTTTTTTCCCCTCCTATTAACTACATTCTTAGATCTTGAAGCCCAGAAGCATTTTCTATTGCTCAGTTCATTTTTCTATTCTATGTCTCTGAACATGCCATGATTCAAAATGGAGATATTCCTGTACTGTTTCCATCCTAAGCAAAGAAAGATTTGTTTCTTCGAGTTTTGGTATTTACCATAGTGATTCTCATATTTTCTATAAGTCATTGAGCTATGTCTTAAAAATCCCAATGACTAAAGAAAACTGACTTCTTTTATGGAGAGGAGTGTAGGGAGCCCAGAGTAGCATTCCTTTAACTTCCCAAAACACTTCCTAGACAAAGACAGGGAGGAATTAGCCTGTCTGTTGGAATGAGGGCTAGAGAACATAAGGACACATCTCTCCTTTAGTACTTCCATGAAGTAACTCACCTGGGAAATTATAGATCTAATGGAAAGTGCAGAATGTATCATAAAACTAGATGATACAGAAAAAAGTAAAGGGGGAGATATATGTTTAAGACATATCATCCACAGTAGAATCTGCCATGACCCTAATGTAACTTGTATATTTGTGTGAATCACACTAACTAGTATGAATAAAACATTTAATAAGAACATTCTTTGCAGATAGTGAAAAGGAACAAATTAAGATAAGGGCAACAATTATAACTTGCCAAATCTATAAAAAGAATCTTGTCATACCAAATAAAATTCCTTGTATTAACACAGATCCATGAACCAATTGGCATTTGGATTCTTATTTTTTATCTATTTTTTCACTAGGTTATGAGCTCCTCTGGGTCATGATTTGTATGTCATTTAACTTGGAAGTCCTAGTACTGTCCTGATTAGTCATGATTGGCCCATAAGTGATATCAATGCATGCTGGATCTCTGAATAAGCATAGTTATATCTAACAGTGTTAGGTTTGTGCTTATGTACTCTATAAAGATTTAGCTGAGAAGTTTCATTGTACCCCTAAATGTTATTCATATATTTTCAGTTCACATAATCATCATCATTCATCTTTCTCATTACTTTGATTATTCAAGTTGAGGAATATTGATTCATACCTTTGAAAAGTTGGAGGGAAAGAAGATTACCTGGAAGGACTCTGCCTTCCAAGAGCCATTGTAGCATTCTGGTTAAAGCCATAGGCCCTGATGTCAACCTGCCTGGGTTCAAATCCTCAATCAATTCCTTTCTAAAGTCTTCCTAGCTTCTTTCAACTTCAGTTTCTTCTTCTTTTCTCCAAAATCGACACAATTGGAATATTTACCTTGTAATATAGCTATTAATAATAAAACTTATACTCAACACTATACTTCATAGATAGTAAAACTAGTGAAATATTAGTTATTTATTTGTGGTTTAGACCAAGTAAAAACACATCATAGTTACGCTTTGTATTATGAAATATTCTTGTGTTAATAGCAGTTTACTAAATCAGATTGCTCTACCATCAGCTACAAGGAACATAGCTCTCTGATTCCCTACCTGTGGAAAACTGGATGTTGTACAAGCTGCTGGATGCTCTCCAATTGTATAAACTTCCACAAAATCCAGGCCCACCTTTGTTCCAGAGCAGCAGAAAAGAGCTGATACAATGTACTAACAAAGTGATAGAGGTTGGTGATCCCCAGTGCAGAAAAAAGTCATTCGTGATAAAGATTTCCAGTTGGAATAAAAGAAAAGTTGTAGAGATAGTGAGGAGGCATAGAATGTCAGATAATTTGTGCAAAAGAGGAACATTTTTTTGGTAAAAGTGCATTGTTGATGTTAATCAACTTGTATGCCTCAGTAAGGTGAATGTTTGATGTAGAATAATCTGAGAGGTGACAAAGAAGTTTAGTGTCCCCATGTTTAGTATGAATTGAGATATTAGATGTCTTATCCATCTGTCTTTGAGACACAACTCTGGAATATAGTCAGCCTGGTCCTGCATCTTTAGGTTCAACAAACTGTGGTCAAAAATATCTGGGGAAAAAAACTGCATCTATTTAAAAATATGTACAAATTGTTTTCTTGTCACCATTCCTAAATAGTACAGCAGAACAATTATTTTTATACCCTTTGCATTATATTAGATATTATAATTATTCTAGAGATGATCTAAAGCAGAACAGTTATTTATATAGCCTTTGCATTAAACTGGAGGATGTGCCTAAATTCGGTGTAAATACTGTGCCATTGGAAGACTTTGGTATCTGTGGGGTTCCTTTGGCCCAATCCTCCTTGTATATCTAGGGATGACTATACCTTTCTGCATGTAAAGTTAAGCAGCTCTTCTCTATTTTTCCAAAGGACAAAGTAGGAAAAAGATGTATTAAAGTAGTGGAATGAAAAGCTTATGGTGAAACTCATAAGGAAGAATGTCTCTTGTAAAACAAGAGTTGTAATAGAGGGAGTTTGCCATTCATCCGCAATGGAAGCTTTCTAAATGAAAGCATCTAAATCTGAGTACAATGACTTAAAAGAAGCAGAGCAATGAATTGATTTAGGCAGACTCCTGCCTCCAATAAAAACTTTTCTTTAGTTGTGTCATCTCACAAGTGGCACAGATCCCTGACAGGGAATGATTTCTAGAGAACTGGATATTTTTTTAAAACCAGACAGACAATGTCATTCTGAGGATCAAATTCAGACTCATTGTGGCTCACCCTAGAAACTTCCTGGGACTTGGAAGGTACATGGTCCTATCAGGACTAGGGTTTGTACATCTTCCAGTTCTTCTTGGCTTCCCCTTCTACCCCTGAGGCTATAGAACATTTGTCTCCAGAACAGTTGTCCCTGAGATTTTGCTTCCTTTTCTGATATATAAGTGAAAATAAATGACCCCTCTGTTATAGTGTGAGAAGGCAGTCCAACCTCAAAACATAGTTAGTAGGTTATTCAGGAAGGAAGCATTTACTAGATTATAGACAATGCATGGGGTTGGTAATGGAAGAACAAGAAGGGACATGTGTTACATTTATGTTAATTTATGTTACAATGTAACATGTTACATTTATGTTATATAGCATGTGATTTAATTCTGGTGTTCTAATTTATAATTCTATTTGGGAATTACATTAAAGAAGACATGGGAAGTTTCTGACTATATTAACAATTAAATATCATAAAGTTAGAAAAATCTGAGAATAGGCCTGGGATTCAGCTCAGTGGTGCAGCCACCTACCTCACAAGCACAAGGTCTTGAGTTCAATCCCTGGTACCAAAAAAAAAAAAGAAATGAGAAAAATCTGAGAAAGGATCAAAGTGAGCATAACATTATATTAATTATCTGTTTGGCTGCTCTCAAACCTGCAAATTTGGGACAGCTGAAGTAATTATTATTTTGAATCCACTTCAACTTGGATAGCAATCTTTCTTGGATGAAAAGTTATGTAAAATCAAACATACTGTTCACCTGCTTAGTTTCAAGTAGATCTCACTAATGTTTCACTTTCCTAGAAACTGCGTTTCTTCATTCTTCCTTCTTGTTCCTCAGTAGATGAACTCCTGCCTATCTCCATTTTCCTTGTGTCTCAGTCTTTGCAGAAACAACTCCCCTTTTCCTACTTGTTCATCTCTGACAGCATAGCTTCTGATCAGTTGTCTGTCATGCCTTCAACTTTGATTCCTACCTTTTGGTTCATGTCCTAATGTTTTCTCATGTTGATTAACCACTACACTGCTTTTACACTCGTATCCCTTTATTTACTTTTACTTCATTGATTTGCCTTACTTATGTTCTTGAATTTTCTGATTTGACTCTCCATATTCCAATGCACTGTTTGGACTCCACAGTCACCAAAAGTGCTTTCTCCGGTCTATTTTCAACTATGTTAAATCATTTTTCAACCTTCTCTAATGAGGAAAGGTTTTTTAAAAACTGCCAGACCCAAATGAAAAGTGAATCACCCACAAAATGGTGAATCACAGTGCTTGGTGCTGCCTCTCTTCAGTTCTCAGGGAACATTGCTGCCATGGGAAGGCACTGGCAGACCACTGCAAAGAGGAAGGGACAAAGAGTTTCAACCTTCCTGCTTTTGGTTATGGCAAATCTGTTCATATGTTACTCTTAAATGTATGCCTTTGTATAGTTTGTATATATTCTCTACATCACCATAAATGCTGAAAAGAATGATTGGGGGCATACGGAAAGTAGAAGTCTGATTAGGAAAGAAACTTTGTTAATAGAACAGGTTAGTGTTTTTTATTTATCTTGTCAAATATATAATCAATGAACTAGCTATAGAAAGAACTATAGCCTGTGGAAAAAGTGTTATCATCAATTTTTTTATTCAAAGAACAATTTTTTCCATTTGCCCACCTTGGGCTTTTTCTTATACATGAAAGTATCATATTTGGAAAACCAAAAGGCTTACTAATCTTTGAGTACCCTTTGTGAATTTTGGGGGGCGGGCCTTTGTTTGTTTTTGTGGTACTGGGGATCAAACCCAGAGCCTCACACAGGCTACACAAACACTCTTAACACTGAGCTATGGCCCCAGCCCAGCCTTTCTGATTTTTAACACTCAAGATGGCAATCAAGACAAAACACACAAGCAAACAAGCAAGCTCTACTCTATAATTCTGTATCTGTTCTTTCTCTTCATTTATACTTTCTCTTTTTCCTTCTCTTTCTGTTTCTCTTTCTCTTCCTCTTTGCTTTTCTGTTATCACTGCCTTTAAATGACTAGATATTCATTATCCCTGTGTATTTTGGTGCTAGAACCATAAAATATCTGAGATTTCTATCACTGATATTTTTAAATCATTTCTGGAATTTTCCTACAAAAAGACTTAACTGAAAAAGGATAAACAGCATTTAGAGTAATTCTTTAAATTTTCAACATACTATACATTTCAAAAGTAATATATCTTTTAGCAGATAAGCATTCCTAAAAGAAAAGACAGGAAGAGTGAAAAGTAGTCAGAGATAGTGTGGCATGTAACTTTCTAGTTTTTTCTATATGTATATTCCATATTTTTAATAATGCATGCTATATCAGCAATTGTATTTTCATTTATAAGTTATGAATCATTTATAAAATATTTAAATGTACTTTGGAAGCCTTGTTGTAAGTAGTAACACAGGAATAATTTATTTTACCAATCTCTTGTGTCTATTTTCTATTTTCTGATTATCTTTGCTATTATAAGCAACAAAAATTTCCAATGGTATAAATACTTCAACATATTAAATGCCAGGTAATAGAAACTGAGATTCTTACAGTTATGCTACCAAGTTGACATACTGAGTATGATGATTTTACACTTCCATCAAGAGAGTACATGATGCCCGTTTCATTGAGCTCTGCCATATTTGACATCATTACTTTTTTGATTATCAGTTTTAAATTCAGTTTAGTTTTTCTCTCATTCTTTTCAGTGTCTTTTTCAAATATTTATTTTCTGCTTGCATTTTTTTTCTTATACAAGTTACTAACTTTTCTTATTGGTATGTGACATTTTTCTTCTTAAAAATAAAGTTGTTTTTCCTGAAAATAAATTTTCCTAAATGTTTGCCTTTAATTTTGTTTCTGGCACATTTGGGGCACACTTTAATAAAATATATGAAATCATATCTGTTAATTATTTCCCTAAAAATAAATAATTTCAAAAGACAAGCCATGCTAATAAGTCATCATGAAACAATAAATACATCCTTTTCTTTGAACTTATAACTCACTTTACAGTGCAAGTAGATGCATTAAGTGTAAATATAATGGAAACTTCAACCAAACCTAAAATCCTGAAGAACAATATTATGTTAGAACAGCACAGACACAGAATTGAAAATATCAGGAAATAGATATTATATGTCACTTTAGGCATCATATTGTTATAAACTTTTTTTCTTGTTGTTATAAACTTTTAAGAGGAGGAATGTGGAAAATTTTTAGAAGCTTTCAAAGCAGTTGACATCATCGTTTGGAAATATTCTTTCTCTGTACAGCAGATATATATATATATATATATATATATATATACACACAGATACCCCTGAGGTCCTCACAGGTCTCCTTGACCTGCTTCTCATGTTTAGCCCTGGCTGCAGTACATGTCCAGTGTCCCAGTCAAGTGCACCACACATACCTGTCTGCACTTTACCAGGCATTTCTCTCACAGCTCAGCTGCATAGGTCTACACTTACAAATATGGCCTGGAAGTGAAGTACTGTGAATCCCCCACCCCCAGCTGCACAGTTAATAGAGGACTGAGGCCACTGGAAACATTCTTCAGGCTTCCATCTTACAGGAGAACAATTCCAAAAAATCTTCTATATGCTTTTAAGAGAGTATGGCAGTACTGAGACATCCTCGCTCACCAAAAAGAGTGAGATGTCAAAGGGGGAAAGATAACATAAAGATATGTTTTGTGCAAACTTGCTAATATACCTTTATGAAAAAATAAAGGCTTCAGCATACAAGGCTCCAGTTACAAATTGTGGGGCACATATTTAGTACATAAAAGTCCTTTCCTTCACTTGTGTTTCTCACATTCACCTGCCTAATAAACCAAGTTCTCCTTTTCGGCTGAGTTTGTAAAGGCCTTAAATTCAAGCAATGTTTTAAAAGCATATGTGTTAATGGCACTTGGATGATATAAAATTGTATTTACTGTTGTGGCTTTATCCTAAGGCCCATTGGCTCATAGGCGGGGGTTTGGGGAGGTGATTAAATGAGGGATATGTGACACTGGATCATGAGTGTGTGATACTGGACTAGTCCACTGATGGGTTTGTAGCTGCCTTGAGTGCCCCTTGTTTCCCACTGCCGTGCAGTGAGCAGGCCTCCTCTGCCGTGCTGCCTGTGTTGCCAGTAGCCAACTATGGACTGAAAGGGGCATACCCTGTGAGTTAAAGTAAACCTTTCCCTCGTGAATTTGTGAAGAGAAAGTAACTAAGATATTTGCTCAAAGATCTATTTTATAATTGGAAAGATGTTTTCTTTTCCTTCACTAATGTTTCATTGGCAGGGAATCCTAGAATTTCCAATCTCTGTGTACCAAGACTATGTCAAATGATCGATGATTTTTAAATGCACCAGAGAAACTCATTACATAAAGAGAATCTACTTTATTCGTAGACATATGCAAATGCTCAGTCGAGCTGTGTATGCTTTTTTCAGACACCTTCCATTCCTAGTACCTAATGACAGTGTGCTTGATTTCTTTCCCACCCCTTTTCCAGTCAATCATGAATGGGGGCGGGGGGGAACAGCCCTTCCTGAATCCATCTTGAAGTCAAGCTCATTTCAAGAATGTCCCTCCATCTGCCGGCAGTAAATTTGTCTGCCTGCCATGGAGCTGTTTTGCACTGATTTCCTCTGCCAGGAAGATAAACCTCAGGAATCACTGTGTATATACCAAAACTTTCAAAGTAGGGTAGCCATTACCACTCTCTTTTTCCTCAAGCCTAAAAATAACCTTGAGTGAAGGGAAGATTCAAGCGATGAAATTACTTCAGACTATATTATTTCTGCTTGGATAAACATTTATCCCACAAATGCCAGGAAGGTTGGCAATCACCATTGCAGAGAGTGCTCCATTAAAATTTATGAGCCAACATACCGTGAGGAAGTAATTATAAATAATAATTACTTCCATGATGCTCAGTGCTGTTTTTATTTGAGGCTGTCTTGCTTCAGGTGTATATAAGATGCATCTGAAATATCTAACTCTAAAAATACCTTCATAATCGTGGCCAAAGGATGCTGAAATGAAAGAAGAAAATAAAAATCAAATATCTTTCAGGGACAGTGTTGTCAGAACAAGTGCTTTGTCCTGCAAAATGCTGAACACACTTCAAGTATTAAAATAAAAACAGCAATTCTTTTGCCATAAACTAGGACTCGGGTGCAATATTATATTAACTTTCCAATCATGTAACTTTTCAATCATGAGACTTTCAAAAGACACTTTAGTTGAGTTACATTGATGGTATTTTATAATCTTGTTTTAAGAACAAGGAAATAGATATGGTCTTCATCAGAGCTTTCCTTGGATTTCGATTTCTCTCATTAAACCAAGCAACCTGGAGTCATGTTAGTGAATAAACCATTTCACTACTTTTGATTTCTCTGGCAAGCTGTCGTAAGTGGCAATCAACATTATTTAATAGATTATAGTGTGATTTGATAAGTTTTTATCAGCACAAAATATAGATAGATAGATAGATAGATAAAAAATGAGTTTGAAAGAATGGAGGGTGGGATATTGCTGGTTCAGGCTAGACCCAGTGGTCAATAGTATAGAGTAGGCGGGTCACTTGAACACTTTCCTGCCCATCAGATTTTCTCACCTCTTCACTCTTATCTAAGAATAAGAAGAATCAGCCATGCCAATTACCACGCAAACAAGCCCAATAGGAGATGTCATTAAGAAATACAAAGACCCATCTGGTAGTAACAATAGAAGAGATTATAGGATTGTGTCCTAATTATTCTTCACTTCAACACTGGCATATATTATTCTCAGAACTTCAGGAAAACCAAAAATATCAATATCTTCATCATAAAATACACCAGAACTTTCAGAACAAATCTCGTACATTTCCTTTTATGCAACCTGTCTTGAAAATGTGCTCAAACTCCCAGATGTTTTTATAACATTGTTTCAAATTTACAATACATCTTCCTAAACTGTTACAAAGAATGGTTACTTTCCCAGTATAGCTAAAAAAGCCTGTACAACAAATTTATATATATACAAATTAACCTGTACTTACCCTTGAAAACTTTGCTGGTGTAAGGGAGATGAGAGAGGAGGGTTATTGTATAGGCCAACTTTCACTATCACTAACAGAACCACTGCTCTCTCTTGGCTCAATGGAGTCTTTTTCTTTTTGTGCAGCTTTAACAAGGAAACTGTCCAATGACACTTGCTTTTGTCTCCTTTTGAGGATTTCATGGAAATGTGACATTTCATTGGCATTAAACAGATTCATCACTTGCACAGCTACAGTCTTATTTGGGTAGTGCTTTTCTAAAAAATTTTGTAGTTTCCCACATTTTACACGTCTCCTTAATCTCATTTGAAGTGAGGTATTCCTCTGCCTTTTTTTCCTCCTCCTCCTCTGCAGATGAGATCTCCTCTATAACTTCTTGCTTATGGGAGAGGATCACCCACAATTGCAGAGAGAGAGAGAGAGAGAGAGAATGCATTAGCTCAGTTGTGGTCATGTGACATTCTCCATCATGTACTACTCTACTCATATTGCAAGACATCGCTCATTTATCAAGTTAAAGTTTATTAGAAATGTTTACTCCTTTATATATGTATAATATAATATATATTATATATATATATATAATTTTATAGAAATCAAAGCCCTCTCCCCTGGAAAAAAAAAGCATAACAACACTTGATCCTAACAAAGAGTGGGCAACAAAACCTAC
Organism: Heterocephalus glaber; assembly: GCF_053883595.1. Taxonomy (NCBI): domain Eukaryota; kingdom Metazoa; phylum Chordata; class Mammalia; order Rodentia; family Bathyergidae; genus Heterocephalus; species Heterocephalus glaber. Next base: position 40,155,018 of record NW_028258333.1, read on the forward strand.
CCGTTTCCCAAGGAGGGCATATTCTCCACATCATCAGATGATGCCATGGAATTTCAAGGACAGAGAACAACCCAGTGGTGGAATCAGGGCCTGCAATAAATGGTGTAAGACGGCACTTCTTTTGGAGATGGTTGAAAAGGCATACCTGCTTCTTAAAAATGTTGGCCCAAAGTCAGTATGGATTTTCAGCTTACATTCTTTGGACAAGAATTAGTCAAATGGCCAAACCTAACTATAAAGGCTAGAGAATAGTGTCTCCTTAGGCACTTAGAGGCAAAAAGCAGGTTTTTGGTCAGTGCCAATCGACTGTGCCCTTTTTCCTCCCAGCCTATCTGCTGTGGTTTCTCTCTTCCCTTTCCTGCCAAGCTGCTTAGTAGCAGCCATCATCTCCTTTTGCTGTGTTTGCTGTCACTTTTCACTTTCATTTGGCCAGAGAAATTGTTCACACTAAGGCTAGAAATGATATCCTAATTAGCTCTATAAAGAACTACCTAGGTCTCATCTACTCTCAACCGCCTTGGCCTTGGATCCCTTTTGTGTTCCATGGCATTAAGTTTTCCTGATTCTTTCAGTTTTTCTCTCTCCATTGCTTTTAGTTCACCTTTATTAATAGTTTTTATTGTCCCATTAATATTAGGAATACCTAGTTTCTCCTTCAATCTTTTAAAATTCGGCCTTTATGTGGTTTTCCTAGGTGATTTATTTGAACTTTTTGTATCTCCAAAATCTTAATCCCGGATTTGCTTTCTAAACCATCCATGAGACCCACTAGACAACTCCATACCACAGCTATTCAAACTTCAATTCTAAAATGCACATAAGTTTCCATAAAAACTCTGGACTTCTTCTCTCTGATTCTGATGTCCTCAAATGTTATGATTATTTATTGTTTTCTAACTACCAAGCACTGGGTTAGCATCTTATGCACATTCTATTATTAAATCCTCATAGCACCCTATCCAGGTCAAAAAGCACTGTCCCCATGAGGGACAACTGTAACTCACAGAAGTAATTACCTTATAATCGCCCAGTCTGTCAGTGGCCAAGGTAGCACTTGAATCCAAGTTATAGAACAAATATTCTTAACCTTAGACTGCTGTCACACTCAATTTCTTATAAAATGTTTAACTGAATCTTTATTGTTCTGTTTTTCACATGTATCATTTTAGAAGGCCAGTAATTTGTGGAAAACAAAACAATATTTCTTTGGCAATTTTAACACACTGTGCAGAGATGAAAATTAATAACTTTCTTAATTTTGCAATTTGCATTCAGTTTGTTCTGTGACTTGGTAATGCTATGTAAAGATTAATTTGGCTCTCAAATTCTGTAAATTAAGTAGAAGAGCAATTCCTAAATACTGCATATATACCAAGAAAAAAGTTATCCTTTATTTGAATCCTAAAATTAACCACAAATATTATCAGAAGTAGAATAGCTGAACATACATAAGAAAAAATGGCCAACTGTTTCTTGTATCATTTATCCTAAAATCACTAAAAAAATGATTATTCTATATTGAAACAACATAAGGTGTTTTAAAATGACAATGCTCTTTTATCTATTAGGACTCTTATTATCTGTTACAATGTCACCTATATGCCCCATACTGGGAAAATCTAAGGATACAACTTGGTAGATATCAGATTTTTATGATATGTAATTGGTAACTAGCTATACAGATTATTGGCAAGTGTACCATATTTTCCTTTTGGAAATTTAGGCAAACTGAATTTAGTTGAAAACATACATTAAAGTGTTAATTTTGTTTCCAGGTTGAGGCGTGATTGAAAGTAATGATTTTCTACCTTTCAAGCTATTACATGTAACCTTCTAAATTCCCTATTGAAAATTGCCTGTTTCTAAAATCATGCCTTTGTGTGGCCACGTCCAATTCATTACTATTCCACTCCTGCAAAGGCTTCCTGCCTCACTTTCCATAAAATAGTTCATTAGCTTTGCAGGGATTTTACTTCAATACTGTATTTAGTTTGCACTCCCTGGGGTATTGCAAACAGAGAAGTGAGCTCCCTGTGAGGAAGCAGTGGGACTAGAAGAACAATCAAAAAATAAATATCTGACTTTAAAATGGCTCTGGGTTGTAAGAAACAAAGCACAGCGATGCGAGTAAGTCAACAGCACTGCATTTCCAGCAGGCTTTTTACTTAGATGATTATTCCAGGCAAGTTACACTTAAGTTATACTTTTTAGGTTTCTTCAAAAAGAAAATATATTGTGCCGCTCAGGACACAGTATCTGCTATTCTTGTTATTATGGTTAAAATTTATTAAAGCTTGATATTAAATCCTGGTAGGTACATTGTGGGTTGGTTACTAGACTTAATAACTGCATTCAGTGGACAAGTAAAGTAAATGTGAGAAAAGCACATAACAGAAATCACAGTTATGGTGGAAGATGTAAAGGCAGAGAGAAGAGCAGTGGACCTGGAGTCTAGTCAGGTAGCATGTCCAGTCGTGGTACCACTGTGTGCATCCTTGTGTAAACTACTTTAGTTCTTTGGGCCTTAGTTTCATTTTCCAGGTAATTAAAACATAAACTAAGATTTCTAACTGTGTATGATTCAGTAATTGTTCAAGCTAGACCATTCACCATGTTTAGAATTAATATTCAGCTCACAGCCAAAGCATCCCATCAGTCAAATAGAATGGCTTCATATTAACAGAAACAACTCATGGAAAGGAGCATTAGGGTAGATCAGG